>NC_057803.1:146777949-147142468 GCF_018294505.1 Triticum aestivum | reverse complement strand
TTATAAAAATCCTACCGAGTGAAGAGCAACCCTCTCACTCGGAGGCTTAGCTGCAGCCCTGTGCTCGCCTAAGGTATAAAAACCCTGCCGAGTGGAGAGCAACCCTCTCACTCGGGGGGCTTAGCTGCAGCCCAGTGCTCGCCTAAATGGACTAAAGAATAAGTCGATTGCAGTACAGGCACCTTGCTTTGAACCTGCAAAAGACATTCCGAGCCAAAGGCAATCATATTCAAGCGCCAAATTCAAGTTTGAATCGATATCCAAAGGAACCGAAAGTGCTCAGGCGTCAAGCCCGTTAAGGTTTGTCGGTTACAATTTCACTCGGCATACCGAGGCAAATTTAAAACGTTGAGCCAGAAGAAGTTTTTTACCCCTCCTGTGGAGGGCTGGAAGGTGCAACAAATTCATCAAGGTCAATTCCGTCGGTGATCCGAGTGGCAGCTGCAAGGAAAGTCTCCATAAAGGATCTGAAGTCGTGCTTCTTGGTATTGGCCACCCGAAGGGCCGCCAGCTTCTCCTCTCGTGCATCTTTGCAGTGGACTCGGGCCAGACACAGAGCGACATCTGCACCACACCGAGCCGAGGACTTCTTCCACTCCTGCACTCGACCAGGGATCATGTTCAACCGGGCCATCAGCGACTCAAGGTCATTCTGAAGTGTCTCCTCAGGCCAGAGCGTCGAGTCGATGCGCGATGTGGCGGCCTTCAGCCTTGCGAGATAGTCCACGACAGCTGCAACACGAGACTCCAGTCGGAAAACATCCATGGCAACTTCGTCGTTCACCGGAGAATTGACGGGGTCAAGGTTTGGCTCCAGTCGGCTGGTTTCTTCTTCAAAGTTTTGACAAAATTCTGCAACGAGGATCACTAAGTCAAGGGGATAGTCGAATGGAAAAAGCCACAATTGGAAACATTTGCCAAACATGGAGGTTTACCTTCAAGCATAAGAAACAGCCTCTTGGCAAGGCCACTCAGGAAGGCCTCCAGTTCAGTTTTCTTCTCAGTCAATTTGCTGACTTGATCGGTCAGGGCAGCTTTGTCAGTTCTCAGTCGACTGACCTCCTTGTTGGCAATCCCAAGAGCAGTTTTCAGATTGGTATTGTCTTGTTCGAGCTTGGTGACTGAAGCTAACTTCTCGTCAGCAAGCTTGATCTTCTCTGCTAGCTCAAGATCTTTCTTCTGCTGGGCCTCCCTTACCTTACCTGCAAGTTACAGCAAGATCAGATTTTGAAACAAGCAAGGGGAAAAGCAGTCGTCAAGGTCTCACCAAACATACCTTCGGTCTCCTCCTTTGCCTTTGTCAGCTTCTCCTGAACCAGCTTCAAGCTCAGCTCGACTTGAGTATGTTTCTGTTCCAGCTCTGAGTAGCGAGCCACAAGATCACAAGAGTTCTGCGAAGAACCAATCGACTAAATGTCAAATGTTCACTTCCGAGTGGAAAAGGGAAAAACACACGTTTCTAAGACTACAGCCGAATACAAGCATTCGACCGTAGTCTCGGGGACTACACCCAGTGGGTGCACTCAGCGTGCCCCCACTAATCCTGTTGAAGACAAAGTCGACCAGTCGACCTCAAAAAAAAAACGAGATGTATTCTCTAAGACTGTGATCAACTGCAAGCAGTCGACCACAGTCTCGGGGACTACACCCAGTGGGTGCACTCAGCGTGCCCCCACCGGTTTGTGAAATCCAGTCGACCAGTCGACTGACAGAAAAATTGACATCATAAAGCCTAAGGCCGACTGCCAGCAGTCGACCTTAGCCTTGGGGACTACACCCAGCGGGTGCACTCAGCGTGCCCCCGCTAACACGGAGTTTATTCGACACACCCAGTGGGTGACTAATATAAATTCCGGAAAAGAAAAGTTTTTGGTAGCATATCCAACAGAACAAACAGCGGTCGACTGACCTGGACATTGCTTTGGAGGGCAGAGCTGGCGTCATAAGCTGCCTGGCTCGCGTCCCGGATGATCTTCAGCTGCTTCATCATAAGGCCCGCCTGGCGTATTGCCTCCTTCGCTGCGCCAGCTTGGTCCTCTGGGACGTGGTGCGTCGTGAAGAGAGAGGGCTGCGGAGCACTCGTCAGTGGACTTGCGAAGGACACCGTGTGTCGAGTGGTGTTCCCTTCCTCCACAGTCAGAATCTCAGGCGCCGTCGCATCCTGAGGTACCTTACTGGTGGTCGCTTTCCGACTCCTCCTGCGTGTCAGTGGTTCTTCATCCTCGTCGTTGTCAGGGAGATCGATAACAGTGTTGGGTGGAGCTGCGGAGAAGGATCAGGATCAGAGATCGCGAGTCAGTCGACTAAAAACGGTGTTAAGAATACAGTACCTGGGTTCGAAGTTGCCGCATCCTCCATCTCGTGGTCATCGGCCCGGGCCGAGGTCTCAGAAGTAGCAGCACTGCAACTCCAAAGGATCAGTCGACTAACTTCAGCGTCGACCAGAAATAAAGTTCACACAGAATAAGAAAATATGAGCAGCACGGTTACCCTGATATGGTAGGGATGGACACCTTCATCTTCGGCAAGAGCTTGATGAGCTTCGACGGGGCCGCCCTGGGCTGCTTCGGCGCCTTTTCAGTCGGCGCTGGAGAAGTGGTCCTAGGGCGCTTGGTCGACTGCGTCGCAACCCCCTTGCCACGTTCAGTCGAAGGGTCGTGGACGAGCTTCGACCGCCTTTCCGAGCGCGGTGGCACGACCTCCTCCTCTTCCTCCTCGTCTTCGGCGTCATCATCATCGTCGTCATCGTCATCATCGTCATCATCGTCCTCTGCGACATCCGAGTCCCATTCCTCCTCTTCCTGGCTCTCGCCTCCGCTCGCCTCGCCCTCCTCAGTCGAAGCTTGTGCCCCATTGGGCATCGAGTACAGCTCAGTGAGGGCCTAACAAATGCCCAGACAAGAATCAGTCGACCAGTCGGCAGGATTAACAGAATGAATGCGACAAGGGCGCAGTGGAGAGCAGAGCAAATGTACCTTGTTTGGGTCGCTGTTGTGGTCGAGTGGAGGGATCCTTCTGGCTCCGCGCGGGTTGTCCTTGTTTCCGGTAACGGCTATCATCCATCTTTCCAGAGTGACGTCGTCGACTGCTTTTGGATGGACTCTGGTCTCGTCTTCGGTCCCACAGTACAACCACATGCAGTGCCTCCGGAACTGGAGAGGCTGGATGCGACGCCTGAGGAAAACCTCCAAGAGGTCCATGCCTGTCACTCCCTCCCGAACCAACTGCACCACGCGCTCCATCAGCATCTTCACGTCGGCTCTCTCCTCCGAAATCAGCTTCAGAGGGGAAGGCTTGCTCACTCGGTCCATGGTAAACGGAGGGAGTCCACTCGACTGCCCTGGCGTCGACTGGACCTGGCAGTAAAACCAAGTCGACTGCCAGCCTCTGACGGACTCGGGAAAGGTCATGGGCGGGAAGGTGCTCTTATTCCTCACCTGGATCCCCAGGCCCCCACACATTTGGACGACTCGGGTTTTCTCATCACCTGGGCTCGCCTTCTTCACGGTCTGAGAGCGACACGTGAAGATATGTTTGAACAAACCCCAGTGCGGTCGACAGCCCAAGAAACCCTCACACATGGACACGAATGCAGCAAGATAGGCAATGGAGTTTGGGGTAAAGTGGTGAAGCTGCGCCCCAAAGAAATTCAAGAAGCCACGGAAGAAAATACTTGGCGGCAAAGAAAACCCACGATCAACATGAGTGGCCAAAAGCACACACTCACCCTCTTCTGGCTGTGGATGCCACTCCTCCCCCGGCAACCTCGCAGCTCCGTGAGGGATCAAGCCCTCGTTGGCCATGTCGAGGAGGTCCTTCTCTGTGATGGTCGACTGGATCCAGTATCCTTGGACCCAGCCCTTCGGCAGGCGGGACCTGGACGAGGACCCTCCGCGGCTGGTGGATCTCCCCTTCGCCTTCTCCGATGCCGACGCCTTCTTGGCGCGCTCCAGCGCCGCCGTCTTCTCCTTGGCCATGGTCGCCGGAGAGATGCGCGAAGGGAAGTGGTGCGGGGGCGAGAGCGAGCACGCTGAGCAGGGAAGAAGGAAGCAGAGAGAGAGGGAGAATGCTGGGGCACAACACAGAAATCCTCGCCGGGCGCATTTATAAGGTCCCTTCCGAGTGGCTGACATGCGGGCCCGGTCGATCTAATCATATCTGAGAACAGTTATGCAGGCTGGATACGTGGCGAAAAAGGCGGCGCGGAGATCGAGGCGTCTATGCCCCGTCCCATCCGAACGCCGCGGTCCGCCCCGCTTCGCGCGCGCCCCCAAATTTCGCATCCCGCGGAATCCGCGAGCAACAAATCAGTCTGTCAGACGCGGTGTTTCCGGCGATCCGTCGCTCGGAGATCGTCGAAGCCCGAAAGATCACTCGACGTAAAAACAGAATGGATCGAGTCGACTGAAGGCAAATTGCTCCCTGTCAGCGAAGAGATTCTTTGGTCCAGAACAGCGCACAACTAGAGCGCAAAGGTCAATCGGAAACGACATCAACTCCTTCACTCGAAGCCTCAATCCATTCGGGGGCTAATGATGGGGTTGTGTACCTAGGGTAGGATCATGGACCTGATCCAAGTAACTTACCCTAGGACATCCTTAGAAGAGGTCGCCTTCTAGTCGACCAACGAGGATTCACTCGACTGGCCTGAAGGACTCGACCACGAAGACTCACTCGACCACCAGGAGGTCAAGAGGCACTCTGCACTGCAACGGCCTGTAATCAAGTAGTCTTTATGATAGTAAAGGCACTTTATGTGGGGCGTTACCAGTAACGCCCCAGACTTAACTCACCTTAAACCCTCTCCTACGTGGGCTGGCTGGGGTCCTGGCGCACTCTATATAAGCCACCCCCCTCCACAGGCAGAAGGGTTCGGCACCTTGTAATCCATACAGTCATAATCCACTCGACCGCCTCCGGGCTCCGAGACGTAAGGCTGTTACTTCTTCCGAGAAGGGCCTGAACTCGTACATCCTTTGTGCTTACAACCTCTCCATAGCTAGGACCTTGCCTCTCCATACCTACCCCCCACTCTACTGTCAGGCTTAGAACCACGACAGGTATCACATGAGATCAAGTCTATGTGCGGCTCCAATGCCGGGGAATCTGTGGCCTCCGTGGCGGGGTTGAGCCTCCCGTCCTTGGATGGCGCAGTCTGCCCCGGATTTAAGGCCAGAGCGGTTACGGGAGCTGTCTCCTGGATGCCGTCCGATGACAGGTTTAGGTCATGTCTCTCGGGGTGACCAGGAGTGGTAGCCGCGGTCGCGAATCTGGAGAAGATCAAGTCTCCACGGATGTCCGCAACATAGTTCAAGCTCCCAAATATGACCTGATGGCCAAGGGCGTAGCTTTCGATCTACTCCAGATGGCCAAATGAATTGGCCCGTAGTGCGAAGCCGCCGAACACAAAGATTTGTCCAAGGAGGAAAGTTTCTCCTTGGACAGCGTCATTATTGACGATTGAAGGGTCCATCAAACCTTTTGGCGACAGCTCAGTGGAACTCTCAATGAAAGCACCAATGTCGGTGTCAAAACCGGCGGATCTCAGGTAGGGGGTCCCGAACTGTGCGTCTAAGGTCGATGGTAACAGGAGACAGGGGATACAATGTTTTACCCAGGTTCGGGCCCTCTCTATTGAGGTAATACCCTACGTCCTACTTGACCGATCTTGATGAATATGAGTATTACAAGAGTTGATCTACCATGAGATCGTAATGGCTAAACCCTAGAGGCCTAGTTTGTATGGTTATGATAATGTCTCTCCTCCGGACTAAGTCCTCCGGTTTATATAGACACCGGGAGGATCTAGGGTTACACAAGGTCGGTTACAAAGAAATGAATCTACATATTTGGTCACCAAGCTTGCCTTCCACACCAAGGAGAGTCCCATCCAGACACGGGTGCAGTCTTCGGTCTTCGTATCTTCATAGTCCATCAGTCCGGCCCATGGCTAACAGGCCGGACGCCCGAGGACCCCTTAGTCTAGGACTCCCTCATCAAGTCAATCACATCATTCTCTAATGATGTGATCCCGTTAATCAAATGACAACTCATGTCTATGGCTAAGAAACTTAACCATCTTTGATTCAACGAGTTAGTCAAGTAGAGGCATACTAGTGACACTTAGTTTGTCTATGTATTCACACATGTACTAAGTTTCCGGTTAATACAATTCTAGCATGAATAATAAACATTTATCATGATATAAGGAAATATAAGTAACAACTTTATTATGGCCTCTAGGGCATATTTCCTTCAGTGTCCCACTTGCACTAGAGTCAATAATCTAGTTCACATCGCCTTGTGATTTAACACCAATAGTTCACATCACCATGTGATTAACACCCATAGTTCACATCGCCAAGTGACCAATACTCAAAGCGTATACTAGAGTTAGTAATCCAGTTCACATCGCTATGTGATTAACACTCAATGAGTACTAAGGTGTGATCATGTTTTGCTTGTGAGAGAAGTTTAGTCAACGGGTCTGCCACATTTAGAGCCGCATGTATTTTGCAAATATTCTATGTCTACAATACTCTACACCGAGCTACCCTAGCTAAATGCTCCCACTCACTTCTTTCGAGAGAAACTCCTTCTCTAGAAAGGATCCATTCTTAGCAACAAAGACCTTGCCTTCGGATCTGTGATAGAAGGTGTACCCAACATTTTTTTGGGTATCCTATGAAGATGCACTTCTCCGATTTGGGTTCAAACTTATCAGTTTGATTTTTTTTTCACATAAGCATCGCAACCCCAAACTTTAAGAAATGACAGCTTTGGTTTCTTACCAAACCATAGTTCATACGGTGTCATCTCAACGGATTTAGATGGTGCCCTATTTAATGTGAATGTAGTTGTCTCTAATGCATAACCCCAAAAATGGTAGTGGTATATCAGTAAGAGACATCATAGATTGCACTATATCCAATAAAGTACGGTTATGACGTTCAGACACACCATTACGCTGTGGTGTTCCGGGGTGGCGTGAGCTGCGAAACTATTCCGCGTTGTTTCAAATGAAGACCAAACTCATAACTCAAATATCCTCCTCCCCGATCAGATCGTAGAAACTTTATTTTCTTGTTATGATGATTTTCCACTTCACTCTGAAATTCTTTGAACTTTTCAAGTGTTTCAGACTTATGTTTCATCAAGTAGATATACCCATATCTGCTCAAATCATCTGTGAAGGTCAGAAAATAATGATACCCTCCACGAGCCACAACACTCATCGGACGGCATACATCAGTATGTATTATTTCCAACAAGTCTGTTCCTTGCTCCATTGTTCTGGAGAACGGAGTCTTAGTCATCTTGCCGATGAGGCATGGTTCGCAAACATCAACTGATTCATAATCAAGTGATTCGAAAAGCCCATCAACATGGATTTTCTTCATGCGCTTTACACCAATATGACCTAAACGGCAGTGCCACAAATAAGTTGCACTATCATTATTAACTTTGCATCTTTTGGCTTCAATATTATGAATATGTGTATCACTACGATCGAGATTCAATAAACCATTCACCTTGGGTGTATGACCATAGAAGGTTTTATTCACGTAAACAGAATAACAATTATTCTTTGACTTAAATGAATAACCGCATTGCTATGTGTAACATCCCAAATTTCCAATTTGGAATGTTATACACTAGATCATCCTTGCATATCATATTTTATTGCATTTTGGTTGATCCTAGAAATTCTACGCAACTCAAGGACCCTCGGAGAGAGTTGGGGATTTCGTTATTTTCATATTTGAGTTTTCTCAAATTTTGAAAATAGGATCATTTGATTTTATTTATTTTATCTTCAATTATTTCTATTATCAAAATATGAGAGAGGGAATAAAATGACTTTCCCAAAATAAAGAAATATTGAGGATTTAATAATAAAATCAAATAAGATTTTATTTTGGTTTTATTTACTATTTTATTTGAATTTAGGAAAAATGCGTGTTTTTCAAAATTGCATTTAGGCCCCAAATAAATGTTCATCCTGTGCGGCTTGATTTTAGAAGCCGGGGAAAATTTATTTCTGGATTTTTGGAGTCCATTTAGTATTCCTTTTGTTTTTTTCTGAGCGTAATTATTTAAAAAAACGCACGAACCGACCTACGGGCCGTATCCGGCCCGGACTCCTCCGGGCGGAGGCTTTATATAGCGCGACCCCGGGCCGAGCCAGCCCAAAGCCGCGCCCCGCCGCCCCAAACCCTAAGCCGCCGCCAGCCGCCGGAGTTCGCCGCCGACGAGGTTGACCACCGCCGCCGTTTTTTTAGAAAAACTGTTCGGTTTTTCCTTTGGTTATTTTTGGTTTTTTAGATTCGATTTTTTCGATATATCGGTTTTTTTCGGTTTTGTTTATTTAGCGAGCGTTCGCTCGTTCGTTCGTTTTAATGAACGCATTCATCGTTTAGATCCAGATAACGAACGTTCATTCGTTAATCTGTTCGTCGTTTTTCTTTTTTTCGGATTAAATCCGCGATTTTTTTGATTGCGATTCGTGATCCAATTTTTGTTCTAATATAACTTTTCGCTCGTTTATCAGAATTAGGCGATTCAAGCGCCTGGAGTTTCGTCTCGAAACCCTCTTTCCGTTTAACCAACTCAAACAAGTTTTTGCCTCTATAAAATTTGACCTAGATCCAGAATAGTAAACAAAGCTTGTTTCTTTTGCCGTTTGTCTTTCGTTGCTTTGTTCAATTTGGTTCTTTTTGCCAACCGGAGTTCTTAAGTTGAACTTTCTGGTTAGATCTTTTATTTGAGTTTTACCTGTGCATTAATTGAGTACTTATTGTATGCTTGTTTGTTTGCGATAGAGTACCCGGAGTGCGCCGCTTGCTACTTCGAATCGCTAGGTTTTGCGGATCATCAGCAAGGCAAGTAACACTTTGATCATACCTCCTACTACCCAGTTTTTATTGCATTAGATCAATCCTCACACATTGCATGATTAGGATCTAATTAAATTGTGGGTTTGGGAAGTAGTTGAGGTAGTACCTATTACCTGTTTTATTATCAAACCTTTGGGAGTTACTTCTGCGTTTTCTTATGCCATGCTATGCTAGTAGACGTGGATTGGGTGAGTGAAATATGTGATAGATGTGAGTTTGTTAAATTAATGGTTTATCTAAGGTGGAAACTTAAACACACATCTGGGTGGATTGAGGCACCTGGGTATTCCAGCGATTGCCTGTTTTCTTTTGGACCGCCACCCAGGCTCAAAGGGATCATGAGATTATTCATACTATAAAATTCCGTGTGCAGCCATAAGCTAATATGGGCTCTAGCATAGTTGACTAAGTTGTGCGAACTCTTACAGTGGTAGACTAGCAGATGTAGGGGAAAGTAGGTGTAACGGTCTACCCGATCGTAAGGTGTTAGCGCTTCTGAAAGACTATGTCTCGGTCATCCGTTTCTCAAACACCATGTAGTGCGAGAATCCCAACGGAGGAGATCGAGTCTTGTGGGGAAAAGTGCACAAACCTCTGTAGAGTGTATAAACTAATCATGGTTAGCCGTGTCCCCGATTATGGACATCTTGAGTATCTAGTACTTGGATTATCATGTGAATCTCATCATGTTACTCTAATTAATTTGTTGGGTTTGTTTAATGATGATGCTTAATTGGGATTGAGAGGGTGTCTACACTCTCAATGTTTAACAACCACCATGATAGTTAAATAAAATTTATTCCTTTGCAGTAGGGAAAAATTGGCTTTACGCAAAACTGTAACCATAGAGCTTTCCACCAGCCAAATATGCATGTAGTATAGGTTTATTCTTCCATTATTCTCTATGTGTTACCTTGCCAGCATATTCCATGTGCTGACCCGTTTCGGGCTGCAACGTTCATGTTGCAGACTTTTCAGACGACGAGTAAGGTGCTTTGAGGTCGTGGTTCTATACTCAGTGATGCCGTTGGAGTTGATGGACTCACTTATCTTCCAAGCCTTCCGATGTTATCGTTATTAGATGGCCTTAAGCCATATTCATTGTAATAGTTCTCTTTTGAGACACTCAATGTAATAAGTGTGTGATTGCTACTCTGTTATAAATCCTTCAAGTACTGTGTGGTGTCAGCATTACTGATCCAGGGATGACACCAGAGCACAGAGATTGGACCGTTTGAGGTCTGGTCGCTACACTATAAACATGATCCAATCATATTATGCTCAACGCAAATAACATTTATTTTAGGTTCAACACTAATCCCGAAGGTAAAGGGAGTGTGCGATGGTGATCTTATCAATCTTGGAATCACTTGCAACACACATCATCACCTCGCCCTTAACTAGTCTCTATTTATTTTGCAACTCCCGTTTCGAGTTACTACTCTTAGCAACTGAACTAGTATTAAATACCGAGGGGTTGCTATAAACACTAGTAAAGTACACATCAATAACATGTATATCCAATATACCTTTGTTCACTATGCCATCCTTCTTATCCGCCAAGTATCTAGGGCAGTTCCACTTCTAGTGACCATTTCCTTTGCATTAGAAGCACTCAGTCTTAGGCTTGGGTCTAGCTTTGGGCTTCTTCATGGGAGTGGAAACTTGCTTGCCATTCTTCTTGAAGTTCCCTTTCTTCATGAGAGTGAAAATAGCGGAACTTGGATGCTCATATTGGCTCCCACATATTCTATGAAGATCTTTATCGGTCAAACCGCATAACAACATACGTTGTTCCCTTTGTCATCGGTATGTTACTTGCCCGAGATTCGATCATCGGTATCTCAATACCTAGTTCAATCTCGTTACCGGCAAGTCTCTTTACTCGTTCCGTAATGCATCATCCTGCAACTAACTCATTAGTCACATTGCTTGCAAGGATTATAGTGATGTGCATTAACGGGAGGGCCAAGAGATACCTCTCCGACAATCAGAGTGACAAATCCTAATCTTGATCTATGCCAACTCAACAAACACCATCGGAGACACCTGTAGAGAACCTTTATAATCACCCAGTTATGTTGTGATGTTTGGTAGCACACAAAGTGTTCCTCCTGTATTCGGGAGTTGCATAATCTCATGGTCAGAGGAACATGTATAAGTCATGAAGAAAGCAGTAGCAACAAACTAAATGATCATCATGCTAAGATAACGGGATGGGTCAAGTCAATCACATCATTCTCTAATGATGTGATCCCGTTAATCAAATGACAAGTCATGTCTATGGCTAGGAAACTTAACCATCTTTGATTCAACGAGCTAGTCAAGTAGAGGCATACTAGTGACACTTAGTTTGTCTATGTATTCACACATGTACTAAGTTTCCGGTTAATACAATTCTAGCATGAATAATAAACATTTATCATGATATAAGGAAATATAAATAACAACTTTATTATTGCCTCTAGGGCATATTTCCTTCATTATCAACCTTGGAATCATTTCCAACACACATCGTCACCTTGCCCTTAACTAGCCCCTGTTCAGTTTGCAACTCCTGTTTTCAGTTACTAGTCTTAGCAACTAAACCAGTATCAAATACCCTGGGGTTACTATGAACACCAGTAAAGTACACATCAATAACATGTATATCAAATATACTTTTGTTCACTTTGCCATCCTTATTGTCCGCCAAGTATTTGCACTAGAAGCACTCAGTTTCATGCTTAGGTCTAGCTTTGGGCTTCTTCACGGGAGTGGCAACTTGCTTGCCATTCTTCTTGAAGTTCCCTTTCTTTCCCTTGCCCTTTTACTTGAAACTAGTGGTCTTGTAAACCCTCAACACTTGATGCTTTTTCTTGATTTCTCCCTTTGTCGATTTCAGCATTGCAAAGAGCTTGGGAATCGTTTCCATTATCCCTTGCATATTATAGTTCATCACGAAGTTCTAGTAACTTAGTGACAGTGACTAGAGAACTCTGTCAATCACTATCTTATCTGGAAGATTAACTCCCACTTGATTCAAGTGATTGTAGTACTTAGACATTCTGAGCACATGCTCACTAGCTGAGCTATTCTCCTCCATCTTGTAGGAAAAGTACTTGTTAGAGGTCTCATACCTCTTAACACGGGCATGAGTGTGAAATACCAATTTCAACTCTTGGAACATCTCATATGCTCCGTGGCATTCAAAACGTTTTTGAAGTCCCAGTTCTAAGCCGTAATGTATGGCGCATTAAACTATCAAGTAGTCATCATACCGAGCTTGTCAAATTTTCATAACGTCCGCATCAGCTCCTACAACAGGTATGTCACCTAGCAGTGTATCAAGGACATAATTCTTCTGTGCAACAATGAGGATAATCCTCAAATCACGGACCTAGTCCGCATCATTGCTACTATCATCTTTCAACTTAGTTTTCTCTAGGAACATATCAAAAATAAAACAGGGGAGCTATATGAGAGCTATTGATCTACAACATAGATATGCAAATACTATCAGGACTAAGTTCATAAAAAATTAAGTTCAATTAATCATATTACTTAAGAACTCCCACTTAGATAGACATCCCTCGAGTCATCTAAATGATTACGTGATCCAAATCAACTAAACCATGTCCGATCATCACGTGAGATGGAGTAGTCTTCAATGGTGAACATCTCTATGTTGATCATATCTACTATATGATTCACATTCAACCTTTTGGTCTCTAGTGTTCCGAGGCCATGTCTATGCATGCTAGGCTCGTCAAGTTTAACCCGAGTATTCCGCACGTGCAAAACTCTCTTGCACCCGTTCTATGTGAACGTAGAGCTTATCACACCCGATCATCATGTGGTGTCTCAGCACGACGAACTGTCGCAACAGTGCATACTCAGGGAGAACACTTATACCTTGAAATTTTAGTGAGGGATCATCTTCTAATGCTACCGCCGTACTTATCAAAATAAGATGTATAAAAGATAAACATCACATGCAATCAAAATATGTGACATGATATGGCCATTATCATCTTGTGCCTTAGATATCCATCTCCAAAGCACCGTCATGATCTCCATCGTCATCGGCTTGACAGCTTGATCTCCATCGTAGCTTCGTTGTCATCTCGCCAACTATTGTTTCTACAACTATCGCTACCGCATTGTGATAAAGTAAAGCAAATACATGGCGATTGCATTTCATATAATAAAGCGACAACCATAAGGCTCCTGCCAGTTGCCGATAACTTTTACAAAACATGATCATCTCATACAATAACTTATATCACATCATTTCTTGACCATATCACATCACAACATGCCCTGCAAAAACAAGTTAGACGTCCTCTACTTTGTTGTTGCAAGTTTTACGTGGCTGCAACGGGCTTCTAGCAAGAACCGTTCTTACGTACGCATCAAAACCACAATGATTTTTCATCAAGTGTGATGTTTTAACCTTCAACAAGGACCGGCCATAGTCAAATTCGATTCAACTAAAGTTGGAGAAACAGACACCCGCCAGCCACCTTTCTGCAAAACAAGTTGCATGTCTGTCGGTGGAACCGGTCTCATGAACGTGGTCATGTAAGGTTGGTCCGGACCACTTCATCCAACAATACCGCCGAATGAAAATAAGACGTTGGTGGTAAGCAATATGACTATTATCGCCCACAACTCTTTGTGTTCTACTAGTGCAAATCATCTACGCATAGACCTGGCTCGGATGCCACTATTGGGGAACGTAGCATGCAATTTAAAAAAAAATCCTATGATCACGCAAGATCTGACTAGGACATGCATAGCAATGAGAGGGGGAGAGTGTGTCCACGTACCCTCGTAGGCCGAAAGCGGAAGCGTTAGGTTAACGCGGTTGATGTAATCGAACGTATTCACGATCCAACAGACGTTCAACTCAATGACGTCCCCCGAACTCTTGATCCAGAAGAGGGTCGAGGGAGAGTTTCGTAAGCACAACATCGTGGTGACGGTGATGGTGATGTGATCCACGCAGGGCTTCGCCTTAGCACTATGACGTTATGACCAGAGGAGTAAACTATGGAGGGGGCACCGCACATGACTAAGAGAATAACTGATGTGCCTTGGGGTGCCCCTGCCCTCGTATATAAAGGAGGAGGGGAGGAGGCGGCTGGCCTAGAGGGGCGCGCCATGGGGGAGTCCTACTAGGACTCCCAGTCCTAGTAGGATTCCCCTCTCCTATTCCGGAGTGGGAAAGGGGGAAAGGGAGAGGGAGTAGGAAAGGGAACGGGGGGCCCCGCCCCCTCCCCTAGTCCAATTCGGACTACCATGGGGGGGGCGGCCACCCCTTGTGGGTTGTCCCCTCTCTCTCCCGTGGCCCATGAGGCCCATGACTTTGAAGGAAATATGCCCTAGAGGCAATAATAAAGTTATTATTTATTTCCTTATTTCATGATCAATGTTTATTATTCATGCTAGAATTTTATTAACCGGAAACATAATACATGTGTGAATACATAGACAAATAGAGTGTCACTAGTATGCCTCTACTTGACTAGCTCGTTGGTCAAAGATGATTATGTTTCCTAACCATAGACATGAGTTGTCATTTGATAAACGGGATCACATCATTAGGAGAATGATGTGATTGACTTGACCCATTCCGTTAGCTTAGCACTTGATAGTTTTAGTTTACTACTATTGCTTTCTTCATGACTTACAAATGTTCCTATGACTATGAGATTATGCAACTCCCGATTGCCGGAGGAACACTTTGTGTGCTACCAAACGTCACAACGTAACTGGATGACTATAAAGGTGCTCTACAGGTGTCTCCGATGGTACTTGCTGAGTTGGCATAGATCAAGATAAGGATTTGTCACTCCAATTATCGGAGAGGTATCTCTGGGCCCTCTCGGTAATGCACATCACTATAAGCCTTGCAAGCAATGCAACTAATGAGTTAGTTGTGGGATGATGCATTACAGAACGAGTAAAGAGACTTGCCGGTAACGAGATTGAGCTAGGTATTGAGATACCGATGACCGAATCTCGGGCAAGTAACATACCGATGACAAAGGGAACAACGTATGTTGTTATGCGGTTTGACCGAGAAAGATCTTCGTAGAATATGTAGCAAGCAATATGAGAATCCATGTTCCTCTATTGGTTATTTACCAGAGACGTGTCTCGGTCATGTCTACATAGTTCTCGAACCCGTAGGGTCCGCACGCTTAACATTTGGTGATGATCGGTATTATGAGTTTATGTGATTTGATGTACCGAAGGTAGTTCAGAGTCCCAGATGTGATCACGGACATGACGAGGAGTCTCAAAATGGTCGAGACATAAAGATTGATATATTAGATGACTATATTCGGATACCGGAAGTGTTCCGGGTGATTTCGGAGAAAACCGGAGTGCGGGAGGGTTACCGGAACCCTCCCCCGGGAGAAGTAATGGGCCACATGGGCCTTAGTGGAGAGAGAGAGGGCCGGCCAGGGCAGGCCGCGTGCCCCCTCCCCCTCTGGTCCGAATTGGACTAGGGAAGGGGGGTGGCGCCCCCCTTTCCTTCTCCCTCACCTCCTTCCTTTCCCCCTCCTAGTAGGAGTAGGAAAGGGGAGTCCTACTCCTACTAGGAGGAGGACTCCTCCTCCTGGCGCACCCTGCAAGGGCCGGCTGGCCTACCCCCTTGCTCCTTTATATATGGGGGCAGGGGGCACCCTAGGACACACAAGTTGATTGTTCCAAGCCGTGTGCGGTGCCTCCTCCACCATAATCCACCTCGATCATATCGTAGCGGTGCTTAGGCAAAGCCCTCCGTCGGTAGCAACATCATCACCGTCATCATGCCATCGTGCTGACGGAACTCTCCTGTGAAGCTCTGCTGGATCGGAGTTCGTGGGACGTCATCGAGCTGAACATGTGCTGAACTCGGAGGTGCCGTACGTTCGGTACTTGGATCGGCCGGATCATGAAGACATAAGACTACATCAACCGCGTTCTCATAACGCTTCTGCTTACGGTCTACGAGGGTACATGGACGATACTCTCCTCTCTCATTGCTATGCATCCCCATGATCTTGCGTGTCCATAGGATTTTTTTTGAAATTACTACGTTCCCCAACAGTGGCATCCGAGCCAGGTTTATGTGTAGATGTTATATGCACAAGTAGAACACAAGTGAGTTGTGGGCGATACAAGTCATACTGCTTACCAGCACGTCATACTTTGGTTCGGCGGTATTGTTGGATGAAGCGGCCCGAACCGACATTACGTGTACGCTTACGCGAGACTGGTTCTACCGACGTGCTTTGCACACAGGTGGCTGGCGGGTGTCAGTTTCTCCAACTTTAGTTGAACCGAGTATGACTACGCCCGGTCCTTGTTGAAGGTTAAAACAACACTAACTTGATGAAATATCGTTGTGGTTTTGATGCGTAGGTAAGAACGGTTCTTGCTCAGCCCATAGCAGCCACGTAAAACTTGCAACAACAAAGTAGAGGACGTCTAAGTTGTTTTTGCAGGGCATGTTGTGATGTGATATGGTCAAGGCATGGTGATATATTTTATTATATGAGATGATCATGCTTTGTAACCGAGTTATCGGCAGCTGGCAGGAGCCATATGGTTGTCGCTTTATTGTATGCAATGCAATCGCCTGTAATTGCTTTACTTTATCAATAAACGGTAGCGATAGTCGTAGAAGCAATATTTGGCGAGATGACAATGATGCTACGATGGAGATCAAGGTGTCGCCCCGGTGACGATGGTGATCATGACGGTGCTTTGGAGAAGGAGATCAAAGGCAGAAGATGATGATGGCCATATCATATCACTTATATTGATTGCATGTGATGTTTATCCTTTTTGCATCTTATTCTGCTTGATTGACGGTAGCATTATAAGATGATCTCTCACTAAATTTCAAGGTACAAGTGTTCTCCCTGAGTATGCACCGTTGCCAAAGTTCGTCGTGCCGAGACACCACGTGATGATCGGGTGTGATTAGCTCTACGTTCACATACAATAGGTGCAAACTAGTTTTGCACACGCAGAAATACTCAGGTTAAACTTGACGAGCCTAGCATATGCAGATATGGCCTCAGAACACTGAGACCGAAAGGTCGAGCGTGAATCATATAGTAGATATGATCAACATAGTGATGTTCACCATTGAAAACTACTCCATTTCATGTGATGATCGGTCATGGTTTAGTTGATTTGGATCACGTGATCACTTAGATGATTAGAGGGATGTCTATCTAAGTGGGAGTTCTTAAATATGATTAATTGAACTTTAATTTATCATGAACTTAGTACCTGATAGTATTTTGCTTATCTATGTTGTTGTAGATAAATGGCCCGTGTTGTTGTTCCGTTGAATTTTAATGCGTTCCTTGAGAAAGCAAAGTTGAAAGATGATGGTAGCAATTACACGGACTGGGTCCATAACTTGAGGATTATCCTCATTGCTGCACAGAAGAATTACGTCCTGGAAGCACTGCTAGGTGCCAAACCTGTTGCAGGAGCTGAACCAGATGTTATGAACGTCTCGCAAAGCAAAGCTGATGACTACTCGATAGTTCAGTGTGCCATGCTTTACAACTTAGAACAGGGACTTCAACAACGCTTTGAACGTCATGGAGCATATAAGATGTTCCAGGAGTTGAAGTTATTATTTCAAGCAAATGCCCGGATTGAGAGATATGAGGTCTCCAATAAGTTCTACAGCTGCAAGATGGAGGAGAATAGTTCTGTGAGTGAACATATACTCTGGGTATAACAATCACTTGATTCAACTGGGAGTTAATCTTCCGGATGATAGTGTCATTGATAGAATTCTTCAATCACTGCCACCAAGCTACAAGAGCTTCATGATGAACTATAACATGCAAGGGATGGATAAGACAATTCCCGAGCTCTTCGCAATGCTAAAGGCTGCGGAGGTAGAAATCAAAAAGGAACATCAAGTGTTGATGGTCAACAAGACCACAAGTTTCAAGAAAAAGGGTAAAGGGAAGAAGAAAGGGAACTTCAAGAAGAACGGTAAACAAGTTGCTGCTCAAGAGAAGAAACCCAAGTCAGGATCTGAGCCTAAGACTGAGTGCTTCTACTGCAAAGGGACTGGTCACTGGAAGCGGAACTGCCCCAAGTATTTGGCGGATAAGAAGGATGTCAAGGTGAACAAAGGTATATGTGATATACATGTTATTGATGTGTACCTTACTAAAGCTCGCAGTAGCACCTGGGTATTTGATACTAGTTCTATTGCTAATATTTGCAACTCGAAACAGGGACTACAGATTAAGCGAAGATTGGCTAAGGACGAGGTGACGATGCGCGTGGGAAATGGTTCCAAAGTCGATGTGATCGCCGTCGGCATGCTGCCTCTACATCTACCTTCGGGATTAGTTTTAGACCTGAATAATTGTTATTTGGTGCCAGCGTTGAGCATGAACATTATATCTGGATCTTGTTTGATGCGAGACGGTTATTTGATACGTCTCGAACGTATCTATAATTTTTGATTGTTCCATGCTATTATATATTCTGTTTTGGATGTTTAATGGGCTTTATTATACACTTTTATATTATTTTTGGGACTAACCTATTAACCCAAGGCCCAGTGCAAATTGCTGTTTTTTTTGCCTATTTCAGTGTTTTGTAGAAAAGGAATATCAAATGGAGTCCAAACGGAATGAAACCTTCGGGAACGTGATTTTTGGAACAAACGTGATCCAGAGGACTTGGAGTGGACGTCAAGAAACAACCGAGGAGGCCACGAGGTAGGGGGCGCGCCTACCCCCTGGGCGCGCCCTCCCCCTCGTGGGCCCCTCATGGCTCAACTGACCTACTTCTTCCTCCTATATATACTCATATACCCTGAAAACATCCAGGAGCACCACGAAACCCTAATTCCACCGCCACAACCTTCTGTACCCAAGAGATCCCATCTTGGGGCCTTTTCCGGAGCTCCACCGGAGGGGGCATCGATCATGGAGGGCCTCTACATCAACTCCATGGCCTCTCCGATGATGTGTGAGTAGTTTACTTCAGACCTTCGGGTCCATAGTTATTAGCTAGATGGCTTCTTCTCTCTCTTTGGATATCAATACAAAGTTCCCCTCGATCTTCTTGGAGATCTATTCAATGTAACTCTTTTTGCGGTGTGTTTGTCGAGATCCGATGAATTATGGGTTTATGATCAAGTCTATCTATGAACAATATTTGATTCTTCTATAAAATCTTTTATGTATGATTAGTTACCTTTGCAAGTCTCTTTGAATTATCAGTTTGGTTTGGCCTACTAGATTGATCTTTCTTACAATGGGAGAAGTGCTTAGCTTTGGGTTCAATCTTGCGGTGCTTGATCCCGATGACAGAAAGGGAAACGACACGTATTGTATTGTTGCCATCGAGGATAAAAAGATGGGGTTTATATCATATTGCTTGAGTTTATCCCTCTACATCATGTCATCTTACCTAATGTGTTACTTTGTTCTTATGAACTTAATACTCTAGATGCATGCTGGGTAGCAGTCGATGTGTGGAGTAATAGTAGTAGATGCAGGCAGGAGTCGGTCTACTTGTCACGGACGTGATGCCTATATACATGATCATGCCTAGATATTCTCATAATTATTCGCTCTTCTATCAATTGCTCGATAGTAATTTGTTCACCCACCGTAATACTTATGCTATCTTGAGAGAAGCCACTAGTGAAACCTATGCCCCCCGTGTCTATTCTCCATTAAATTAATCTTCCGTCAACAAGCTATTTCTATTACCTTTTATTTTGCAATCTTTGATTTTAATCTTTATCATAAAAATACCAAAAATATTATCTTATCATCTCTATCAGATCTCACTCTCATAAGTGACCATGAAGGGATTGACAACCCCTTTATCGCGTTGGTTGCGAGGTTCTTATTTGTTTGTCTAGGTATGAGGGACTTGCGTGTGGCCTCCTACTGGATTGATACCTTGGTTCTCAAAAACTGAGGGAAATACTTATGCTACTTTGCTGCATCACCCTTTCCTCTTCAAGGGAAAACCAACGCAGTGCTCAAGAGGTAGCAAGAAGGATTTCTTCACAAACTCTTTTCCCTCGCATTACATTATTTGCCATTTGCCTCTAGTTTTTCTCTTCCCCACTTCACCCTTGCCGTTTTATTCGCCCTCTTTTTCCGTTCCCCTTCTCTTTTCTAGTTCGTCTCTTTTTGCTTGTTTCTTGTTTGCTTGTGTGTTGGATTGCTTGCTTGTCACGATAGCTCAAGACAATACTAAATTGTGTGATTTTTCCAATACCAACAATAATGATTTTATTAGCACTCCGATTGCTCCTCTTACCGATGCTGAATCTTGTGAAATTAATGCCGCTTTGTTGAATCTTGTCATGAAAGATCCGTTATCTGACCTTCCTAGTGAAGATGCCGCTACTCATCTAAACAACTTTGTTGATTTGTGTGATATGCAAAAGAAGAAAGATGTGGATAATGATATTGTTAAACTGAAGCTATTCCCGTTTTCTGTTAGAGATCATGCTAAAACTTAGTTTTCGTCTTTGCCTAAAAATAGTATCGATTCATGGAATAAGTGCAAAGATGCTTTTATCTCTAAGTATTTTCCTCCCACTAAGATCATCACTCTTAGAAACGATATTATGAATTTTAAGCAACTTGATCATGAACATGTTGAACAAGCTTGGGAGAGGATGAAATTAATGATACGTAATTTCCCTACACATGGTTTGAATCTTTGGATGATTATACAAAAAATTTATGCCGGATTGAAGCTTCTAGAAATCTTTTAGATTCGGCCGCGGGAGGCACTTTTATGGAAATAACTTTAGGAGAAGCTACTAAACTCCTAGATAATATTATGGTTAATTATTCGCAATGGCATACTGAAAGATCTACTAATAAAAAGGTGCATGCTATAGAAGAAATCAATGTTTTGAGTGGAAAGATGGATGAGCTTATGAAATTCTTTGCTAATAAGAGTGTTCCTTCTGATCCTAATGATATGCCTTTGTCTACTTTGATTGAGAATAATAATGAATCTATGGATGTGAATTTTGTTGGTAGGAACAATTTTGGTAATAACGCGTATAGAGGTAATTTTAATCATAGGCCGTTTCCTAGTAATTCCTCTAATAATTATGGTAATTCCTACAACAATTCTTATGGAAATTATAATAAGACGCCCTCTGATTTTTAATCTAATATTAAAGAATTTATTAGTTTGCAAAAGAGTTTCGATGCTTTGATTGAAGAAAAATTGTCTAAGATTGATGAGTTGGCTAGGAACGTGGATATAATTTCTCTTGATTGATTCTTTGAAACTTAGATCTATTCCACCTAAGCATGATATCAATGAGTCTCTCAAAGCTATGAGAATTTCCATTGATGAGTGCAAAGAAAGAACCACTAGGATGCGTGCTAAAAAAGATTGCTTTGTGAAAGCGTGTTCTTCTAGTTTCCATGATAATAATGATGAAGATCTAAAAGTTATTGATGTGTCCCCTATTAAATCTTTGTTTTGCAATATGAATCTTGATAATTATGGGACTGGAGATGAGTCAAATTTAGTTAGAAGGCGTCCTAATGATTCGAAGTTTTTAGATCTTGATGCAAAAATTGATAAAAGTGGGATATGAGAGGTCAAAACTTTAAATAGCAATGAACCCACTATCTTGGATTTCAAGGAATTTAATTATGATAATTGTTCTTTAATAGATTGCATTTCCTTGTTGCAATCCATGCTAAATTCTCCGCATGCTTATAGTCAAAACAAAGCTTTTACTAAACATATCGTTGATGCTTTAATGCAATCTTATGAAGAAAAGCTTGAATTGGAAGTTTCTATCCCTAGAAAACTTCATGATGAGTGGGAACCTACTATTAAAATTAAGATTAAAGATCATGAATGCTATGCTTTATGTGATTTGGGTGCTAGTGTTTCCACGATTCCTAAAACTTTGTGTGATTTGCTAGGTTTCCGTGAATTTGATGATTGTTCTTTAAACTTGTATCTTGCGGATTCCACCATTAAGAAACCTATGGGAAGAATTAATGATGTTCTTATTGTTGAAAATAGGAATTATGTGCCTGTAGATTTCATTATTCTTGATATAGATTGCAATCCTACATGTTCGATTATTCTTGGTAGGCCTTTCCTTAGAACGATTGGTGCAATTATTGATATGAAAGAAGGGAATATCATATTCCAATTTCCGTTAAGTAAGGGCATGGAACACTTTCCTAGAAAGAAAATTAAATTACCTTATAAATCTATTATGAGAGCCACTAATGGATTGCATACCAAAGATGATAATACCTAGATCTACCCTTGCTTTTATGCCTAGCTAGGGGCGTTAAACGATAGCGCTTGTTGGGAGGCAACCCAATTTTATTTTTGTTTCTTACTTTTTTATTCTGTTTAGTAATAAATAATTCATCTAGCCTCTGTTTATATGTGGTTTTATTCTTTTAATTAGTGTTTGTGCCAAGTAGAACCTTTGGGAAGACTTGGGGAAAGTCTTTGCGATCTTGCTGTAAAAAAACAGAAATTTTAGCGCTCACGAGATTTGTTGCCCATTTTTACTGGAGAGTTCTATTTAGTGAATTATTTTTGTAGATGATTAATAGATAAATTCCTCACGTCCAGCAATTTATTTTAGAATTTTTGGTGTTCCATAAGTATTCGAAACCTACAGATTACTACAGACTGTTCTGTTTTTGATAGATTCTGTTTTGTGTGTGTTGTTTGCTTATTTTGATGAATATATGGTTAGTAATGGAGTTTATGAACCATAGAAAAGTTGGAATGCAGTAGGTTTAACACCAATATAAATAAAGAATGAGTTCATTACACTACCTTGAAGTGGTGGTTTGTTTTCTTTTACTAACGGAGCTCACGAAATTTCTTTTAAGTTTTTGTGTTGTGAAGTTTTCAAGTTTTGGGTAAAGATTTGATGGATTATGGAACAAGGAGAGGCAAGAGCCTAAGCATGGGGATGCCCAAGGCACCCCAAGTTAAAATCCAAGGACAACCAAAATCCTAAGCTTGGGGATGCCCCGGAAGGCATCCCCTCTTGCGTCTTCGTCCATCGGTAACTTTACTTGGAGCTATATTTTTATTCACCACATGATATGTGTTTGATTGGAGCATCTTGTATGATTTGAGTCTTTGCTTTTTAGTTTACCACAATCATCCTTGTTGTACACACCTTTTGGGAGAGACACACATGAATTGGAATTTATTAGAATACTCTATGTGCTTCACTTGTATCTTTTGAACGAGATAATTTTGCTCTAGTGCTTCGCTTATATCTTTTAGAGCACGGCGGTGGTTCTATTTTATAGAAATAATTGATTTATCATGCTTCACTTATATTATTTTGAGAGTCCTTTAGAATAGCATGGTAATTTGCTTTGGTTATAAATTTTAAATACTAAAAGAAGTTGGATGCTTGATAGTTGTTTTGAGATATAAAGGTGGTAATATTAGAGGTGTGCTAATTGAGTATTTGTGAAATTGAGAAATACTTCTGTTGAAGTCTGCAAGTCTCATAGCATGGACGTATGGTAAACGTTGTGTGACAAATTTTAAGCATGAGGTGTTCTTTGATTGCTTTCCTTATGAGTGGCGGTCGGGGACGAGCGATGGTCTTTTCCTACCAATCTATCCCCCTAGGAGCATGCGCGTAGTGCTTGGTTTTGATGACTTGTAGATTTTTGCAATAAGTATGTGAGTTCTTTATGACTAATGTTGAGTCCATGGATTATACGAACTCTCACCCTTCCATCATTGCTAGCCTCTTCGGTACCGTGCATTGCCCTTTCTCACCTTAAGAGTTGGTGCAAACTTCGATGATGCATCCAAACCCCGTGATATGATACGCTCTATCACACATAAGTCTCCTTATATCTTCCTAAAAACAGCCACCATACCTACCTATTATGACATTTCCATAGCCATTCCGAGATATATTGCCATGCAACTTTTCACCGTTCCATTTATTATGACACGCATCATCATTGTCATATTGCCTTGCATGATCATGTAGTTGACATCGTATTTGTGGCAAAGCCATCATGCTTAATGTTTCATACATGTCACTCTTGATTCATCGCAATCTCGGTACACCGCCGGAGGCATTCACATAGAGTCATATTTTGTTCTAAGTATCGAGTTGTAATTCTTGAATTGTAAATAAATAAAAGTGTGATGATCATCATTAGAGCATTGTCCCATGTGAGGAAAGGATGATGGAGACTATGATTCCCCCACAAGTCGGGATGAGACTCCGGACGTAAAAAAGAAGAAGAAGAGGCCATTAAAAAAAGAGAAAATAAGGCCCAAATAAAAAAATGAGAGAAAAAGAGAGAAGGGACAATGTTACTATTCTTTTTCCACACTTGTGCTTCAAAGTAGCACCATGATCTTCATGATAGAGAGTCTCTTATTTTGTCACTTTCATATACTAGTGGGAATTTTTCATTATAGAAATTGGCTTGTATATTCCAATGATGGGCTTCCTCAAATGCCCTAGGTCTTGTGAGCAAGTAAGTTGGATGCACACCCACTTAGTTTCTTTGATGAGCTTTCATATATTTATAGCTCTAGTGCATCCGTTGCATGGCAATCCCTTCTCCTTGCATTGACATCAGTCGGTGGGCATCTCCATAGCCCATTGATTAGCCGCGTCAATGTGAGACTTTCTCCCTTTTTGTCTTGTCACACAATCTCAATCAGTATATTCTATTCCACCCATAGTGCTATGTCCATAGCTCGCGCTCATATATTGCGTAACAGTTGAAAGAGTTTGAAAAGGCTAAGTATGAAACAATTGCTTGGCTTGTCATCGGGGTTGTGCATGATGAGAGCATTTTGTGTGATGAAAATGAAGCATGGACAAACTATATGATTTCGTAGGGATAAGCTTTCTTTGGCTATGTTATTTTGATAAGACATAATTGCATGGTTAGCATACTTGGAGTATTATTATTTTTATGTCAACATTAAACTTTTACCTTGAATCTTTCGGATCTGAACATTCATACCACAATAGAGAAAATTACATTGAAGAATATGCTAGAAAGCATTCTACATCAAAAATTCTGTTTTTATCATTTACCTACTCGAGGACGAGCAGGAATTAAGCTCGGAGATGTTTGATACGTCTCCAACGTATCTATAATTTTTGATGGGCCAATTCCAGTTGTGCCCCTAACTTGAACCCACTACTCAGTTTTGCCCCTAATTTTTAGGTATGCTCAGTTTTGCCCCTCCGCCGTTAGTGTCACTTATAGAAATGCCCTTCTGCGTCGTTACCGTCCGATTAAAGGACTTTGACCATCCAGAAAAAATAGCAAAAAATCTGAAATTTTGTAGGATTTAAGATAGTTATGTCCGCAAGGCGCGTGCAAATTTTTGTGTTGGTTGGACACTTCAGGAGCTCGTGGCAAAGGAAAACAAAAATAATTTATGCCTATGAACAATAAATTCGAAAAAAAATAGCAACAAAATTCAAAAAAAGTTGAATATTTTTGGCTTCAAAGAGGCTTGAGTGCACAAGGTGCTTGCAAGTCTTGGCGATCAAATGACGTACGAGGCGCTCTAGAGAAAAAAACCAAAATCATGAATTTTTTCAAAGTTTTTTTGAGCTAATTTTTGGTTTTTTGTCCACGAGCTCCTGCGTTGTCCAAACACAACAAAAATGTGCACACATCTTGCGCACCTGTGAATCTTCAGTCCCACAAAATTTCATTTTTTCTCTATTTTTTGAATTTACTGTTCACATACGTACAAAATTTATGTTTTCCTTCGCCACGAGCTCCTAGGGTGTCCGAACGGCATGAATTTTTTTACACACCTTGCAGACATGAGTATCTTCAATCCCACAAAGTTTCGATTTTTTCAATTTTTTTTGCTATTTTTTCAGGATGGTCAAAGCCCTTTGACCGAATGGTAACGACACAGAAGGTCGTTTCTATAAGGGAAACTAACGGCGGAGGGGCAAAACTGAGCATACCTAAAAATTAGGGGCAAAACTGAGTAGTGGGTTCGAGTTAAGGGCATAGATGTAAATGTCCCATTTTTTATTGTTCCATGCGATTATATATTCTGTTTTAGATGTTTAATGGGCTTTATTATACACTTTTATATAATTTTTGGGACTAACCTATTAACCCAATGCCCAATGCAAATTGTTGTTTTTTGCCTATTTCAGTGTTTCGCAGAAAAGGAATATCAAACGTAGTCCAAACGGAATGAAACCTTCGGGAACGTGATTTTTGGAACAAACAGAAAGGGAAACGACACGTATTACATTGTTTCCATCGAGGATAAAAAGATGGGGTTTATATCATATTGCTTGAGTTTATCCCTCTACATCATGTCATCTTACCTAATGTGTTACTCTGTTCTTATGAACTTAATACTCTAGATGCATGCTGGATAGCGGTCGATGTGTGGAGTAATAGTAGTAGATGCAGACAGGAGTCGGTCTACTTGTCACGGACGTGATGCCTATATACATGATCATGCCTAGATATTCTCATAATTATTCGCTTTTCTATCAATTGCTCGACAGTAATTTGTTCATCCACCGTAATACTTATGCCATCTTGAGAGAAGCCACTAGTGAAACCTATTCCCCCCAGGTCTATTCTCCATTAAATTAATCTTCTGTCAACAAGCTATTTCTATTACCTTTTATTTTGCAATCTTTACTTTTAATCTTTATCATAAAAATACCAAAAATATTATCTTATCATCTCTAGTAGATCTCACTCTCGTAAGTGACCGTGAAGGGATTGACAACCCCTTTATCGCGTTGGTTGCGAGGTTCTTATTTGTTTATGTAGGTATGAGGGACTTGCGTGTGGCCTCCTATTGGATTGATACCTTGGTTCTCAAAAACTAAGGGAAATACTTACGCTACTTTGATGCATCACCCTTTCCTCTTCAAGGGAAAACCAACACGGTGCTCAAGAGGTAGCATTGTTCATTTAAATCAGAGAATAATGGTTGTTCTATTTATATGAGTAATATCTTTTATGGCCATGCACCCTTGAAGAGTGGTCTATTTTTAATGAATCTCTATATTAGTGATACACATATTCATAATGTTGAAGCCAAAAGATGCAGAGTTGATAATGATAGTGCAACTTATTTGTGGCACTACCGTTTAGGTCATATTGGTGTAAAGCGCATGAAGAAACTCCATTCTGATGGACTTTTGGAATCACTTGATTATGAATCACTTGGTACTTGCGAACCATGCCTCATGGGAAAGATGACTAAAACGCCGTTCTCCGGAACTATGGAGCGAGCAACAGATTTGTTGGAAATCATACATACTGATGTATGTGGTCCGATGAATGTTGAGGCTTGCAGCGGGTATCGTTATTTTCTCACCTTCACAGATGATTTGAGCAGATATGGGTATATCTACTTGATGAAACATAAGTCTGAAATATTTGAAAAGTTTAAAGAATTTCAGAGTGAAGTGGAAAATCATCGTAACAAGAAAATAAAGTTTCTACGATCTGATCATGGAGGAGAATATTTGGGTTACGAGTTTGGTCTTCATTTGAAACAATGCGGAATAGTTTCGCAACTCACGCCACCCGGAACACCATAGCATAATGGTGTGTCCAAACATCGTAATCGTACTTTACTAGATATGGTGCGATCTATGATGTCCCTTACTGATTTACCGCTATCGTTTTGTGGTTATGCTTTAGAGACAGTTGCATTCACGTTAAATAGGGCACCATCTAAATCTGTTGAGACGACACCTTATGAACTATGGTTTGGCAAGAAACCAAAGTTGACGTTTCTTAAAGTTTGGAGCTGCGATGCTTATGTGAAAAAGTTTTAACCTGATAAGCTCGAACCTAAATCGGAGAAATGTGTCTTCATAGGATACCCAAAGGAGACTTTTGGGTACACCTTCTATCACAAATCCGAAGGCAAGACATTTGTTGCTAAGAATGGATCCTTTCTAGAGAGGGAGTTTCTCTTGAAAGAAGCAAGTGGGAGGAATTTAGAACTTGATGAGGTAACTGTACCTGCTCCCTTATTGGAAAGTAGTCCATCACAGTAACCGGTTCCTGTGACACCTACACCAATTAGTGAGGAAGCCAATGATGATGATCATGAAACTTCAGATCAAGTTACTACCGAACCTCATAGGTCAACTAGAGTAAGATCCGCACCAGAGTGGTACGGTAATCCTGTTATGGAGGTCATGTTACTTGACCATGACGAACCTACTAACTATGAGGAAGTGATGATGAGCCCAAATTTCGAAAAATGGCTTGAGGCCATGAAATCTGAGATGGGATCCATGTATGAGAATAAAGTGTGGACTTTGGTTGACTTGCCCAATGATCGGCAAGCCATCGAGAATAAATGGATCTTCAAGAAGAAGACTGACACTGATGGTAACATTATTGTCTACGAAGCTCGACTTGTTGCGAAAGGTTTTCGACAAGTTCAAGGAGTTGACTACGATGAGACCATCTCACCCGTAGCGATGCTTAAGTCCGTCCGAATCATGTTAGCAATTGCCGCATTTTATGATTATGAAATTTGGCAAATGGATGTGAAGACTGCATTCCTGAATGGATTTCTGGAAGAAGAGTTGTATATGATGCAACCTGGAGGTTTTATCGATCCAAAGGATGCTAACAAAGTGTGCAAGCTCCAACGATCCATTTATGGACTGGTGCAATCCTCTCGGAGTTGGAATAAACATTTTGATAGTGTGATCAAAGCATATGGTTTTATTCAGACTTCTGGAGAAGCTTGTATTTACAAGAAAGTGAGCGGGAGCTCTGTAGCATTTCTAATATTATATGTGGATGACATGTTGTTGACTGGAAATGATATAGAATTTTTGGATAGCATAAAAGGATACCTGAATAAGAGTTTTTCAATGAAAGACTCGGTGAAGCTGCTTATATATTAGGCATCAAGATCTATAGAGATAGATCAAGACGCTTAATTGGACTTTCACAAAGCACATACCTTGATAAAGTTTTGAAGAAGTCCAAAATGGATCAAGCTAAGAAAGGGTTCTTGCCTGTGTTATAAGGTGTGAAGTTGGGTAAGACTCAATGCCCGACCACCGCAGAAGATAGAGAGAAAATGAAAAGTGTTCCCTATGCTTCAGCCATAGGCTCTATCATGTATGCAATGCTGTGTACCAGACCTGATGTGTGCCTTGACATTAGTTTAGCAGGGAGGTATCAAAGTAATCCAGGAGTGGATCACTGGACGGTCAAGAACTTCCTGAAATACCTGAAAAGGACTAAGGATATGTTTCTCGTTTATGGAAGTGACAAAGAGCTCGTCGTAAATGGTTACGTCGATGCAAGCTTTGACACTGATCCGGACGATTCTAAATCGCAAACCAGATATGTGTTTATATTGAATGGTGGAGATGTCAGTTGGAGCAGTTCTAAACAAAGCATCATGGCGGGATCTACGTGTGAAGCGGAGTACATAGCTGCTTCGGAAGCAGCAAATGAAGGAGTCTGGATAAGGGAGTTCATATCCGATCTTGGTGTCATACCTAGTGCATCGGATCTAATGAAAATCTTTTGTGACAATACTGGTGCAATTGCCTTGGCAAAGGAATCCAGATTTCACAAGAGAACCAAACACATCAAGAGACGCTTCAATTCCATCTGCGATCAAGTCCAGGCGGGAGACAAATATTTGCAAGATACATACGGATCTGAATGTTGCAGACCCGTTGACTAAGCCTCTCTCATGAGCAAAACATGATCAGCACCAAGGCTCCATGGGTGTTAGAATCATTACTGTGTAATCTAGATTATTGACTCTAGTGCAAGTGGGAGACTGAAGGAAATATGCCCTAGAGGCAATAATAAAGTTATTATTTATTTCCTTATTTCATGATAAATGTTTGTTATTCATGCTAGAATTGTATTAACCGGAAACATAATACATGTGTGAATACATAGGCAAACAGAGTGTCACTAGTATGCCTCTACTTGACTAGCTCGTTGGTCAAAGATGATTATGTTTTCTAACCATAGACATGAGTTGTCATTTGATAAACGGGATCACATCATTAGGAGAATGATGTAATTTACTTGACCCATTCCGTTAGCTTAGCACTTGATCGTTTTAGTTTACTGCTATTGCTTTCTTCATGACTTATACATGTTCCTATTTCTATGAGATTATGCAACTCCCAATTACAGGAGGAACACTTTGTGTTCTACCAAATGTCACAACGTAACTGGGTGATTATAAAGGTGCTCTACAGGTGTCTCCGATGGTACTTTTTGAGTTGGAATAGATCGAGATTAGGATTTGTCACTCTGATTGTCGGAGAGGTATCTCTGGGCCCTCTCGGTAATGCACATCACTATAAGCCTTTCAAGCAATGCAACTAATGAGTTAGTTGCGGGATGATGCATTACGGAACGAGTAAAGAGACTTGCCAGTAATGAGATTGAGCTAGGTATTGAGATACTGACGATCGAACCTCGGGCAAGTAACATACCAATGACAAAGGGAACAACGTATGTTGTTATGCGGTTTGACCGATAAAGATCTTCGTAGAATATGTAGGATCCAATATGATCATCCAGGTTCCGCTAATGGTTATGGACTGGAGACGTGTCTCGGTCATGTCTACATAGTTCTCGAACCTGTAGGGTCCGCACGCTTAACGTTCGGTGACGATCGGTATTATGAGTTCATGTGATTTGATGTACCGAAGGTAGTTCGGAGTCCTAGATGTGATCACGGACATGACGAGGAGTCTCTAAAATGGTCGAGACATAAATATTGATATATTGGACGACTATATTTGGATACCGGAAGTGTTCCGGGTGATTTCAGAGAAAACCGGAGTGCCGGAGGGTTACCGGACCCCCCCCCCCCCCGGGAGAAGTAATGGGACACATGGGCCTTAGTGGAGAGAGAGAGGGCAGGCCATGTGCCCCCTCCCCCTCTGGTCCAGATTGGACTAGGGAAGGGGGGAGGCGGCACCCCCCTTTCCTTCTCCCTCACCTCCTTCCTTTCCCCCTCCTAGTAGGAGTAGGAATCCCCTTTCCTACTCCTACTAGGAGGAGGTCTCCTCCTCCTGGCGCGCCCTGCAAGGGCCGGCCGGTCTCCCCCTTGCTCCTTTATATACGGGGACAGGGGGCACCCTAGGACACACAAGTTGATTGTTCCAAGCCATGTGCGGTGCCCCCCCTCCACCATAATCCACCTCGATCATATCATAGTGGTGCTTAGGCGAAGCCCTGCATCGGTAGCAACATCATCACCGTCATCACGCCATCGTCCTGACGGAACTCTCTTGTGAAGCTCTGCTAGATCGGAGTTCGTGGGACGTCATCGAGCTAAACGTGTGCTGAACTCGAAGGTGCCGTACATTCGGTACTTGGATCGGTCGGATCGTGAAGACGTAAGACTACATCAACCGCGTTCTCATAACGCTTCCGCTTACGGTCTACGAGGGTACGTGGATGATACTCTCCTCTCGCGTTGCTATGCATCACCATGATCTTGCGTGTGCGTAGGAATTTTTTTGAAATTACTACGTTCCCCAACAGACTTCCCCCGAGGGGGTTCCCGTAACCCCTCGGTACTCCGGAAAAATACCCGAACCACTCAAAACCATACCGGTGTCTGAATACCATCTTCCAATATATCAATCTTTACCTCTCGACCATTTTGAGACTCCTCGTCTTGTCCGTGATCTCATCTGGGACTCCGAAAAAACTTCAGTCACCAAAACACATAACTCATAATACAAATCGTCATCGAACGTTAAGTGTGCGGACCCTGCGGGTTCGAGAACTATGTAGAAATGACTGAGAGACATCTCCGATCAATAACCAATAGCGGAACCTAGATGCTCATATTGGTTCCTACATATTCTACGAAGATCTTATCGGTCAAGCCGCAATAACAACATACGTTATTCCCTTTGTCATCGGTATGTTACTTGCCCGAGATTTGGTCATCGGTATCATCATACCTAGTTCAATCTCATTTCCGGGAAGTCTCTTTACTCGTTCCATAATGCATCATCCTGTAACTAACTCATTAGTCACAGTGCTTGCAGGGCTTATAGTGATGTGCATTACCGAGAGGGCCCAGAGATACCTCCCCGATACTCGGAGTGACAAATCCTAATCTTCATCCATGCCAACCCAACAAACACCTTTGGAGACACCTGTAGAGCATCTTTATAATCACCCAGTTATGTTGTGACGTTTGATAGCACACAAAGTGTTCCTCCAGTATTCAGGAGTTGCATAATCTCATAGTGAGAGGAATATGTATAAGTCATGAAGAAAGCAATAGCAATAAAACTGAACGATCATTATGCTAAGCTAACGGATGGGTCTTGTCAATCACATCATTCTCTAATGATGTGATCACGTTCATCAAATGACAACACATGTCTATGGTCAGGAAACTTAACCATCTTTGATTAATGAGCTAGTCAAGTAGAGGCATACTACGGACACTTTGTTTTGTCTATGTATCCACACATGTATCAAGTATCCGGTTAATACAATTCTAGCATGAATAATAAACATTTATCATGATATAAGGAAATATAAAATAACAATCTTTATTATTGCCTCTAGGGCATATATCCTTCACTTGGTCCTCTTCCCCCAAAATGAAGGCGGGAAGGGATTCCACAACGACCAAGTTTGAAGAGAGACAACTAGTACACCTTATCCCAACGAAAGGTGGTCTTCGCCTGCAAAGCTTCTGGTCGTGACGTCGTGGTGGGCTCGGTGATGACCGCCGTCCTGCCGTCCTGGCGATCTCGGTCTTGTAGCACGACAATGGAAACCTTTGCTTGATTCCTCGGGACTCCGCGCCTGCGCTTGCCTCTTTAGCATCAAAGAGGAAACCTGATGTACTACGCCCGCTGGCGCCCGCCTGGCCTTGGTCGTCATGGCTTGCATCATCCGGACCTCGCGAGGTGGGTGCCTGCACAGAAGTCTCCGCCCCTCAGGAGCCAGCCTAGGGAGGCTGCTCCCTCTGGAGGTCTTGATGTCGTCCGCCTCGCGAGGCTTGGCCCGTCGCGAGGGTCTTGCGTTGTTGATGCTGAAGGTGGGTCGTATCAGGCCGCTGATGGAGCCACGCCGTGGGCCGCAGGTAGGCAAGTCTGGATACCTCGGTTCCCAGAACGCCGACATCGACCCCCCGACGGAGCTGCCCGCGCCGGAGGACAGACGCACGTGCCTGTGGTCGTACTCCTCTGTCTCGCGGCGGAGGAGCGACGGCGGCGGCTATAGGCCACGGTTCGTGTACTTCCGGGCGGCTCGCTTCCTCGTGTCGTCGGCTTTGACGCACCGCTGCCGCTCGGGGTCGTCGCTACCGCCGGAGCGGTGGCCCGAGCTCCACATCCCACGCCACATGGTGGACTGCGGTGGCGGATTCGAGTCACTGACGATGAGGAACCGAGAGGGAAGAGGGGAGAGGGGGGATTGCGGCGGTGCACGGATAGGGTTTCGACCCGTATTCCAGCCGCAAACCTGTAGATATACTGCGTGGAAGGGGGTGGTTTGCGGGTCACCGTAAAAACATTTAAGGGCCGGGCGACTATACGGGCTCTGGTCTGGCCAAAAAAAAGACCAAATCCGTATAGTCGCCGGATTTTTACATTTACGTGTTTTTAAGGAGTCTGTTAGAGATGCTCCAACTCTGCAAACGCATGGATTGTCAGGTTTAGTTGGTTTGGTCAAACTGACGTCCCACTCCGACGTAGAGTAGAGTAGAGACGTACAATGCTTAATCAAACAGAAGTGCCATGGCACATGGATCACGCCATGTATTGCAGACGGAATAATTATACTAGCAAGCAATCACGGCCTAAACGCTAACCACCTGTTTCGTTGCAAGGTTACAACTAACTAAGGAAACCCAGTGTCACCATGATGATGAGATAACTAATGCAAGCAGATCTTTCTTTAGATTTTTTTGCCCTTCTGATCGTATGTATGCAAAACCATATATAGTACAGTACATCTAGTATAGGACTATAGGTACATGACCCTTCAACAGAATCGCTTGAGCAAGAAGCGAGATGTCGTTTTCAAACAGGGGAGAGTTGGGTTCCGGGCCAACCCGGACGCCGGTTGGTCGAACTGGATTATTAGATTATACAGGTGCTGGCTGGTCCAAGGAGGAGACAAGTTACACGGACTAGATTTATTAGCTTGCCTCCTGCAGATCGAAGCTTCGTGCTGACCTGGTTGGTGCGCATCCATCTCCGATGAAACCGAAGCCACCATGGATTCCTATCGACCACCGTCGCCACGGCAGCAAGTTGGCCGGGCTCAAGTCGCACGCCATTCTGTCGCTCCTTGGCCTCACTTGAGCTGTTGAGCATGCAGCTAGACTCCGGAAGAAACTGACTCATGGTGCTGCCTAATTTTATGTGACCTTTCTTCTTGGACAGGGGATGGCGATGGGTAGAGTGCTACTATCACAGTGTCCCCTTTCCGTTCTGCACCCAGAAAGAATCCTCTAGCTGGTATTTCTGCTAAAATCTCCTAGGAGTAGATTGGCTGTTCTAATAATTAAGCACTGTCCTCGTAAGTAATGCATGCAGTTTATTCATTTGTTGTGACGGGTAGATTGGTTGTGACTTCTTTTTTTCAACACAGTACATAGATGTTCATACATGCACATATACACTCACTTTATTAACGTACGTACGTACACCCTACTCATATAAGGACGCACATCACCGAAAGGCCTGAAATAAATTCAGAAAAATGCAAACACATGTATTAGTCTAGGATTTGAACCCTAATACTGGGATACCATTTATCTTTCTAACCATCCAACCGTAGTTTGATTCGCAGATTGTCTGTGACCTATGACTCGTGCTGGCAAGTACTAGCAACTACACCATTGATATTACTGCTCCATCACAAAAAGTAAGCAAAATAACCAACACGAACCGTTGTATTAATTAATAACTAGCTAGGCAACATGATCATTGAGGAATGGACAAGCAAGTTCCTCTCAAGCAAAGCATACGGTCCAGTGGCTTCGGTGTGGACAAGACAGGGGCTATGCACACCGTTTCCATGTGTTTCCATGGTGTTGCTAATAGTACTACTAGTACTACTCAAAGACTATTGTTAGAACTTGAGCGTCAAGAGTAAGGATCACTGTACATAAAGCAAGGTTGGCATAGACTGTGCTTTGCAGCAATGGTGCTTGGAAGTAGAAGCATGGCAATTATGAGTGTCACTACTAGATGCTAAGTACCCAGGCCTCCATCACGGTAGGGCCAGCACTCTGCCAAACTCTGTCCGTAGAAGTCCATATTCTCCCTGTCCAGTATTTCCCAGCATTAATTGGTTGACCTCAACATCTTTCTGTCTTCGTTTCTTTATCTTCAGTCTTCGTTCATGATGTTACTCTACTACTAGAGATGGAATTAGCTAAGCTAGCACCCATGTCTCCGGACACAATGCTTCTGGTCTGAAAATCTTCAACGTGCAGGACGATCATGATCTCGTCAACTTCGTAGGTGCATTTAACCAAATCGCATACGCACAGGAGACAGCCCATCAAGCTCAGCACAGCTATATACGTACACGTATTAGTTTGCTACTCGTCCTTATTTTACATTATGAACAATGCAATGCGAAACCCAAACCAACAAGCAGGGGAGAGGCCCCGGTTCATCAGACGCGGGCAGGAAGACGCGCTTGTGATTATTCTAGGGCTACTAGCTAGCCGGCCAACTAATGCTGTGCAACAACAGTAGTAGTGCTATAACGGAGACTTGGATTCTGTTCCAAGCTAGCTACCGATCTCACGAGGAATGGAGGAGCACGCAGCGGCCGGCCGGCCGGAGCGCGAAATGGTCGCACGTCGCCTTCGGTCGGAGCTGAGACAAAAAGTACGCATACATACATCTATCCAGCCCGACCCAACTCGATCATCACCACACACCACACACCACACCGGTAGTCGCCAACCAAATCACCCATTCTCGACTCTATTTCTTTCTACTGTAGTTTTCCCCCCCTCTCTTTTCTCCTAGTACCATAAACCCTTTCCCTGATACTTACGCTTGGAAGCCTCGCGTACACACGCTGCAGCCAGCCAATTCCCGTTCTCCAGAATCTTCAAAAAGAATTACATCATTGTCCAAAATCTTCATGATCGTCAGGAACGTTCCAAAGAATTTATTGTTAGGTTGTGTAGTACTCCTGCGACGATTTTGTCCCAAAGTTGAGTGCGTTCACAAGAGAACGGTACGTCGCACGGCACGGAGAAAAACAAGTCGAAGCGGGCGTGACGGTGCAGCGCGTCAAGTACGAGTCAACGCGCCAACGACCTCACTTTCACGGGGACGGGGGAGAGGAGCAGCTCGGTTTCAAACCCAACCCGCCATTTCTTGGCTTCTTCTTCTCTGCTTGCCCGGCCAACCTAAACCCCCTCCACACTTTTTTATAACCTATGACCGACCTCAAAGTTTACCAGGAAGCATTCGCTCCCATCCCACCCCACCGTTTTAATACCACCCTCCGTCCCAACCATCCCTCCTCCCACCGCGCCATTAGCAGAGCTTAACCCATTGCCGATCGAGCAGGCAGATATCGTGTGTGCATAGCGAGAGCGGCATGGGGAACCTGATCTCGGCGGGCGCGGCGGCGGGCGCGAGCGGAGGGAAGGTGGTGATGGCGGACGGGAGCGTGCGGGCGCTCAGCGAGCCCGTGTCCGTGGCGGAGCTCATGATGGACCACCCGCGCCACTTCGTCGTCGACGCGCGCCTGCTGCAGCAGCGGAAGGGCGCCGCAGCCGGCGGGGCCAGCAAGGTCGCGCCGCTGCCGGCCGACCACGTGCTGGGCGCGGGCGGCGTCTACGTCCTGCTGCCGGCCACCCGCGGCAAGGTGTCCGCCGAGGAGGCGCGGCGCGTGCTCACGGCGTCGCGGTCGCTGGCGCGCTCCAGGTCAATGCCGGGCGGGCTGCGGAGGAAGCTCTCGTCCAGGAAGAGCCGGGAAGCCGACGACGCCGATAGGTCGGCAAAGAACGAGGCGGCGGCGGCGGCTGTGGCAGAAATGGAGAGGAGGGAGGAGGCGGCGGCGACGGCGGACGGGTTCGAGGAGCACCGGCCGGAGTTCTTGAGCCGGGAGCTGTCGTGCCGGGGGTGGAAGCCGAGCCTGAACACCATCGAAGAGCGTGTCATTCCCAAGAAGGTGTCCCATTGGCTCTTCTGAATTTCTTTCCGATGGATGACCAGACAAGGTGAGCCGACTAGTAGGCTTCTTTGACTTGTCATCAGGATCTAGTCTCTTCTTCCTTGCTTCCTTTTCTTTTTCTTCGTTCAAATGCTTGTTCTGTCAACTGCATGTGTTTGCATGTGATGAGATAGTGCAAGTGAAATTAAGCCCCCGTGTAACTATAAGATTGATTAGTTGGATGGTTGAGCGCTGTGGATCAATATGGAAATTAATCGAATTGCAATGAAATCGTAATCTCAGGTCATGGTTCCTGAATTGTGATTCTCCGGCCTTATTCAATAAATTGCTACAGATTGAAACAAAAAAAAAGCTACGGATACACTAAATTAGATAAAATGACACTAAGAGGGGAGTCAACGTGCCATTTCTGGTGCCATGCGAACGATCGAGTGAGTAACAAAAGTATTTCTCCTGACCCACATGTAAGTGACATAGGCGGCGAGGGGTAAAAATATCCAAATAACGTTTCGGAGACAAAAAAAATATGGTACGCAATTTGCGTACTCTCAAAAAAAAAAGTTTCAGAGACAGTCAAACTCCTTTGCTTGGACGAAAACAGCATAGAGAGGAGTATTTTCATAAGCGCACTAGACAGAAGAGAGGCAAAATTGAACACATGATATTTTTAGAGGCAAAGATGAGAGTGGGCGCAAATTAGGGAAAGAATGGAATTGTCCCTAAAGATTTTCAGCATGCAAATTTCATCATAAGTGTTGCTAGTGCGTTGTCCAAACAGAATGATGAGTTGCTAGCAAATCAGCTGAAATTGCATGCGATGTTGAATTGGGTGAGCTTGATACAGGGAAAGGGGCAAATTAAATAGGCTCATTACAGAGGTCTGGGCACACAAGATGAAGTTCTCATTTCAAGTCAATTAATAACTTGAGGAAGGTGTTTGGTGCTACGATTGCATTTCTAGGGAGTATAGCAAATGAGCATTCAGTCACACTGATATTCTCGTGGAGACGAAGTGGGCTCCTTAAACATGAATATCTCTTTTGATTTTGTATTCATTCTGCACCTCATGGAGAAAATTATGGAGATCACAGCTGCCTTGTGTCAAATGCTCCAAAGGAAGTCTTTGGACAGTTTAAACACATTAGATTGTGTTTGAAACACAAAGTTGCTACTTGGTGAACTAGAGAAGATTAAATCTTTTTCCTAAAACGTGATATTGATATCCATAATCTTAGTTCTGAGTATGTCTCTTTTCCTATAATCAGATTGGAACGTTAATTATGACAATTATTTTACTCCAATATATGTTGCAATTTGTGGGTACGTTGATATGACTAAGTCTCGAAACTAGCACGACAACAGCACAACACCACACCACTATAAAACAGATGCATTCAACGTTGCTATAGATTAGCAATTGATTGAGCTAAATGAACGGTTTGACATTCAATGCATTGAGCTTTTGAGATTTTTTGTATCCCGAGATTCTTGTCATGATACATTTGGTGTGTCAAATATATGCAATCCAGTAGAGAAGTTTTATCCGCCGATTTTCTCACTAAGACGTGGCTCTGCTAAAGTCTCAACTTCTCTATTTCATATTGGAAGTTCACTCACATCGAGATCTAAAATGCTTGCATTCACCTTCTTATCCTATATATTCAAGAGAGTGACGGGATAAGGCCCACCTCGACATGCAACCATGCATGAGAAAAGACCCACCACCACACGCAACCATGCATCGGAAATTATTTTTCATTCTATTATTCTACTTATATTCAATAAATATTTTACATCTATACATAATCAAACATAATAAGTTGTATGTATTTCCAATTTTGGTTCATGTCCGAGGCCCATTCCACACAATCAAATCTTATTGAAATATATAGCAACAAATTCCCGCAACAATGCATGAGGTATCATCTAGTTTGACTATTGGCTTGTTCAAAACTGGTGAAGTTAGGACTATTCAATGGTTGATAGACTATTATGGTTGGTTATTATTACTCCTCTAGTCTCAACAATAGCCAATGAGCGAGCCTTTTCAGCTATAAAACTAGTGAAGACATGTCTTCAAAACAATCCGAGTGATGATTTTCTCTTTGACATTACATGGTCGTCTACATTCGAAAAGAAATAGCTACAACGGCGACACTTCTCATCGCCAAGATGGCAGCCTGAGGGAAGGACCGAAAGTATCTAATTTTCTAAATAAATTGAAAAGACAATAGTCATACCTCAATTTTTTGAAGAAAAAATACATTAAAAAGACCTGCGCTACTGACTTTTTTTAGGGGAAACATGCTTGACTTTATTGCTCAATTGAAAGGTTTACATGAATGATAGAACTATCGAAGGGATGTAAAAGCCACATGTGGCGTCCTTCATCTAGGTGTAAAGCATGTCTAGCTAAGTGATGTACCTCCATATTTGACAGGCGGCCTTCATAGACAAAGGAGCAAGACTAAAACTCCCCAGATGTCTCATTAATCTCCTTTATAGCTGGTGTTATGATCCCAAGGGTGCCTATGTTAATATCCTTCATTACCATACTGCAATCTGAGGCCACTCTTAGATGTTCAATCATCAAGTCTTTCACCAAAGCTTGGCATGCCAGGGCTTCTAGTGTAGTTGGATTCATCGGTCCATGGAAGACCATCACTGAGGAGCCTAGATAAGCCCCTTGTCCGTCACGACACACAACGCTGATCGGCCCAACTTGCTGTTCTTGCATACCGTAACATCAACATGTGTCTTGTTACAACCCTGTGGTGTTAGGATCCATGCCCATACCAGCGCATGTGCATGATGTCGGTGCTGGTGTCGGTGTCCAAACCGGCGGATCTCAGGTAGGGGGTCCCTAACTGTGCGTCTAGGATCAATGGTAACAGGAGACGGGGGACACGATGTTTACCCAGGTTCGGGCCCACTCTATGGAGGTAATACCCTAAGTCTTGCTCGATTGATCTTGATGAATATGAGTGTTACAAGAGTTGATCTACCACGAGATCGTAATGGCTAAACCCTAGAAGTCTAACCTGTATGACTATGGTAATGAATATATCCTTTCCGGACTAACCCCTCCGGTTTATATAGACACGGGGGAGGGGGGGCTCCAGGGTTTACATAGTGTCGGTTACATAAGAAGGAATCTTCGTAATCGGTTACCAAGCTTGCCTTCCACGCCAAGGAGAGTCCAATCCGGACACAGCTACAGTCTTCGGCCTTCGTGTCTTCACAGCCCATCAGTCCGGCCCATGGATAACAGGCCAGACGCTCGAGGACCCCTTAGTCCAGGACTCCCTCAGTAGCCCCTGAACCTGGCTTCAATGACGAGGAGTCCGGCGAGTAGATTGTCTTCGGCATTGCAAGGCGGGTTCCCTTCTATCCGAACTTCAAGATAGTCTTCAGATGCGATGATAGTATCTGGACCTGTCACACACACCATACATAACCGCAGAGAGAATATATATATTTTTACACGAGTCTAATATGCTGATGACCTCACGTCTATCCGGTCATAATTTCGAACCGTTTTTCGTCTGCCGCTCCACGTTTCGAGACGCGGTTGCCATTGGCACGTCTTGACGAAGCAGAGATCGTGTCCCCTTATTACGAGATTCTCATCAATACGGGCGTGGGCGACCCAACCGTGCCGTTTGCACGGCCCTTGGGAATAGACGAGTTTAAGGCGAGTGGGGAGACGCTTGATATTCATGGCCTTTATAAGGGGATAAGGATTCCCTTTCTCTATCCACACCCCTGCTCCTCCTCAGTCCTTCCGTCCCTGAGCTCCAGCGCCCAAGCTTTTAGCTTTTCCCTCGTCCGAGAAAGCACTCCAAAGATGTCCGGATCCGGAGCTGGGGGAAAGTGGATGGCCTCCTCCGTCAAGAAGAGGGATATCAAGGCACTCCAGGAGGCTGGATATCTGGCCAAGGAGATCGCTCACCGACTCCCAGCCAAAGGACAGATCGTCCCTACTCCAGAGCCCCACGAGAGGGTTGTGTTCCTCACACATTTCGTCCGTGGGCTGGGCTTCCCTCTTCACCCCTTCGTCCGTGGACTGATGTTTTACTACGAGCTAGACTTCCATGACCTAGCCCCCAACTTCATCCTCAACATCATGGCATTCATTGTCGTGTGCGAGGCCTTTCTCCGCATCCCGCCTCATTTTGGCCTATGACTGAATACCTTCAATGTGAAGCCGAAGGTGGTGAGCGGTCAACAAGCAGAGTGCGGAGGCGCCATGGTGGGCAAGATGCCCAACGTTACATGGCCCGAAGGCTCATTTGCAAAGATGGTGAAAGGGTGGCAATCGGGGTGGTTCTATATCACCGAGCCGTGTGATGCCAACTGGGTAGCGGCCCCCGAATTCTGATCCGGAATCCTGATGCGGCTGACCTCCTGGCAAGAGAGGGGCTTAACCTGGGGTCCCTCAGACGAGCTGACTGGGCTCCAGACGTGCGTCCAAAGCAGGATAGATAGGAGGATCAAGCTTGTCAACGTGGTCCAGGTCATGCTCATTCGTCGGGTCCTTCCGTGCCAACGCCGGACTTGCTATATGTGCGAGTACGATCCGGCCAAGCACCAGACACTACTATAGATCTTCGGCACGACACACGAAGAAATCTGGAAAGTGCTCTTCAAGGTCGGCGAGATGCCACCGCCCACGACCGAAGATCGCGGGCTTAGCTTAAAACGCCAGGCTAACCCGGTAAGCTCTTTTAATGTTTTCAAGGCATACCCTTTACTAGCATATTTTGAGAAAAATCCTAAGCTTTCCTACCCGTGTTTTCAGGCCTAGATCAAGATAGCGAAGGGGATTAATTGTCTGGCTCCACTGTCCGAAGACCAAGAATTCCCATTATTGACGAAAATGCTTTTTCCAGCACCTTATGAGGTGCCAGAGAAGATGGCCAAGAAAGCGGTCAAAGGGGCCAAGAAGGGCCCACGCCAAAAAGGTGCTCCAGACGTGATGTCCGAATTCGAGATTTCCTCTTCGTCCACTGACGATGACGAAGAGGAAGAGGAAAGCGACTCCCCACCTGAAGTGGGGAGGAAAAAGAGAGCAGCACCCGTAGATCTAGAGGCGAAAGCGCCTAAGAGGGTTAGAGGCTCCCTCGCTGATAACTCCGTGTGGGATGTTGATAGCAGTCCGGAGCAACCTCACCGGACCAAGCCTCGGGCCGCCTCGTAAGTACCAGAATCCGAAAACGCATGGCCTTCCCGGTTCGTAATATTGATATACCTTAAACCTTGTTATTGCAGTCCACCACGCGATGGCTCCCCGCGATCCTCGACAAAGGGGTCGCTAGACTCAAAGGAGATGGCTAGCATGTCTCCGCCACCTGCTCATTCCGTCTCTCCCAAGGGTGACGACGAGGTGGTGTCACAAAAGACCTTCCCCGACCGGGGGGGGGGGGCTTCCGAAGATCATCAGGGTGGCGCCCCAAGATGATTCCTCAGTCGCCGGACACATGGGGGAAAAGCCCCTATGGGGACTAGTGACGGGGGGCGAGTTCCCTTCGAACCTGATCCGGATACCATTTCGGAGATCCATGCGGCTCCGGAGTCCAGCGAATGGCATTCCCCAAAAGGAGGGAATGTGCCTATTCCGCCGGTGACCTCTATCCAACCAGAGGCACCGGATAATCTGCTGGAGGTGCTACAAGGCGCCTCTGTTGTGGATGAACACCGCGCCCTTATGGGCATGGTAATAGAGAAGGTCTAGTTCGTAACAAACGGACTGACCGAAGCCTGCACTAGCCTTCTATCTGGCTTTGAGGTAAGTAATACGTTTGTAGGAAGAATATCACAGTATAGTCAGTAGCCCCTGATGCTCTGCTCGGTGTTCGGAAAGAAAAAGTCGAACAGAGGATCGAGAAGAAATATCGCAGGAGTCTAACATAAGTTGTCTATGTGAATAAGCAGGTATCGCTGCAGGCTGCCACCACTCATGCTGCGGAGGTCTCCGGACTGAAGCGGAAACTGGAGCGGGCCGAGGAAGAGCTCGGCCTCGTGAAGAAGCAGCTGGAGGATAGCCAAGGTATGCAGTAACCTGTGGGTACGTTTCAAGAAAAAATGAATAGTCTGTCCGGACTGAGGTGTCACAAACTTTATTAGGGGCCACGACCGAGGTTGCAGCCCTCAAGAAGGCATTAGCCGAGGCCGAGGACAAAACGACCAAGGAACACGCCGCGCGCGAGAAGCATGAGGCCTAGGTTGTCGAGGCGCATCAACAGCTCCAAGGCGCGATCGAGAGATTTGAGTCCTTGGAGTGCGATTATAAGGCGCAAGAGTCCGAACTGGCAAAGGCCCGCCAGAGCGCACAGGATGCACAAGCCGAAGCCCAGAACGCCCTCCAGGAAATTCAGGCGGCCAAGGAGATTGCGGCGGGTAATTCTTTCACCATGCAAAGCAAGTATGTAGAAGAAACGTTCCTTGTACTTATCCGAATTTGGGTTTTCCAAGGGTGTTTACAGACCTACCGCGCGGTATATCAGATGTTGTTGAGCATTATAGAGCCGAAGAATGGATGTCTACGGAGAAGCTATTCTGGTCCCAATATCTTGGACCCGAACATCCGTTGCCCTTCAGCGACCAGCTAAAGCAGTTGGTCGAGCTGCATAGGTCGGCAGAGCTAGCCATGAAGGACCTGATAGTCCGGCTGTGACCTGCCGAGCCTATACCTAGCAGCTACTTCGGGCTTCTTCAACGGCTTGTAAGTGCCTGTCCGCGGCTCAAAGCTGTGAAGCGGTCGGTCTGTATTGAAGGTACACGTATGGCATTTGCCCGCGCCAAGATGCATTGGGCAAAGCTGGATGCCAAGAAGCTGATGACCGAGGGGCCGCCGGAGGGCAAGGAGCATCGTCGACCCGAGCTCTATTTTGATGGCGTCCTGGAGGGGTCCCGCCTTGTGGCAGAGCAATGTTCGAAGGATGTCATATTCCCATGAGAACATTTGTATTATCCTGTCCTGTAATATGGAACAATGATGTTGTGTATTATAATGTTTTACATTTTACCTCCTGTGCGGCCGTTTATGAAATCTGAGGGTTGACCAGTCGTCGGCTTCTGCCCCCACGTAGATAGTATGGGGGTGTTCGGGATAAATCTAAACACTCTTTACTCCACATTTTGGTCCTTAAAGGAGCTGTTTAGCGCAACGAACAAGGCAATCAGACTATGCGGCCTTTACTGCCCTCACTTAGCCATAGGAGTTTGACAATTAAGAAAGTTGGCGAAGCCCCTGGTATTCGGAAGGCCAAACTAGGGGCGTTATACACGGCTAATCGGAGCAACCGATTCTTCGCAAGAAGCAGAAAAATCTCTAACGATTTGGAACCTCTCGAACAGCTGACCAGCTCTCGCCGCATCATGACAGTCAGTTTTCGGCTTTCTCTACTGAGGTGTTCGTCCGAAAGAACCGGGACACAATCGCAGTAGTTCTCCCTTTACTACCCTAGCCGATATAGCGGAACGTAAGGTAGTAAGCACAAGAGCCGGACAACCCAACTATTGACTAAAGACATGATTCGGAGCCGATGCATATAATGCTATAAGTTCGGGGTGCCAAACTATACTGTAAAAGTGTTTGGACTTTTATTGTCGTAATGCGGGGTGTAATGAAGCCCCTGGCGTAGTAATACGTACCATGGTATACGTGTGCAATAAGTAATATATACAAAGGTGAGGGAACAGGAAAATTAAGTAATAAGCTGACGCCACCATTTATTCACCATTGTGATGTAATTAGTACGTCGAAGCGTACTGTGTGCAAGTAATGCGATAAGCAAGTAAGGTTATTTCCCCAACGAAGGGCGAGCTGCGTGCGGGTATGTAAAACAAGTATGGAAATCGTTTAATGGAGACCACCTGGGGGTTCCCTTGTATGTCAGAGCTCTTTGCGTCCTTGGTGTGTTCTGCAAATGGATCGTCTGCGTAGACCTCGAAAAGAGAAAAAAAACCATAATAAAAAGAAAAAAATAAAGGCATGTGAATCCCAGGGCCGGTCAAGCCACACTGTGGATCGCGAGCGAGTTATGCCTTCTTCAGTACCTTTGGGGTTTTGAGTGCGTAGTTATGTACACGCGGTACGGATGCCATTTCCTCATCGGGGCTGTGACGAAGGCCAAATTTACTAATTCAGCTCTTGAAGAACTGAGCTGCCCTATTGCGGTGTAGTCCGGACCTTCTTATCGATGTCCAGGGGCTCGGAGGCCGGATTATGGTGCCGATTGAGAAGGCCGCTTTGTACTTCTGCAGGTAGGGCTGCGGTATGCTCCTCTGTATGGAGGAAACATTCTGTGTTTCCATTTACTGTGATGACGCCGCGTGGACCGGGCATCTTGAGCTTGAGATAAGCATAATGTGGCACCGCATTGAATCTAGCAAACGTGGTTCGTCAGAGCAGTGCGTGGTAGCCGCTGCGGAAGGGGACGATATCGAAGATTAGCTCTTCGCTTAGGAAGTTATCCAGGGAACCGAAGACCACCTCCAGCGTGATCGAGCCCGTACAAAGGGCCTCTACGTCTGGTATAACTCCTTTAAAGGTAGTTGTCGTGGGCTTGATTCGTGAGGGATTAATGCCCATTTTGCGTATTGTATCCCGATAGAGCAGGTTGAGGCTGCTACCACCGTCCATTAGGACTCGTGTCATGTGAAATCCGTTGATGATTGGGTCAAGTACCAATGCGGCCGAACCGCCATGACGGATGCTTGTTGGATGATCACGACGATCAAAGGTGACCAGGAATGACGACCAGGGGTTGAATTTTGGGGCGACTGGCTCTACCGCATAAACGTCCCTGAGTGCGCGCTTGCACTCCCTTTTGGGGATGTGTGTAGCATATATCATGTTCACCGTCTTGACTTGAGGCGGGAATTTCTTCTGCCCCCTAGTGTTCGGCTGCCGGGGTTCCTCGTGATCGTCCTCGCTCTGCGATTCCCCTTCCTTATTTTCGCTATTTACCTTGCTGGCTTGCTTAAAGACCCGGCAATCCCTGTTAGTATGGTTGGCCGGTTTGTTTGGGGTGCCATGTATCTGGCACGGACGATCGGGTATGCGGTCCAAGCTGGATGGTCCTCCGCCATTCCTTTTATAGGGCTTCTTTCACTGGCCGGATTTGGAGCCGCTGAATCCGGCGTGAACTGTGGTGTCATCGGTGTTATCGCCATTGCTTCGGCGTTTGTGTTTGTCGCGCTGGAGCTTGCTGGTGCTGTTTTTGGCCTCGGAGGGGCCTGCTTCGTTGGCTGTGTTTGTACTGCGAGCCAGCCAACTATCCTCTCCCACGCAAAAGCGGGCCATAAGTGCCGTGAGGGCTGCCATGGACCTCGGCTTTTCTTGGCCGAGGTGGCAGGCTAGCCATTCGTCACGGATGCTGTGTTTAAAGGCCGCTAGGGCTTCGGCATCCAGACAGTGAACGATCTGGTTCTTTTTGGTTAGGAACCTAGTCCAGAATTTCCTTGCTGATACTCCAGGTTGTTGAACTATGTGGCTTAGGTCATCGGCATCGGGTGGCCGGACATATGTACCTTGGAAGTTGTCAAGGAAGGCTTCTTCCAAGTCCTCCCAGCTCCCGATGGAATTTTCAGGCAGGCTGTTCAGCCAGTGTCGAGCTGGTCCTTTGAGCTTTAATGGGAGGTATTTGATAGCGTTGAGGTCATCTCCTCGGGCCATGTGGATGTGGAGAATAAAATCTTTGATCAACACTGCGGGGTCGGTTGTTCCGTCGTATGATTCAATATTGACGGGCTTGAACCCCTCGGGGGATTCGTGATCCAGCACTGATACGTCTCCATCGTATCTACTTTTCCAAATACTTTTTCCCTTGTTTCGGACTCTAACTTGCATGATTTGAATGGAACTAACCCGGGCTGACGTTGTTTTCAGCAGAATTGCCATGGTGTTTTTTTGTGCAGAAATAAAAGTTCTCGGAATGACCTGAAAATCAACGGAGAATTATTTTGGAATATATAAAAAATACTGGAAGGAAGATCCACATCAGGGGGGCCTCCACCTATCCATGAGGGTGGGGGCGCGCCCTACCCCCTGGGCGCGCCCCCTGCCTCGTGGGCCCCCTGACGCTCCATCGACCTCAACCCTGACTCCATATATTCACTTTCGGGGAGAAAAAAACCAGGGAGAAGGATTCATCGCGTTTTACGATACGGAGCCACCGCCAAGCCCTAAATTCTCTCGGGAGGGCTGGTCTGGAGTTCGTTCGGGGCTTCGGAGAGGGGAATTCGTCGCCATCGTCATCATCAACCATCCTCCATCACCAATTTCATAATACTCACTGGCGTGCGTGAGTAATTCCATCCTAGGCTTGCTGGACGGTGATGGGTTGGATGAGATTTATCATGTAATCGAGTTAGTTTTGTTACGGTTTGATCCCTAGTATCCACTATGTTCTGAGCTTGATGTTGCTATGACTTTGCTATGCTTAATGCTTGCCACTAGGGCCCGAGTGCCATGATTTCAGATCTGAACCTATTATGTTTTTATCAATATATGAGAGTTCTTGATCCTATCTTGCAAGTCTATAGTCACCTATTATGTGTTATGATCCGGCAACCCCAAAGTGACAATAATCGGGACCACTCCCGGTGATGACCGTAGTTTGAGGAGTTCATGTATTCACTATGTGTTAATGCTTTGTTCCGGTACTCTATTAAAAGGAGGCCTTAATATCCCTTAGTTTCCAATAGGACCCCGCTGCCACAGGAGGGTAGGACAAAATATGTCATGCAAGTTCTTTTCCATAAGCACATATGACTATATTCGGAATACATGCCTAGATTACATTGATGAACTGGAGCTAGTTCTGTGTCACCCTAGGTTATGACTGTTGCATGATGAACCACATCCGGCATAATTCTCCATCACCGATCCATTGCCTACGAGCTTTCCATATATTGTTCTCCGCTTATTTACTTTACCGTTGCTATTGTTATCATCACTATAAAACACCAAAAATATTACTTTTGCTACCGTTACCACTACTATCATATTACTTTACTACTAAACACTTTGCTGTAGATATTAAGTTTCCAGGTGCGGTTGAATTGACAACTCAGCTGCTAATACTTGAGAATATTCTTTGGCTCCCCTTGTGTCGAATCAATAAATTTGGGTTGAATACTCTACCCTCGAAAACTGTTGCGATCCCCTATACTTGTGGGTTATCAAGACTATTTTTTGGCGCCGTTGTCGGGGAACATAGCTCTATTCTTTGAGTCACTTGGGATTTATATCTTCTTATCATTATGAAGAACTTGAAAGATCCAAGAACCAAGATTTATCCCTCAACTACGAGGGGAGGTAAGGAACTGTCTTCTAGCTCTGCACTTGATTCACCTTCTGTTTTGAGTAAGCTTGCGACACCTAAACCTGCTTCTACTATTAATTCTGATATGTCGCATGTTATTGATGATGCCACTTCTGCTATGCATGATACTTATGATGAAACTACTTCTATGCTTGATACTACTGTGCCACTTGGTGAATTTCTTGATGAACAACTTGCTAGGGCTAGAGATAATGAAATTATTGAAACTGATAATATTGATGAAAGTGATGATGAAGACTCTCCCCCTAGACCCCCTAGATATGAATTACCTGTTGTTCCTGAGGGCTATGTTATGGATTAAGAAACTACTAGAGATTTTCTTGCTTGCAATGATAGGAGTGATCTTAAGAAATTATTAGCTAAGCTGAAACAAAAAAACTCTGAATGCTAGAATGAAATATGATCCCGCTTATGCTACTTCACCTATCTTTGTTACTGATAAGGATTATGATTTCTCTGTTGATCCTGAGATAATTACTTTGGTTGAATCTGATCCTTTCTATGGCTATGAATCTGAAACTGTTGTGGCACATCTTACTAAATTAAATGATATAGCCACCCTATTCACTAAGGATGAGAAAACTCGCTACTATTATATCCTTAATATTCCCATTCTCATTAAAGGGTGATGCTAAGATATGGTTTAATTCTATTGATCCTGGTTGTGTGCTTAGTCCCCACGATATGATTTATTACTTCTCTGCTAAATATTTCCCTGCTCATAAGAAACAAGCTGCTTTAAGGGAAATATATAATTTTGTGCAAATTGAAGAAGAGAGTCTCCCACAAGCTTGGGGGAGGCTTCTCCAATTACTTAATGCTTTGCCTAATCGTCCTCTTAAGAAAAATGAAATACTTGATATCTTTTATAATGGACTAACCGATGCTTCCAGAGACCACCTGGATAGTTGTGCTGGTTGTGTTTTCAGGGAAAGAACACCAGATGAAGCTGAAATTTTGTTGAATAATATGTTGACTAATGAAAATAATTGGACACTTCCTGATCCAATTCCTGAACCAACTCCTAAGCCAACTCCAAATAAAAGGGGTGTTCTATTTCTTAGTCCTGAAGATATGCAAGAGGCAAAGAAATCTATGAAAGATAAAGGTATTAAAGTTGAAGATGTTAAGAGTTTACCTCCTATTGAAGAAATACATGGTCTTAATTTACCACCTGTTGAAGAAATACATGGTCTTGATAACCCGACACAGGTAGTAAAGGTAAATTCTCTATAGATATGATAAAGCTGAAATCCCATTTACTAAGTTTGCTATCCCATGCTTGGACGAGTTTGATAACTTTATGGTTAAACAAGAAAACTTCAATGCTTATTTTGGTAGGGAATTAAAATACAATGCTGATATGCTTGAACACTTGGGTGATTATATAGCTAATATCAAAAGTGAACTAAAACTTATTAGTAAACATGCTTCTATGGTTACCACTCAAGTAGAACAAGTACTTAAAGCTCAGAATAATTTGCTCAATGAATTGAATAGTAAAAATAATGATTTTGCTGTTAGAGTGGCTACTAGAACTGGTAAAATGACTCAGGAACTGATACGTCCATTTTGCATCATGCTTTTATATCGATATTTATTGCATTATGGACTGTTATTTCACTTTATGTTACAATACTTATGGCTATTCTCTCTTATTTTACAAGGTTTACATAAAGAGGGAGAATGCCGGCAGCTGGAATTCTGGTCAGGAAAAGGAGCAAATATTAGAGACCTATTCTACGCAACTCCAAAAGTCCTGAAACTCAATAGAACGTCTTAAAAGAAATAAAGAAAAATCCACGCCAAAGATGAAGGCCAGGGGGCCCACACCCTGCTCACGAGGGGGGGGGGCACGAGGGTGGGGGGCGCCCCCCCCCCTAGGGCACGCCCCCCTATCTCGTGGGCCCCTGGTGGCTCTCCGATGCCCATCTTCTCCTATATGAGGTCTTTGGATGAGAAAAAAATAGGGAGGAACTTTTCGGGACGAGACTCCGCCGCCACGAGGCGGAACCTTGGCGAATCCAATCTAGAGCTCCGGTAGAGCTGTTCTGCCGGGGATACTTCCTTCCCGGAGGGGGAAATCATCACCATCGTCATCACCAACGCTCCTCTCATCGGGAGAGGGCAATCTCCATCAACATCTTCACCAGCACCATCTCATCTCCAAACCCTAGTTCATCTCTTGTATCCAATTCTTGTCTCAAAGTCCGGGATTGGTGCTAGTAGGTTGCTAGTAGTGTTGATTACTCCTTGTAGTTGATGCTAGTTGGTTTAATTGGTGGAAGATCATATGTTCAGATCCTATATGCATATTATTACCCCTCTGATTATGAACATGAATATGCTTTGTGAGTAATTACGTTCGTTCCTGAGGACAAGGGAGAAGTCTTGCTATGAGTAGTCATGTGAATTTGGTATTCGTTTGATATTTTGATAAGATGTATGTTGTCTAGCCTCTAGTGGTGTTATGTGAACGTCGACTACATAACACTTCACCATTATTTGGGCCTAGAGGAAGGCATTGGGAAGTAATAAGTAGATGATGGGTTGCTAGAGTGACAGAAGCTTAAACCCTAGTTTATGCGTTGCTTCGTAAGGGGCTGATTTGGATCCATATGTTTCATGCTATGGTTAGGTTTACCTTAATACTTTTGTTGTAGTTGCGGATGCTTGCAATAGAGGTTAATCATAAGTGGGATGCTTGTTCAAGTAAGAACAGCACCCAAGCACCGGTCCACCCACATATCAAATTATCAAAGTATCGAACGCGAATCATATGAACGTGATGAAAACTAGCTTGACGATATTCCCATGTGTCCTCGGGAGCGCTTTTCCTATTATAAGAGTTTGTTCTGGCTTGTCCTTTGCTACAAAAGGATTGGGCCACCTTGCTGCACTTTATTTACTTTTGTTACTTGTTGCTCGTTACAATTTATCATATCACAAAACTATCTGTTACCACTTATTTCAGTACTTGCAGAGAATACCTTGCTGAAAACCGCTTATCATTTCCTTCTGCTCCTCGTTGGGTTCGACACTCTTACTTATCGAAAGGACTACGATAGATCCCCTATACTTGTGGGTCATCAAGACTCTTTTCTGGCGCCGTTGCCGGGGAGTGTAGCGCCTTTGGTAGGTGGAATTTGGTAAGGAAAAATTTATATAGTGTGCTGAAATTTACTGTCACTTGTTACTATGGAAAGTAATTCTCTGAGGGGCTTGTTCGGGGTATCTTCACCCCGTCCAGTAGAGCAAAAAGTTGCTCCTCAACCTACTGAACCTATTGAAAATGAAACTCCTTTTGAATTTCCTGTGGCTATGATGGAAAAACTGCTAGCTAACCCTTTTACAGGAGATGGAACAAAGCATCCCAATGAGCACTTAATATATGTGGATGAAGTTTGTGGATTATTTAAGCTTGCAGGTATACCCGATGATGTTGCTAAGAAGAAGGTCTTCCCTTTATCTTTGAAGGGAGACGCATTGATATGGTATAGGCTATGTGATGATATGAGATTCTGGGACTATAAAAGATTGAAGCTGGAATTTCATCAAAAGTATTACCCTATGCGTCTTGTTCATCGTGATCGCAATTATATATATAATTTCTGGCCTCGCGAAGGAGAAAGCATCGCTCAAGCTTGGGGGAGGCTTAAATCAATGTTATATTCATGCCCCAATCATGAGCTCCCGAGAGAAATAATTATGCAAAGTTTTTATGCTCGGCTTTCTGAAAACAATCGCAACATGCTCGATACTTCTTGTGCTGGCTCTTTTATGATGAAGACTATTGAATTCAGATGGAATTTATTGGATAGAATTAAACGCAACTCTGAAGATTGGGACCTCGACGAAGGTAAGGAGTTAGGTATGACACCTGAGTTTGATTGTGTTAAATCTTTCATGGATACCGATATTTTCCGTAAGTTTAGCACTAAATATGGACTTGACTCTGAGATAGTAGCTTCTTTCTGTGAATCTTTTGCTACTTATGTTGATCTCCCTAAGGAGAAGTGGTTTAAATATCATCCTCCCATAGAAGTAAAAGTAGCTGCACCTATTAAAGTTGAAGAAAAGACTGTCACTTATAATGATCCTATTGTTCCTACTTCTTATATTGAGAAACCACCTTTCCCTGTTAGAATAAAGGATCATGCTAAAGCTTCAACTGTTGTTCGTAAAAGCAATATTAGAACTTATACACCTCCTGAACAAGTTAAAGTAGAACCTAATATTGCTATTGTTAAAGATCTCTTGTCTAATAATATTGATGGGCATGTTATTCAGTTCGAAGGTGAAACTGCTAGAATTGCTAAACCTTGTGCTAAAGATAAACATAGACCCGTGGTAGGCGTGCCTGTTATTTCTGTTAAAATAGGGGATCATTGTTATCATGGCTTATGTGATATGGGTGCTAGTGCTAGTGTTATACCGCATACTTTATATGAAGAAATTAAGAATGAAATTGCACCTGCTGAGTTAGAAGATATTGATGTCACAATTAAACTTGCCAATAGAGATACTATTTCAGCAATGGGAATTGTCAGAGATGTTGAAGTCTTGTGTGGGAAAACTAAATATCCTGCTGATTTTCTTGTTCTTGGTTCCCCACAAGATAGTTTTTGTCCCATTATATTTGGTAGACCCTTCTTAAATACTGTCAATGCTACCATAGATTGCACAAAGAATGTTGTTACTGTTGGCTTGGATGATATGGTTCATGAGTTTAATTTCTCTAAATTTAGTAAACAACATCGTGAGGAAGAATTACCTAGTAAGGATGAAATTATTGGTCTTGCTTCTATTGCAGTACCTCCTAGTGATCCTTTAGAACACTATTTGCTAGACCATGAAAATGATATGTTCATGAATGAAAGAAGGGAAATAGATGAAGTATTCTTTAAATAGGAACCTATTCTGAAAACAACTTGCCTCTTGAAATCTTAGGGGATCCTCCTCCACCCAAGGGTGATCCCGTGTTCGAGCTTAAACCTTTGCCTGATAATCTTAAATATGCTTATCTTGATGAAAAGAAGATATATCCTGTTATTATTAGTGCTAACCTTTCAGAGCATGAAGAAGAAAGATTATTGAAAACTCTGAAGAAGCATCGTGCTGCTATTGGATATACTCTTGATGATCTTAAGGGCATTAGTCCCACTCTAGGCCAACATAAAATAAATTTGGAAGCAGATGCCAAACCAGTTCGTGATCCTCAACGACGTCTAAATCCTAAAATGAAAGAAGTGGTAAGAAAATAAATACTAAAGCTTCTGGAGGCAGGTATAATCTACCCCGTTGCTGATAGTGAGTGGGTAAGTCCTGTCCATTGTGTCCCTAAGAAGGGAGGTATTACTGTTGTTCCTAATGATAAAGATGAATTGATTCCACAAAGAATTATCACAGGTTATAGGATGGTAATTGATTTCCGCAAATTAAATAAAGCTACTAAGAAAGATCATTACCCCTTACCTTTTATTGATCAAATGCTAGAAAGATTATGCAAACACACACACCATTTCTTTCTAGATGGTTATTCTGGTTTCTCTCAAATACCTGTGTCGGCTAAAGATCAATCAAAGACTACTTTTACATGCCCTTTTGGTACTTTTGCTTATAGACGTATGCCTTTTGGTTTATGTAATGCACCTGCTACCTTTCAAAGATGCATGATGGCTATATTCTCTGACTTTTGTGAAAAGATTTGTGAGGTTTTCATGGACGACTTTTCTGTCTATGGTTCCTCTTTTGACGATTGCTTGAGCAATCTTGATCGAGTTTTGCAGAGATGTGAAGAAACTAATCTTGTCTTGAATTGGGAAAAGTGCCACTTTATGGTTAATGAAGGTATTGTTTTGGGGCACAAAGTTTCTGAAAGAGGTATTGAAGTTGATAAAGCCAAGGTTGATGCTATTGAAAAGATGCCATGTCCCAAGGACATCAAAGGTATAAGAAGTTTCCTTGGTCATGCCGGGTTTTATAGGAGGTTCATTAAGGACTTCTCAAAAATTTCTCGGCCTCTGACTAATTTATTGCAAAAAGATATACCATTTGTCTTTGATGATGATTGTGTAGAAGCATTTGAAATACTTAAGAAAGCATTAGTCTCTGCACCTATTGTTCAGCCACCTGATTGGAATTTACCCTTTGAAATTATGTGTGATGCTAGTGATTATGCTGTAGGTGCTGTTCTAGGGCAAAGAGTCGATAAGAAATTAAATGTTATTCATTATGCTAGTAAGACTCTAGACAATGCTCAAAGAAATTATGCTACTACTGAAAAAGAACTTTTAGCAGTTGTATTTGCTTGTGATAAGTTCAGATCTTATATTGTTGATTCTAAAGTAACTATTCAAACAGATCATGCTGCTATTAAATATCTTATGGAAAAGAAAGATGCTAAACCTAGACTTATTAGATGGGTTCTCTTGCTACAAGAATTTGATTTGCATATTGTTGATAGAAAGGGAGCTGAGAACCCCGTTGCAGACAACTTGTCTAGGTTAGAAAATATTCTTGATGACCCACTACCTATTAATGATGACTTTCCTGATGAGCAATTAAATGTTATAAGTACTTCTCGTAGTACTCCATGGTATGCTGATTATGCTAATTATATTGTTGCTAAGTTTATACCACCTAGCTTCACATACCAACAAAAGAAAAAGTTCTTCTATGATTTGAGACATTACTTTTGGGATGACCCACATCTTTATAAAGAAGGAGTAGATGGTGTTATTAGGCGTTGTGTACCTGAGCATGAACAGGAACAGATCCTACGCAAGTGTCATTCCGAGTCTTATGGAGGACACCACGCTGGAGATAGAACTGCACATAAGGTATTGCAATCTGGTTTTTATTGGCCTACTCTCTTCAAGGATGCCCGTAAGTTTGTCTTGTCTTGTGATGAATGTCAAAGAATTGGTAATATTAGTAGACGTCAAGAAATGCCTATGAATTATTCACTTGTTATTGAACCGTTTGATGTTTGGGGCTTTGATTATATGGGACCTTTTCCTGCCTCTAATGGATACACACATATTTTAGTTGCTGTTGATTACGTTACTAAGTGGGTAGAAGCTATTCCAACTAGTAGTGCTGATCATAACACTTCTATTAAAATGCTTAAAGAAGTTATTTTCCCGAGGTTTGGAGTCCCTAGATATTTAATGACTGATGGTGGTTCACACTTTATTCATGGTGCTTTCCGTAAAATGCTTGCTAAATATGATGTTAATCATAGAATTGCATCCCCTTATCACCCACAGTCTAGTGGTCAAGTAGAGTTGAGCAATAGAGAGCTCAAATTAATTTTGCAAAAGACTGTTAATAGGTCTAGAAAGAATTGGTCTAAGAAACTTGATGATGCATTATGGGCTTATAGAACTGCATACAAAAATCCTATGGGTATGTCCCCGTATAAAATGGTCTATGGAAAAGCATGTCACTTACCTCTCGAACTAGAACATAAGGCATATTGGGCTATTAAAGAGCTCAACTATGATTTTAAACTTGCCGGTGAAAAGAGGTTATTTGATATTAGCTCACTTGATGAATGGATAACCCAAGCTTATGAAAATGCCAAGTTGTTTAAAGAAAAAGTTAAAAGATGGCATGACAAAAGGATACAAAAGCGTGAGTTTAATGTAGGTGATTATGTATTGCTATACAACTCTCGTTTAAGATTTTTTGCAGGAAAACTTCTCTCTAAATGGGAAGGCCCCTACGTCATCGAAGAGGTCTATCGTTCCGGTGCCATAAAAATCAAAAACTTTGAGGGCACAAATCCAAAGGTGGTAAACGGTCAAATAATTAAACATTATATCTCAGGTAATCCCATAAATGTTGAAACCAATATTATTGAAACCATAACCCTGGAGGAATACATAAGGGACACTTTCTGGAACGTTTCAGACTCCGAAAAGGAATAGGTATGTGGTACGGTAAGTAAACCGACTCCAGAACAATTTTTAAGGCAATATTTCTCCGTTTTGGAATATTTAGAAAAATAGAAAAATAAGTAGCAATCCGGGAAGGACACGAGGGCCCCACGAGGGTGGTGGGCGCGCCGTACCCTCCTGGGCATGCCCCCCTACCTCGTGAGCGCCTCGTGTGCTTTTCGGACTCCGTTTTCTTGCACGATACATATTTTGGTCGGTAAAAATTCATTATATATTCTCCCGAAGGTTTTGACTCCCATATCACGTAAACCTCATCTATTCTTGTTTCGAGCTGTTTTCTGTCAAGGTTTCTCAGGCTAGGCATCATGTCGTCTCCCTCCTCCAACAATGGTGACAACGATGCTTGGCTAATGAAGGTAGATTTGAAGAGGGAAGAACCCACAAGGGTCAACAAGGATGAAAGGATCAAGAAGGCCACGGAGGATCAAGCTCCAGCAGCAAAAGACACCCTTCAAATTGATCATAACCTTCTTACCCCAACTGAGATCGAAGCTTTCAAGATGATTGAGTTAGCTCGGGTTCAAAACAAGTATCTCACACAAGAAAATATTTTGTTGAAGGAGCATATTGTTGCACTCAAGGGCATTATTCACAAGCTGGAGGACCTCTTACGCTCGATGTGCGATTATCCGTCACCGCCACCTTCTTCACCAACAAAAGGAGACATGATCACATGGGTATGGGCACCCCCTTGGCAACTGCCAAGCTTGGGGGAGGTGCCCCGGTATCGTATCACCATCACAACTCCTATCTTTACCGTTTTCTTAGTTCGATCCTATTAGTAGTATCTTGATCTAGTAGAATAAAGTTTATGGCATGATCTAGTTTTGAGTTTTGCTTTATGATCCCTCTATGTAATCGAGTCCGTGAGTTATATATAATAAAGATTAGTGTTGAGTCAAGGGCTTGATTATTTTGCCATGATCTTGGGTGAATAAAAGAAAGAAGAAAAGAATAAAAGAAACAAAAAGTTCATATTGATCTTATTGAGAGTAATGACTTCACATAGAAAGAGTATGATGATTAAAAGTTGTTGGGAGTTGGCAGACATAGCTTTGGTCATTGTTGCAATTAATAGGAAGTAATAAGGAAAGAGAGGTTTCACATATAGATATATTATCATTGACATCTTTTATGATTGGGAGCACTCATTAAAATATGACATGCTAAAGAGTTGATGTTGGACAAGGAAGACAACGTAATGAGTTATGTCTTTCTTATATCTGAGATAAAGTATGTTGTCATGGTTCCTCTAACTTGTTGAGCTTGCCTTTCCCCCTCATGCTAGCCAAATTCTCAGCACCAAGTAGAAATACTACTTGTGCTTCCAAATATCCCTAAACCAGTTTTGCCATGAGAGTCCACCATATCTACCTATGGATTGAGTAAGATCCTTCAAGTAAGTTGTCATCGGTGCAAAGCAATAAAAATTGCTCTAAATATGTATGATTGATTGGTGTGGGAGAAATAAGCTTTATACGATCTTGTGATGTGGAAGTAATAAAAGCGACGGACTGCATAATAAAGGTTCATATCACAAGGGGCAATATAAAGTGACGTTCTTTCGCATTGAGATTTTATACATCCAACCATAAAAGCGCATGGCAACCTCTGCTTCCCTCTGCGAAGGGCCTATCCTTTATTATTATCTTCTACCTTATGCAAGAGTCATGGTGATCTTCACCTTTTCTTTTTCATTTTATCCTTTGGCAAGCTCAGCATGTTGGAAAGAACATGATATATATATATATCTAATTGGATGTAGGGGAGCATGAACCATTATTGTTGACATTACCCTTGAGGTAAAAGGTTGTGGGGCAAAACTATAAGCCCCTATCTTTCTCTGTGTCCGATTAAAACTCTGTAACCACAAGTATCGCGTGAGTGTTAGCAATTATGGAGGACTAAATGATAGTTGAGTATGTGGACTTGCTTTTTAGCTCTGACATAGACTCTTTCCGATGTTATGATAAATTGCAATTGCTTCAATGACTGAGATTATAGTTTGTCGGAGCCCAATAAGGTTTATGATTTATACTTTTGCATTGTGAATAGATCATCACTTGAACATAAGTAATCATATGACAAAACCTATATATGTTGTTGTTATAAGAATAATCATGATGCCTTCATGTCCGTATTTTATTTTTATCGACGCCTCTACCTCTAAACATGAGGACATATTTATTGTTATCGGCTTTTCGCTTGAGGACAAGCGAGGTCTAAGCTTGGGGGAGTTGATACGTCCATTTTGCATCATGCTTTTATATCGATATTTATTGCATTATGGATTGTTATTTCACTTTATGTCATAATACTTATGGCTATTCTCTCTTATTTTACAAGGTTTACATAAAGAGGGAGAATGCCGGCAGCTGCAATTCTGGTCTGGAAAAGGAGCAAATATTATAGACCTATTCTGCGCAACTCCAAAAGTCCTGAAACTCCACGGAACGTCTTAAAAGAAATAAAGAAAAATCCACGCCAAAGATGAAGGCCAGGGGGCCCACACCCTGCTCACGAGGGTGGGGGGCGCCCCCCCTAGGGCGCGCCCCCCTATCTTGTGGGCCCCCTGATGGCTCTCCGATGCCCATCTTCTCCTATATGAGGTCTTTGGATGAGAAAAAAATAGGGAGGAACTTTTCGGGAAGAGACTCCGCCGCCATGAAGCGGAACCTTGGCGGATCCAATCTAGAGCTCGGGCAGAGCTGTTCTGCCGGGGATACTTCCTTCCCGGACGGGGAAATCATCACCATCGTCATCACCAACGCTCCTCTCATCGGGAGAGGGCAATCTCCATCAACATCTTCACCAGCACCATCTCATCTCCAAACCCTAGTTCATCTCTTGTATCCAATTCTTGTCTCAAAGTCCAGGATTGCTGCTAGTAGGTTGCTAGTAGTGTTGATAACTCCTTGTAGTTGATGCTAGTTGGTTTAATTGGTGGAAGATCATATGTTCAGATCCTATATGCATATTATTACCCCTCTGATTATGAACATGAATATGCTTTGTGAGTAATTACGTTCGTTCCTGAGGACAAGGGAGAAGTCTTGCTATGAGTAGTCATGTGAATTTGGTATTCGTTTGATATTTTGATAAGATGTATGTTGTCTAGCCTCTAGTGGTGTTATGTGAACGTCGACTACATAACACTTCACCATTATTTGGGCCTAGAGGAAGGCATTGGGAAGTAATAAGTAGCTGATGGGTTGCTAGAGTGACAGAAGCTTAAACCCTAGTTTATGCGTTGCTTCGTAAGGGGCTGATTTGGATCCATATGTTTCATGCTATGGTTAGGTTTACCTTAATACTTTTGTTGTAGTTGCGGATGCTTGCAACAGAGGTTAATCATAAGTGGGATGCTTGTTCAAGTAAGAACAGCACCCAAGCACCGGTCCACCCACGTATCAAATTGTCAAAGTATCGAACGTGAATCATATGAACGTGATGAAAACTAGCTTGACGATATTCCCATGTGTCCTCGGGAGCGCTTTTCCTATTATAACGGTTTGTTCTAGCTTGTCCTTTGCTACAAAAGGATTGGGCCACCTTGCTGCACTTTATTTACTTTTGTTACTTGTTGCTCGTTACAATTTATCATATCACAAAACTATCTGTTACCACTTATTTCAGTACTTGCAGAGAATACCTTGCTGAAAACCGCTTATAATTTCCTTCTGCTCCTCGTTGGGTTCGACACTCTTACTTATCGAAAGGACTACGATAGATCCCCTATACTTGTGGTGAAGGAAATATGCCCTAGAGGCAATAATAAAGTTATTATTTATTTCCTTATATCATGATAAAAGTTTATTATCCATGCTAGAATTGTATTAACCGGAAACATAATACATGTGTGAATACATTGACAAACAGAGTGTCACTAGTATGCCTCTACTTGACTAGCTCGTTAATCAAAGATGGTTATGTTTCCTAACCATGGACAAAGAGTTGTTATTTGATTAACGGGATCACATCATTAGTTGAATGATCTGATTGACATGACCCATTCCATTAGCTTAGCACCCGATCGTTTAGTATGTTGCTATTGCTTTCTTCATGACTTATACATGTTCCTAGGACTATGAGATTATGCAACTCCCGTTTGCCAGAGGAACACTTTGTGTGCTACCAAACGTCACAACGTAACTGGGTGATTATAAAGGAGCTCTACAGGTGTCTCCAAAGGTACATGTTGGGTTGGCGTATTTCGAGATTAGGATTTGTCACTCCGATTGTCGGAGAGGTATCTCTGGGCCCTCTCGGTAATGCACATCACTTAAGCCTTGCAAGCATTGCAACTAATGAGTTAGTTGCGGGATGATGTATTACAGAACGAGTAAAGAGACTTGCCGGTAACGAGATTGAACTAGGTATTGAGATACCGACGATCGAATCTCGGGCAAGTAACATACCGATGACAAAGGGAACAACGTATGTTGTTATGCGGTCTGACCGATAAAAGATCTTCATAGAATATGTAGGAGCCAATATGAGCATCCAGGTTCCGCTGTTGGTTATTAACCGGAGACGTGTCTCGGTCATGTCTACATTATTCTCGAACCCGTAGTGTCCGCACGCTTAAGGTAATGATGACAGTTATATTATGAGTTTATGCATTTTGATGTACCGAAGGTTGTTCGGAGTCCCGGATGTGATCACAGACATGACGAGGAGTCTCGAAATGGTCGAGACATAAAGATTGATATATTGGAAGCCTATGTTTGGATATCGGAAGTGTTCCGGGTGAAATCGGGATTTTTACCGGAGTACCGGGAGGTTACCAGAACCCCCCCCCCCCCGGGAGGTATATGGGCCTTAGTGGGCCATAGTGGAAGAGAGGATAGGTAGCCAGAGATGGGCTGCGCGCCCCTCCCCCCTTGGTCCGAATTGGACAAGGAGAGGGGGCCGGCCCCCCCTTCCTCCTCTCTCTCCTCTTCCCCCCCCCCCCCTCCACGAATCCTATTCCAACTAGGAAAGGCGAGGAGTCCTACTCCCAGAGGGAGTAGGACTCCTCCTGGCGCGCCTCACCTTGGCCGGCCAGCCCCCCCTTTGAGCCTTTATATACGGAGGCAGGGGCACCCCCTAGAGACACAAGTTGATCCACGTGATCATATTCTTAGCCGTGTGCGGTGCCCCCTTCCACCATAGTCCTCGATAATATTGTAGCGGTGCTTAGGTGAAGCCCTATGACAGTAGTACATCAAGATCGTCACCACGCTGTCGTGCTGACGGAACTCTTCCCCGACACTTTGCTGGATCGGAGTCCGGGGATCGTCATCGAGCTGAACGTGTGCTAGAACTCGGAGGTGCCGTAGTTTCCGTGCTTGATCGGTCGGGCCGTGAAGACGTACGACTACATCAACCAAGTTAACGCTTCCGTTGTCGATCTACAAGGGTACGTAGATCACACTCTCCCCCTCTCGTTGCTATGCATCACCATGATCTTGCGTGTGCGTAGGAATTTTTTGAAATTACTACAAAACCCAACAGTGGCATCCGAGCCTAGGTTTTATATGTTGATGTTATATGCACGAGTAGAACACAAGTGAGTTGTGGGCGATATAAGTCATACTGCTTACCAGCATGTCATACTTTGGTTCGGCAGTATTGTTGGACGAAGCGGCCCGGACCGACATTACGCGTACGCTTACGCGAGACCAGTTCTCCCGACGTGCTTTGCACATAGGTGGCTTGCGGGTGACAGTTTCTCCAACTTTAGTTGAACCGAGTGTGGCTACGCCCGGTCCTTGCGAAGGTTAAAACAGCACCAACTTGACAAACTATCGTTGTGGTTTTGATGCGTAGGTAAGATTGGTTCTTGCTTAAGCCCGTAGCAGCCACGTAAAACTTGCAACAACAAAGTAGAGGACGTCTAACTTGTTTTTGCAGGGCATGTTGTGATGTGATATGGTCAAGACATGATGCTAAATTTTATTGTATGAGATGATCATGTTTTGTAACCGAGTTATCGGCAACTGGCAGGAGCCATATGGTTGTCGCTTTATTGTATGCAATGCAATCGCGCTGTAATGCTTTACTTTATCACTAAGCGGTAGCGATAGTCGTGGAAGCATAAGATTGGCGAGACGACAACGATGCTACGATGGAGATCAAGGTGTCGCGCCGGTGACGATGGTGATCATGACGGTGCTTCGGAGATGGAGATCACAAGCACAAGATGATGATGGCCATATCATATCACTTATATTGATTGCATGTGATGTTTATCTTTTATGCATCTTATCTTGCTTTGATTGACGGTAGCATTATAAGATGATCTCTCACTAAATTATCAAGAAGTGTTCTCCCTGAGTATGCACCGTTGCGAAAGTTCTTCGTGCTGAGACACCACGTGATGATCGGGTGTGATAGGCTCTACGTTCAAATACAACGGGTGCAAAACAGTTGCACACGCGGAATACTCAGGTTATACTTGACGAGCCAAGCATATACAGATATGGCCTCGGAACACGGAGACCGAAAGGTCGAGCGTGAATCATATAGTAGATATGATCAACATAGTGATGTTCACCAATGAAACTACTCCATCTCACGTGATGATCGGACATGGTTTAGTTGATTTGGATCACGTAATCACTTAGAGGATTAGAGGGATGTCTATCTAAGTGGGAGTTCTTTAAGTAATATGATTAATTGAACCTAAATTTATCATGAACTTAGTACCTGATAGTATCTTGCTTGTTTATGTTTGATTGTAGATAGATGGCCCGTGTTGTTGTTCCGTTGAATTTTAATGCGTTCCTTGAGAAAGCAAAGTTGAAAGATGATGGTAGCAATTACACGGACTGGGTCCGTAACTTGAGGATTATCCTCATTGCTGCACAGAAGAATTACGTCCTGGAAGCACCGCTGGGTGCCAGGCCTGCTGCTGGAGCAACACCAGATGTTATGAACGTCTGGCAGAGCAAAGCTGATGACTACTCGATAGTTCAGTGTGCCATGCTTTACGGCTTAGAACCGGGACTTCAACGACGTTTTGAACGTCATGGAGCATATGAGATGTTCCAGGAGTTGAAGTTAATATTTCAAGCAAATGCCCGGATTGAGAGATATGAAGTCTCCAATAAGTTCTATAGCTGCAAGATGGAGGAGAACAGTTCTGTCAGTGAGCATATACTCAAAATGTCTGGGTATAATAATCACTTGATTCAAATGGGAGTTAATCTTCCAGATGATTGCGTCATTGACAGAATTCTCCAATCACTGCCACCAAGCTACAAGAGCTTCGTGATGAACTATAATATGCAAGGGATGAATAAGACTATTCCCGAGCTCTTCGCAATGCTGAAAGCTGCGGAGGTAGAAATCAAAAAGGAGCATCAAGTGTTGATGGTCAACAAGACCACTAGTTTCAAGAAAAAGGGCAAAGGGAAGAAGAAGGGAACTTCAAGAAGAACAACAAGCAAGTTGCTGCTCAAGAGAAGAAACCCAAGTCTGGACCTAAGCCTGAAACTGAGTGCTTCTACTGCAAGCAGACTGGAAGCGGAACTGCCCCAAGTATTTGGCGGATAAGAAGGATGGCAAGGTGAACAAAGGTATATGTGATATACATGTTATTAATGTGTACCTTACTAATGCTCGCAGTAGCACCTGGGTATTTGATACTGGTTCTGTTGCTAATATTTGCAACTCAAAACATGGACTACGGATTAAGCGAAGATTGGTTAAGGACGAGGTGACGATGCGCGTGGGAAACGGTTCCAAAGTCGATGTGATCGCAGTCGGCACGCTACCTCTACATCTACCTTCGGGATTAATATTAGACCTAAATAATTGTTATTTGGTGCCAGCGTTAAGCATGAACATTATATCTGGATCTTGTTTGATGCGAGACGGTTATTCATTTAAATCAGAGAATAATGGTTGTTCTATTTATATGAGTAATATCTTTTATGGTCATGCACCCTTGAAGAGTGGTCTATTCTTATTGAATCTCGATAGTAGTGACACACATATTCATAATGTTGAAGCCAAAAGATGCAGAGTTGATAATGATAGTGCAACTTATTTGTGGCACTGCCGTTTAGGTCATATCGGTGTAAAGCGCATGAAGAAACTCCATACTGATGGACTTTTGGAACCACTTGATTATGAATCACTTGGTACTTGCGAACCGTGCCTCATGGGCAAGATGACTAAAACGCCGTTCTCCGGTACTATGGAGAGAGCAACAGATTTGTTGGAAATCATACATACAGATGTATGTGGTCCGATGAATATTGAGGCTCGTGGCGGATATCGTTATTTTCTCACCTTCACAGATGACTTAAGCAGATATGGGTATATCTACTTAATGAAACATAAGTCTGAAACGTTTGAAAAGTTCAAAGAATTTCAGAGTGAAGTTGAAAATCATCGTAACAAGAAAATAAAGTTTCTACGATCTGATCGTGGAGGAGAATATTTGAGTTACGAGTTTGGTGTACATTTGAAACAATGTGGAATAGTTTCGCAACTCACGCCACCCGGAACACCACAGCGTAATGGTGTGTCCGAACGTCGTAATCGTACTTTACTAGATATGGTGCGATCTATGATGTCTCTTACTGATTTACCGCTATCGTTTTGGGGTTATGCTTTGGAGACGGCCGCATTCACGTTAAATAGGGCACCATCAAAATCCGTTGAGACGACGCCTTATGAACTATGGTTTGGCAAGAAACCAAAGTTGTCGTTTCTGAAAGTTTGGGGCTGCGATGCTTATGTGAAAAAGCTTCAACCTGATAAGCTCGAACCCAAATCGGAGAAATGTGTCTTCATAGGATATCCAAAGGAGACTATTGGATACACCTTCTATCACAGATCCGAAGGCAAGACTTTTGTTGCTAAGTTCGGAAACTTTCTGGAGAAGGAGTTTCTCTCGAAAGAAGTGAGTGGGAGGAAAGTAGAACTTGATGAGGTAACTGTACCTGCTCCCTTATTGGAAAGTAGTGCATCACAGAAAACTGTTTCTGTGACACCTACACCAATTAGTGAGGAAGCTAATGATAATGATCATGAAACTTCAGAACAAGATACTACTGAACCTCGTAGATCAACCAGAGTGAGATCCGCACCAGAGTGGTACGGTAATCCTGTTCTGGAAGTCATGCTACTAGATCATGATGAACCTACGAACTATGAAGAAGCGATGGTGAGCCCAGATTCCGCAAAATGGCTTGAAGCCATGAAATCTGAGATGGGATCCATGTATGAGAACAAAGTATGGACTTTGGTTGACTTGCCCAATGATCGGCAAGCAATTGAGAATAAATGGATCTTCAAGAAGAAGACTGACGCTGACGGTAATATTACTGTCTACAAAGCTCGACTTGTCGCAAAAGGGTTTTCGGCAAGTTCAAGGGATTGACTACGATGAGACCTTCTCACCCGTAGCGATGCTTAAGTCTGTCCGAATCATGTTAGCAATTGCCGCATTTTATGATTATGAAATTTGGCAGATGGATGTCAAAACTGCATTCCTGAATGGATTTCTGGAAGAAGAGTTGTATATGATGCAACCGGAAGGTTTTGTCGATCCAAAGGGAGCTAACAAAGTGTGCAAGCTCCAGCGATCCATTTATGGACTGGTGCAAGCCTCTCGGAGTTGGAATAAACGCTTTGATAGTGTGATCAAAGCATTTGGTTTTATACAGACTTTTGGAGAAGCCTGTATTTACAAGAAAGTGAGTGGGAGCTCTGTAGCATTTCTGATATTATATGTGGATGACATATTACTGATTGGAAATGATATAGAATTTCTGGATAGCATAAAGGGATACTTGAATAAGAGTTTTTCAATGAAAGACCTCGGTGAAGCTGCTTACATATTAGGCATAAAGATCTATAGAGATAGATCAAGACGTTTAATTGGACTTTCACAAAGCACATACCTTGACAAGATTTTGAAGAAGTTCAAAATGGATCAAGCAAAGAAAGGGTTCTTGCCTGTGTTACAAGGTGTGAAGTTGAGTGAGACTCAATGCCTGACCACTGCAGAAGATAGAGAGAAAATGAAAGATGTTCCCTATGCTTCAGCCATAGGCTCTATCATGTATGCAATGCTGTGTACCAGACCTGATGTGTGCCTTGCTATAAGTCTAGCGGGGAGGTACCAAAGTAATCTAGGAGTGGATCACTGGACAGCGGTCAAGAACATCCTGAAGTACCTGAAAAGGACTAAGGATATGTTTCTCGTATATGGAGGTGACAAAGAGATAATCGTAAACGGTTACGTTGATGCAAGCTTTGACACTGATCCAGACGATTCTAAATCGCAAACAGGATACGTGTTTACATTAAACGGTGGAGCTGTCAGTTGGTGCAATTCTAAACAGAGCGTCGTGGCGGGATCTATGTGTGAAGAGAAATACATAGCTGCTTCGGAAGCAGCAAATGAAGGAGTCTGGATGAAGGAGTTCATATCCGATCTAGGTGTCATACCTAGTGCATCGGGTCCAGTGAAAATCTTTTGTGACAATACTGGTGCAATTGCCTTGGCGAAGGAATCCAGATTTCACAAGAGAACCAAGCACATCAAGAGACGCTTCAATTCCATCCGGGATCTAGTCCAGGTGGGAGACATAGAGATTTGCAAGATACATACGAATCTGAATGTTGTAGACCCGTTGACTAAGCCTCTTCCACGAGCAAAACATGATCAGCACCAAAGCTCCATGGGTGTTAGAATCATTACTGTGTAATCTAGATTATTGACTCTAGTGCAAGTGGGAGACTGAAGGAAATATGCCCTAGAGGCAATAATAAAGTTATTGTTTATTTCCTTATATCATGATAAAAGTTTATTATTCATGCTAGAATTGTATTAACCGGAAACATAATACATGTGTGAATACATAGACAAACAGAGTGTCACTAGTATGCCTCTACTTGACTAGCTCGTTAATCAAAGATGGTTATGTTTCCTAACCATGGACAAAGAGTTGTTATTTGATTAACAGGATCACATCATTAGTTGAATGATCTGATTGACATGACCCATTCCATTAGCTTAGCACCCGATCGTTTAGTATGTTGCTATTGCTTTCTTCATGACTTATACATGTTCCTATGACTATGAGATTATGCAACTCCCGTTTGCCAGAGGAACACTTTGTGTGCTACCAAACGTCACAACGTAACTGGGTGATTATAAAGGAGCTCTACAGGTGTCTCCAAAGGTACATGTTGGGTTGGCGTATTTTGAGATTAGGATTTGTCACTCCGATTGTCGGAGAGGTATCTCTGGGCCCTCTCGGTAATGCACATCACTTAAGCCTTGCAAGCATTGCAACTAATGAGTTAGTTGCGGGATGATGTATTATAGAACGAGTAAAGAGACTTGCCGGTAACGAGATTGAACTAGGTATGGGATACCGACGATCGAATCTCGGGCAAGTAACATACCGATGACAAAGGGAACAACGTATGTTGTTATGCGGTCTGACCGATAAAAGATCTTCGTAGAATATGTAGGAGCCAATATGAGCATCCAGGTTCCGCTATTGGTTATTGACCGGAGACGTGTCTCGGTCATGTCTACATTATTCTCGAACCCGTAGGGTCCGCACGCTTAAGGTAATGATGACAGTTATATTATGAGTTTATGCATTTTGATGTACCGAAGGTTGTTCGAAGTCCCGGATGTGATCACGGACATGACGAGGAGTCTCGAAATGGTTGAGACATAAATATTGATATATTGGAAGCCTATGTTTGGATATCGGAAGTGTTCCGGGTGAAATCGGGATTTTTACCGGAGTACCGGGAGGTTACCGGAACCCCCCCGGGAGGTATATGGGCCTTAGTGGGCCTTAGTGGAAGAGAGGAGAGGTAGCCAGAGATGGGCCCCGCGCTCCTCCCCCCCTTGGTCCGAATTGGACAAGGAGAGGGGGCCGGCCCCCCCTTCCTCCTCTCTCTCCTCTCCCCCCCCCCCCTCCACGAATCCTATTCCAACTAGGAAAGGGGGGGAGTCCTACTCCCAGAGGGAGTAGGACTCCTCCTGGCGCGCCTCACCTTGGCCGGCCAGCCCCCCCTTTGAGCCTTTATATACGGAGGCAGGGGCACCCCCTAGAGACACAAGTTGATCCACGTGATCATATTCTTAGCCGTGTGCGGTGCCCCCTTCCACCATAGTCCTCGATAATATTGTAGCGGTGCTTAGGCGAAGCCCTGCGACAGTAGTACATCAAGATCTTCACCACGCCGTCGTGCTGACGGAACTCTTCCCCGACACTTTGCTGGATCGGAGTCCGGGGATCGTCATCGAGATGAACGTGTGCTAGAACTCGGAGGTGCCGTAGTTTCAGTGCTTGATCGGTCGGGCCGTGAAGATGTACGACTACATCAACCAAGTTAACGCTTCCGTTGTCGATCTACAAGGGTACGTAGATCACACTCTCCCCCTCTTGTTGCTATGCATCACCATGATCTTGCGTGTGCGTAGGAATTTTTTTGAGATTACTACGAAACCCAACATGTGGGTCATCAGGAACCTTTGTATCCTGAAGGCCATCCTAAGAGAATTGAGCAGGATTCTCAGAGAAATAATATTGATGCACCTAGTCCTTCTAAAAGAAAGAAAAAGAAAAATGATAGGACTTTGCATGCTTCTAGTGAACCTGTTGATGACACACCTAAGAATCCCAATGATATTTCTATTTTCGATGCTGAAACTCAATCTGGTAGTGAGCATGAACCTAGTGATAATGTTAACAATGATGTTCATGTTGATGCTCAACCTAGTAATGACAATGAAGTAGAGATTGAACCTGCTGTTGATCTTGATAACCCACAATCAAAGAATCAACATTATGATAAGAGAGACTTTGTTGCTAGGAAGCACGGTAAAGAAAGAGAACCATGGGTTCAGAAACCCATGCCTTTTCCTCCTAAACCATCCAAGAAAAAGGATGATGAAGATTTTGAGTGCTTTGCTGAAATGGTTAGACCTATCTTTTTGCGTATGCGATTAACTAATATGCTCAAAATGAACCCTTATGCTAAGTACATGAAAGAAATTGTTACAAATAAAATAAAGATGCCGGAAGATGAAATTTCCACTATGCTTCTAATTATACTTTTAAGGGTGGAATACCTAAGAAACTTGGATATCCTGGAGTACCAACTATACCACGCTCCATTAAAAATAAAATATGTTAAAACTGCTTTATGTGATCTTGGAGCCGGTGTTAGTGTTATGCCTCTATCTTTATATCGTAGACTTGATTTGAATAAATTGACATCTACTGAAATATATCTGCAAATGGCTGATAAATCAACTGCTATACCTGTCGGTATATGTGAGGATGTGCCTGTTGTGGTTGCAAACATTACTATTTTAATGGACTTTGTTATTCTTGATATTCCCGAGGACAATAGTATGTCATTATTCTTGGAAGATCCTTTTTGAATACTATAGGGGCTGTTATTGATTGCACCAAAGGCAATGTCACTTTTTATGTTAATGGTAATGAGCATACGGTACACTTTCCGAGGAAACAACCTCAAGTCCACAGTATCAATTCTATTGGAAAAATTTCAACTATTACTATTGGAGGTTTTGAATTTCCTCTTCCTACTGTCAAGAAGAAATATGATATTCTTATTGTTGGGGATGTGCATATCTCGGTTGAGGTAACCTAGTGTTATTCGAAAATTCTCCGGTTCCATGTTATTCGGAATGAGTTTGTTAACAAGACCTGATCAATCTTGTTAGTGGATTCCTTTTGATGAGCATGAGATGGATGAATTTAGAAAACACAACTCTCTGTACCCTCTTTTTACTTTCTGTTATTTATATTAAATAAAGCAAAAATAGTATATTCTGTCCGTTTTCTGAATTATTCATGCAATAAAAAAATACCCCGAAAATAAAAGTCCTCTAAATGCCCTGAAATTTAAATATGATTTTTTCCTGGAATATTTGAGAATATTTGGCAGTGAGAACACAGCAGGGGGAGCAAGCACCTGGCCACGAGGGGGGAGGGCGCGCCCTACCCCCCTGGGCGCGCCCCTGCCTCGTGTGCCCATGGTGGCTCCCCTCCACTTATTCCAGCTACCACACACTCCTTCTTCCTCCCACAAACATCACTAACTGATAATCCCCAACTGCAAGGAATCATCGTAGCAATTTCCAAAGGTGGAAGTGATAAGTATGGAGTGTCAAACCTACAAGGAGCTAAAGGTAAGATCAATATTCTCTCAAGCCCTATCTGCCACTGATACGACTCTACGTACACCGAACGTTTGCTTCCAACTAGGAACGAGAAATAAAACTATGTTGTGGGTATGAAGATGATAACTTTGTATGATATTGGAGAGTTAAAATATAAAAGTAGGTGCTATTATCATGAAGTTAGAATATATTACCAAATATTATAAACAGCGAGTGTGGTATAATGGTGGATCGGTGTGCGAAATTGTCCTAGGCAATTGTTAACAAGACCGGTAATCACTATTGCAGTTTCATATGAGCGAGAGGCATAAGCTGACATACTTTCTCTACTTGGATTATATGCACTTATGATTGGAACTCTAGCAAGCATCCGCAACTACTAAAGATCATTAAGGTAAAACCCAACCATAGCATTAAAGCATCAAGTCCTCTTTATCCCATACGCAATAACCCCCTTACTCGGGTTTGTGTTTCAGTCACTCACCAACCCACTATAAGCGAATCATGAACGTATTGCAACACCCTACAGCGGGAACCCCTCACGCTCACGCGACACGGAGGACACCATAGGACAGCATCAAAGTAAAACATACAACTCATACCAATCTAGATCATCAATCAACCCAAAGACAAAAGATATCTACTCAAAACATCATAGAATGGCAACACATCATTGGATCATAATATGTGGCATAAAGCACCATGTTCAAATAGGGATTACAGCGGGGTGCGAGAGAGTGGACCACGTAAAAGAGATGAGGGTGATGATGATGATGATGATGTTGATGAAGACGATCACCGCGGTGATGATTCCCCTCCCGATGGCACTCCGGTGCCACCGAGAGAGAGGAGGAGAGGTTCTCCCCCTTGTGCTTCCTCCTCCATGGCCTCCCCCCTAGATGGGGAGAGGTTCTCCCTCTGGTCCTTGGCCTTCAGAGTGATGATGGCCCCTCCGGGATCCTCCTCCATGCCCTCCCCTCCGGCAGGGTGCCAGAGAGGGCCTACATTGGTTTTCGGTGGCTACGGAGGCTTCTGGCGGCGGAACTCCGGATCTAGGTCAATTTTCCGAGGTTTCTGTATTTATAGGAATTTTTGGCGTCGGTCTCATGTCAAGGAGGTGCCCGAGGTGTCCACGAGGCAGGGGCCCATGCCCAGGGGGGTGGGCGCACCCCCCACCCTTGTGGACAACCCGAGACTCTTCTGGCCCAACTCTTTTACTCTGGAGTCTTCTTTTGGTCCATAAAAACTCAAAAATAAGGAAAAAACAGAAACTGGCGCTGGGCTCTAGGTTAATAGGTTAGTCCCAAAAACCATATAAAATAGCATATAAATGCATATAAAACATCCAAGGTTGATAATATAATAGCATGAATACTTCATAAATTATAGATACGTTGGAGACGTATCAGCATCCCCAAGCTTAATTTCTGCTCGTCCTCGAGTAGGTAAATGATAAAAATAATAATTTATGAAGTGTGAATGCTAGAAAGTGCATAAGTTTCATCAATGATAGTTCCAATCACTTTTTCTAGCATCATTATATATCATAACAGTAGCTCATTTTCATAAAACTTTTCATGATCAAGTAACAAGCTATTCACATGTTAAAGTATAGATCATAAACTCTCTTGAAACTAAAAAACTATATTCTCAGTCATCAAACAATTGCAATTCATCTTACTTTCAGGAAGGGTCTATGTCAGAGCTTTGATTTAGCAAACTCCACATACTCAACTATCATTTAGTCTTTCACAATTGCTAACACTCACGTGATATTTATGGGTTCAAAGTTTTAATCGAACACAGAGAAAAATAGGGGCTTATAGTTTTGCCTCCCAACGTTTTACCTCAAGGGTAATGTCAACAACAATAGTTCATGAAAACTTACATCCAATTGGATATATATATATCAGGATCTTTCCAACACAATGTGCTTGCCAAAGGATAAAATGTAAAAAGGAAAGGTGAAGATCACCATGACTCTTGCATAATGGTAGAAGATAAAAGTAAAAGATAGGCCCTTCACAGAGGGAAGCAGAGGTTGTCATGCGCTTTTATGGTTGGATGCACAAAATATTAATGCAAAAAAACATCACTTTATATTGCCACTTGTGATATGGACCTTTATTATGCAGCCCGTCGCTTTTATTTCTTCCACATCACATGATCGTATAAAGCTTATTTTCACCACACTAATAGATCATACATATTTAGAAGGCAATTTTTATTACATGCACCGATGACAACTTACTTGAAGGATCTTACTCAATCCATAGGTAGGTATGGTGGACTCTCATGGCAAAACTAGTTTAAGGAATGTTTGGAAGCACAAGTAGTATCTCTACTTGGTGCAAAGAATTTGGCTAGCATGAGAGGGAAAAGCAAGCTCAACATGTTGAATGATCCAAGACAATATACTTTATTTCGGATATAAGAAAACATAACCCATTACGTTGTCTTCCTTGTCCGACATCAACCTTTTAGCATGTCATATTTTAAAGAGTGCTCACAATTACAAAAGATGTCCAAGATAGTATATTTATATGTGAAATCTCTCTTCCTTTAATATTCTTTCATGAATTGTTCAAGTGACTAATTCTACGTTTGCTAACTTTCAATAAGTTTGCTACCTATACTTATTCTATGTGAAGTCATTACTCCCCATGGTATAAGCATATGAAACATATATAAATTCAGATTTATTATGTTCAATTATTCAACCATTTACTCATAGGATATACGTGAATCACGTGAGTAAATGACAAACTACTCCAAAAGATAATAGTGAAGGACACTGAGTAGTCAAATAATTAACTAGCCATGGGAGGATTCTTTTTCATTTAATATTTCAGATCCAATTATTCTATTCAAACGACAAGTAAAATTGAAAATACGCTCCAAGCAAAACACATATCATGTGATAAATAAAAATATAGCTCCGAGTAAGGTATACCGATAGTTTTGAAGACGGAAGAGGGGATGCCTTCCGGGGCATCCCCAAGCTTAGGCGCGTGAGTCTTCCTTGAATATTACCTTGGGGTGCCTTGGGCATCCCCAAGCTTAGGTTCTTTCCACTCCTTATTCTCCTCATATCGATATCTCAGCCAAAGCTTGAAAACTTCAATCACACAAAACTTAACAGAACTTCGTGAGATAGGTTAGTATGATAAAGAGTAAACCATTCACCTTGGTACTGTCAAAGACAAAGATCATAATTTTTCTCACACAATTCCTACTGTATCATATCATTTATACAATTTATATTGAGAAATATAAGTCATAGAAACTAAAAAACAAGCAAACTATACAATGAAAACAAAATCTGTCAGAAACAGAACAGTCTGTAATGATCTGAACACTAACCATACCTCTGATACTCAAACAATTATGAAATAAATTTGTGGATGTGAGGAATTTGTCTATTAATCTTCTGCAAAAAGAATCAACCTAATCTCACTCTCCAATAAAAAATGGCAGCAAATCTCGTGAGCGCAAAGTTTCTGTTTTTTACAGCAAGATCACATTAACTTTCATCCAAGTCTCCCCAAAGGTCTTACTTGGCACTTTATTGAAACAAAAACTATAAAAAATTATTACTACAGTAGCTTAATCATGAGAACACAAAAAACATTAAGGGTAAATATTGGGTTGTCTCCCAACAAGCGCTTTTTTAATGCGTTTTAGCTAGGCATGATGATTTCAATGATGCTCACATAAAAGATAAGAATTGAAACATAAAGAGAGCATCATGAAGAATATGACTAGCAAATTTAAACCTAACCCACTTCCTATGCCTAGGGATTTTGTGAGTACACAACTTATGGGAACAAGAATCAACTAGCATAGGAAGGAAAAACAAGGATAACTTCAAACCTTTAAGCACATAGAGAGGAAACTTGATATTATTGCAACTCCTACAAGCATATATTCCTCCATCATGATAATTTTCAGTAGCACCATGAATGAATTCAACAACATAACCATCACATAAAGCATTCTTTTCATAATCTACAAGCATAGAAATTTTTCTACTCTTCACATAAGCAAAATTCTTCTCATTCGGAATACCGGGATCACTGGTTCCTAGAGTTGACACTCTTCCAAACCCGCTTTAGATGATAGTATTATTCATACTCAAAAAGATATAAGTGAAGTTCATGGAGCATTCTACAATTAATATAAACTAACCAATGTCCAGGCTCAAAATGTATAAGTGAAGCACACGAAGCATTATATAAAACGATACTCAAAAGATTTAAGTGAAGCACAAAAGGCAATTCTATAAGATCATACGTAAAATATATAAGTGAAGCTCATTAAGTATTCTATAAATTGATGAAGAGGCATCTCATACTAGCATGGTTATTAAATAAAAAGAAAAACACAAAGGACACAAATCATGTGAACAAAACAAAAACCGAGGTGTACCGATAATTGTTGAAGAAGAAAGATGAGATGCCAACCGGGGCATCCCCAAGCTTAGATGCTTGATTATCCTTAGAATATTTATTTGAGGTGCCCTGAGAATCCCCAAGCTTGAGCTCCTGCCTCTCTTTATTCTTCTCATATTGATAGCTCCTCGATCTTCGAACACTTCATCCACACAAAACTTTAACAAAAACTTTGTGAGATCCGTTAGTATAATAAAGCAAATCACTACCTTTAGATACTGTTGTGAACTCATTTTAAATTTATATTGGTGTAACATATACTGTATTACAACTCATCCATGGTTCATACCCTCCGTTACTACTCATAGATTCATCAAAATAAGCAAAGAACACATAGAAAACAGAATCTGTCTAAAACAGGACAGTCTGTAGTAATCTGGAAGTTTACTAAACTTCTGTGACTCCAATAATTATGAAATAAATTTGAAAATTTGAGAAATTTATACAGAAGTAATGTGCAAAACGTTTCAGGCCCATTTAAATTTCCAGTAAAAAATGTAAAATCACGCGCTACAGCCAAAGTTTCTGTTTTTGTTCTGCACATAGTAAACAAGCAATTTAATCATCCTGAAACCAAAGCTTGGCACATTATTTTTATAATACAATGGATATATACAGGGGGATAATTATTTACAGAGAAACTTCCATAAAAAATTCTACATTATTTCCGTGAGCATGAACACAAGTGCTCAAGGTCGACCCTCACTTCTTCAATGCATAACTTTCCAATCACTTCTCCTTTTGAAAAACTTTTTAGGAATGAGAGGCAAGTAATAATTTTTTTTGTATTTTCATCCTTTAAATTATTCTTTTGTATGTTTCACCCATAAGTAAACAAAAATGAAAAATGAAAAATAAAATCTACTTAGTGAAGAAAGCAAACAAGCACACACGAGAATATCAACCCCACGCTATTGCTCCCCGGCAACGGCGCCAGAAAAGAGCTTGATAATCCCCAAGTGCAAGGAATCATTGTAGCAATTTCCAAAGGTGGAAGTGATAAGTATGGAGTGTCGAACCCACAAGGAGCTAAAGGTAAGATCAATATTCTCTCAAGCCCTATCTGCCACTGATACGACTCTACGTACACCGAACGTTTGCTTCCAACTAGAAACGAGAAATAAAACTATGTTGTGGGTATGAAGAGGATAACTTTTTATGATATCGGAGAGCTAAAATATAAAAATAGGTGCTGTTATCATGAAGTTAGAATATATTACTAAATATTATAAATAGCGAGTGTGAAATAATTGTGGATCGGTGTGCGAAATTGTCCTAGTCAATTGTTAATAAGACCGGTAATCACTATTGCAGTTTCATATGAGGGAGAGGCATAAGCTGACATACTTTCTTTACTTGGATCATATGCACTTATGATTGGAACTCTAGCAAGCATCCGCAACTACTAAAGATCATTAAGGTGAAACCCAATCATAGCATTGAAGCATCAAGTCCTCTTTATCCCATACACAATAACCCCCTTACTCGGGTTTGTGTTTCATTCACTCACCAACCCACTATAAACGAATCATGAACGTATTGCAACACCCTACAACGGGAACCCCTCACGCTTGCGCGACACGGAGGGCACCATAGGACAGCATCAAAGTAAAACATACAACTCATATCAATCTAGATCATCAATCAACCCAAAGACAAAAGATATCTACTCAAAACATCATAGGATGGAAACACATCATTGGATCATAATATGTGGCATAAAGCACCATGTTCAAGTAGGGATTACAGCGGGGTGCCGGAGAGTGGACCGCGTAAAAGAGATGAGGATGATGATGATGATGGTGATATTGATGAAGACGATCACCGCGGCGATGATTCCCCTCCCGATGGCACTCCGGTGCCACCGAGAGAGAGGAGGAGAGATTCTCCCCCTTGTGCTTCCTCCTCCATGGCCTCCCCCCTAGATGGGGAGAGGTACTCTGCTAGCAAGAACAAGTACGGAGATATTGTGTTCCCTTGTGTGATTCCTCGAGATGGCTCAAACTCTTCAAGTTTCTTCCCATTAAACATGACTGAAAATTTGACAGTAAAGACCAATGACATTACTATATTCACCCAAGTTTCGCTGTGACCATACCTTCCATCTCATCCGCATCCTCGAAAAGTTTCTGCTTTTTTGAGAATTCTCGCATCAACCTACGCACTGACTGACGGAGTGATGGGTCTTGGAAGTACGGCCCGTGGGCCGTGGGCACTGCGTGTTCAGTGTTCAGTGATTCTGTTTAGCCCATTCCATGAAGGTGGCGAAATCCAAATTAAAGTCTCTCGCCTACCACACGCGTTCGATCCTCAGCGTCCGCCCCTGATCGGACGGGCGTCGAGGCGTGCAAGCCGTTCGCCGATCGTACCCACCTGGACACTTTCTCGAACTATAAATGGCCCTGGGCGGCTCGTGCTGTCACTCACACCTACACTCTCGTCCCACGCTTTCGACACACTCCCGATTCGTCGCCTTCGTCTTCTTCCTAACAGAAGGAGAGCAGACCAAGAGAGGATGGGGTCGGAGGGGCCGGGGCATGGGTTCGGATCCGGGGCGGCGGAGCGGGACATCGACGATCTCCCGCGGAACGACGCCAACTACACGGCGCTGACGCCGCTCTGGTTCCTCGAGCGGGCCGCCCTGGCCCAGCCGGACAGGGCGTCCGTCGTGCACGGCCCGGTCCGGTACACCTGGGCCGAGACCTACCGCCGGTGCCGCCGCCTCGCCTCTGCACTGGCGCGCCGATCTGTCGGCCACGGCTGCACTGTAAATTTCTATCCCCTGTTCCTAATTCCTAAAGAGTTGGTAGATATTTTGTCCCTTGGGCAAAAAAAGCAAGCACGAGAGAGCTGATTGTGAGTCGGGGTAGATTCTGTGTTGTATGACCTTCATCCAGACTTAGTGTTTGATTTTTAGTATATATTTTGGAGGAATTCGATCCTATTTGGCACCCTGTGAAACTGAAACCTTGAGGATCAAATGGATTCAGTTAGTAAATTGTGGGGCGCTTAACGGGAAGAAGAACCATACTGAACTGGATTTCTTGTCATATTTATAGTCGGAGCCATGCTAGTGTTTCTTTTTTCTATATAATGGGAGATACGATCCACTTACTAATGTAAACTTTTGTTCTACTTTTGCGGGGCACTAAGAACTGCAGGAAGTTTACCTGTCATTTCCAGTAGGATGGAAACATGGGACCTCCATAGTTCGAAAAAGAAACGAAATGAAAAGAACAAGTATAAGACGAGCACCGTCACTGTTTCCAAATTAATGGAAACATATGCTCATACCTCCACAAGGTGCTCCTGATATGTTGCCAAAAAAGGGTGCTCCTTACCAAACACTAGTTCAGTAGCTCTGCTCATCAAAGAAAACACGGAACCGTCACTGTTTCTGGTCAAATAGGATAAGCTTATCTCTTTCTTGTGTTGAGCGTCTCTGTCCAAGATATTATTTGTAAGTCTGTTCAGACTATGAAGGTTATACTGACGTATCTTTCCTGCAAGCGCCAAAGAAGCATGTGGAATGATGGTTTATTTTTTGTTTGCCAAGTCATAATTTGTACCAATACCTGCTACTATTTTTTAACTGTATTGTGATTTTATATGGTTCTGCATATTGCAGTGGCTTTTTAAGATTTTAGGATTAGACAGTAATTATTTGTTTTTCTACTTGCTTGATTAGGTTGCTGTGATAGCTCCAAATGTTCCGGCAGTGTACGAAGCTCACTTCGGTGTTCCAATGTCTGGAGCTGTGGTGAACTGTGTAAACATCCGGTTAAATGCTGAGACGATCGCGTTCCTTCTTGATCATTCCGTGGCAGAAGTTGTGATGGTGGACCAAGAATTCTTTACCCTAGCCGAAGAATCCCTGAAGATAGTATCAGAGAAGAAGAAACAGAATTTTCAGCCTCCAATCCTAATTGTTATCGGCGATCCAACATGCGAACCTAAGTCTCTACAATACGCTCTAGGACAAGGGGCCATTGAGTATGAGGAGTTCCTGAAAACCGGTGACCCAGAATTCAATTGGAAGCCACCTAAGGATGAATGGCAGAGCATTGCCTTAGGTTACACTTCTGGGACTACTTCAAGCCCAAAAGGTGTCGTGTTGCACCACCGTGGCGCCTACCTCATGGCGCTCAGTGTTGCTATGGTGTGGGGAATGCCTGAAGGGGCTGTTTATCTGTGGACTTTGCCTATGTTCCATTGTAATGGTTGGTGTTACACCTGGGCGTTGGCTGCCTTCTGCGGAACCAGCATATGTCTTCGTCAGGTACGTTAAAGATCTGTTCTATCATTGGCAGCTGCTTAAATTAGCTTTGTAATGTCTGCAAATTGAGCTAATTTTGATGAATGCTATGTTAATGCTGGCTGAGCTAATAATAGAGGTTATGTTATTGGAATGCACTCCTTACTCATTGTTGCCAATTATTAAATGCAAGTTATGGTAGAACTGCCAAGTTGCACAGATAGAAAATTGCATCCGACACACCCAAAAAATCCACCTGCTGGGAGGAGTATGTAGCAAGAATGGAGTACATCATCTCTCACCCGTTGATATTTTAGACTGTTCTAGAATGCATTTCTGGTACCAAATGTGTTATCCAATTATGCGAACTTTATTTCAGCCTTCTAATACTAAGTAACATGAATATCACTTGCAAGAGTAAAAAAGGCACAAGAAAAACAACTGTGCAATACATTCATTCCTATGATGCTACCTGTCAAGTTTGATTCTCAAGACCCATTGTGCTTGTGCAGGTGAGCACAAAGGCTATATACACTGGAATTGCAAAACAAGGAGTGACACATTTCTGCGCTGCGCCGGTCGTCATGAACAACCTCATCAACGCTCCTGCAAGCGAGACCTTCCTGCCACTCCCCCGTGTGGTCAATGTAATGCTGGCCGGAGCCGCCCCGACACCGTCGCTTCTTGCGGCGCTCTCTATCCGAGGTTTCCGTGTCACCCACACTTACGGTCTGTCTGAGACTTATGGCCCGTCGACCTTGTGCGTGTGGAAGCCCGAGTGGGACGACCTGCCGCTGGAGGAGCGCTCCCGTCTGCACTGCCGGCAGGGCATCAGGTACACCGCGCTGGAAGGCCTGGACGTGGTTGATCCGAAGACGATGGTCCCCGTCCCGGCCGACGGCAAGTCCTACGGGGAGATCGTGATGAGGGGCAACGCCGTGATGAAGGGGTACCTGAAGAACCCCAAGGCCAACGCGGAGGCGTTCGCGCACGGCTGGTACCACTCCGGCGACCTCGGCGTGAAGCACCCCGACGGGTACATCGAAGTCAAGGACCGGATGAAGGACATCATCATCTCCGGCGGGGAGAACATCAGCACCCTGGAGGTGGAGAAGGTGGTGTACATGCACCCGGCGGTCCTGGAGGCCTCGGTGGTCGCCAGGGCCGACGAGCGCTGGGGGGAGTCGCCCTGTGCCTTCGTTACCCTCAAGGAAGGGGCCGGTGGCTCCGACGAGGTGGCGCTGGCGAACGACATCATGAGGTTCTGCCGGGAAAGGATGCCGGGCTACTGGGTCCCGAAGTCGGTCGTGTTCGGGCCGTTGCCCAAGACGGCGACGGGGAAGATCAAGAAGCACGAGCTGAGGGCCAAGGCCAAGGAGCTTGGCCCTGTGAAGAAGAGCAGGATGTGAGCTCCGTTGCTGAGATACATATAGGAATAGTGGACCGTGGACGCTAGCGCCATCGTGAATAAAGGTTATGCTCTCGGGAAATTCCTTAGTGAAGACTTGTCTGTATAAGAAATTCAAGCACTCGATAGGGCACGAACACGAACAAGAGGGAGATATAACACGAACTCTGCTTATGTGCTCCGCTGTGTTTCGTTGTTCAGATAAAGACCTCATGGCTTACGCTGTGTAGCCTCTTCTAATCTTGTGTGATGTGCAAAGACCAAATGGAGGAGGTTGTTGTGGTCGCTTGAGCGTGCAGTTCACCTTTTTGCCTTGACTTCGTCCCACCAAGCGCCCCGTTTTCTTAGAAACCGTATATCAATTTGAATCGTTTTTTTTTGTTTTTTTTTGCCGAAGATTTGAATCGTGTGATGAGTACCAACTGTAATGCCCAGGCGGATCCCGATCTAGAATTGATGATGAGGGAGGAAAGAGCAGAGTAGGTGAGAGGCTTGGAGAAGGGGGAAAGGAGGACTCGATCAACACTCGCTGCCTCATTCGTCTTGTGAGCCGTACATATGTAGCTGCCCCACTGGGCCACCCTTACAAGGCCGCAGCCTAATCACAAACCCACACACGCACTCGACCCAAGCCCAACAGTGGGTTGCAGGTTATAACTGAACTGCACTTGTTAGTCCGCTGCAGGTGCATTAGCAGCATTTGCAGGCGTGACATTGCCTCCCTCTTGCGATGCAGACTCCTCCCAGATGCAAGCGGATGGGTACCGATGACGAAGGACGTCGTAGTCTTCCCAGGTTGTAGCCGATGGTGGCATGTTTGCCCATTGAACTTGCAGTTGCACCACCGGGGCATCCCCTTTCTTCATCATGCGCCATTGTAGAATTGTCACTGGTTCGGTTTGCTCTCCGGCGAGGTCCGGTACTCGTGGCAGTTCAGAGAACACCGGAGTATAGTCAGGAGTAAATGGCTTCAATTGAGAGACGCGGAATACCGGGTGGATGCTGCTGTTTGGGGGAAGTTGCGGTCGATACGCCAGCGTGCCAATGTGTTCTGTCACCAAGAAGGGACCGAAGAACTTGTAGGCGAGCTTCTTGCAGGGGCGATTGGCGACAGAGGACTGTGCATATGGCTGCAGCTTGAGAAGGACTTGTTCGCCAATGTCGAAGGCTTGTTCTGCTCGGTGTCGATCCGCTTATTTCTTAAAGCGAGCTTGGGCACGCGCCAGCTGTGCGCGCAGCAGGTCCGTGTGTGCAGTCCAGTCCAGGTCGTCGGATGCCGCGTCGCTGGGGAGCGCGACGCTCAGGTGTGGTAAACCCCCCAGGTTGGGCTCTCTGCCGTACAGCGCCTTGAAGGGAGAGCAATTCAGGGAGGCGTGATGTGCCGAATACCAGAACTCCGCCGCTGGTAGCCACTTGCGCCATTGCCACGGCGTGTCGTGGACTGCACACCGCAGGTACATCTCCAAGCACTGTTTGACGCACTCGGTTTGGCCGTCCGTCTGGGGGTGGTACGCGGTGGAGTAGAGTAGTTTGGTTCCAGCGGCGGCGAGCAATTCGCGCCACATTGTCGCGGTCGGAGACGATCGAATGTGGTACACCATGGAGCTTGATGATGTGCTCCCAGAAGGCGCGAGCGACCTGAACGGCGGTGAAGGGGTGACGAAGCGGCACGAAGTGCGCGTACTTGGTCAGCCGATCGACGACGACCATGATTGCGTCAGAGCCTTCAGACTTCGGCAGCCCTTCCACGAAATCCATGGTCAGCTCCTGCCAGGGTTCCGTGGGAATTGGAAGGGGTTGGAGCATGCCGGCAGGGTGCGTGTGCTCGTGCTTGGCGTGTTGGCACACGGTGCACTGCCGGACGAAATCTTTCACGGCACGCTTCAGCCCGTGCCAGGCGAACAGCTTGCGGACGCGGTGGTAGGTGGCCGTGGCACCGGAGTGATCACCCACTGCACTGTGATGGAGCGCGGCGATGAGTTTGGTCTGCAACGCAGAGTTTGCGCCAATCTAGAGCCGGCCGCGCTGCCTGGTGACGCTGTTCTGCAATGTGCGGCCTTGGTCGTCGGTGGTGGTGACCGCGAGCTTGGCCAACAGCTCTTGCGCGTCAGGATCAGTTTCGTATGAGTTGGCCACCTCTTGGAGCCATTGGGGCTGGCACAGAGAGAGAGCGTTGAGCGCGAGAAGATGGCCCACGCGGGACAACGCGTCCGCTGCTCCATTGTCGACGCCTTGTAGCGGAAGGACAACTGTAGCCCCACCAGCTTGGACATGGCTTTCCGCTAGAGGTCCTTAGCCAGCTGCTGATCTGCAAGCGCACGCAAGCTCTTGTGGTCGGCGACAATCTCGAACGGAGCGCGCTGCAAGTACGGCCGCCACTTGTCAATCGCCATCATCACCGCCAAGAACTCCTTGTCGTAGGTGGACAACTTCTGATTCTTGACGCCTAATGCCTTGCTGAGGTATGCGACAGGGTGGCCGTTCTGTGTGAGCACCGCCCCCACGCCGGTGTCACACGCATCAGTCTCGATCGCAAACGGCTTGGCGAAGTCGGGGAGTGCCAGCATGGGCGTGCTCACCATGGCTTGCTTCAGCAGCTCGAACGCTTGTTGCGCCTTGTCGTTCCAGGCGAAACCTTTCTTCGTCAGGAGCTGGGTCAGCGGCTTCGCGATGATGCCGTAGTGGGGATGAATTTGCGGTAGTAGCCGGTCAGGCCGAGGAAGCCGCGGAGCTCGGTGGTCGTCGTGGGCACGGGCCAGGCCTGCATGGCGCTCATCTTGGTCGTGTCGGTGGCGACCCCGTCCTTGGAGATCACGTGCCCCAAGTACTCGATGCCGGTTTGCGCAAACGAGCACTTGGATTCCTTGGCGAAAAGCTGGTGTTCGCGGAGCAGTTGCAACGTGAGCCGCAGGTGCTGCTCATGTTCCTGCAAGTCAGTGCTGAAGACAAGAATATCATCGAGAAATATGATGATAAACTTACGAACGTATCGCCCGAAGACAGTGTTCATGAGGCACTGAAAAGTTGCAGGGGCGTTGCACAGACCAAATGGCATCACTCTGAAGTGATAGTGCCCGTGGTGAGTTTTGAAAGCGGTCTTCTCTTCATCCTCCTCGCGCATACGGATCTGATGATATCCAGCATGTAGATCGATCTTGGAGAAATAGGTGGCACCGGCCAGTTCATCCAGCAGCTCATCCACGACCGGCAGAGGAAATTTGTTTTTGACAGTTGCAGTATTCAGTCGTCTGAAATCAACACAAAATCTCCAGCTACCGTCTTTTTTCTTAACCAACAGAACTGGTGCAGCGTAGGGGCTCATGCTGTGCGCAATGATGCCAGTTTTTAGCATGTCCTGCACCTGCTTCTCAATCTCGTCCTTCTGAGCAGGTAAGTAGCAATATGGCTTTGTATTGATAGGAACAGTGCCTGGTTCAAGGTGAATACCATGGTCATACTGTCGACGAGGCGGTAACGTGGTGGGTTCGGCGAACACATCCTTGTATTCAGACAACACTTTCTGAATATTTGGTGGAATTGGTTCCGGGACTGCTTTATCTGCCCGCTCAACTGTAACCAGGACTGCAGTCCAGATGTCGTTAGCCACTTCCATGCGATGAAGTTCATATGCATCCAATTCTGTGATTGGTGGGAGATCTGCGGTTTTGACGCCCTGAAGGTGTACTGTCTTCCCTTAGTTTGGAACGTGATCGTCTTCAGTTGCCAATGGCAACTCATGGGACTGTGTTAGGCCAACCAATCCATGTCGAGGACTCCATCGCATGCTCCCAGTTGTAGTACTTTGAAATCCGTGTGAAACGTGTGTCCAGGCACCTGCCATCCCAGTTGCCGAACGATCTTGTTGCAGTGTAGCCGCTGCCCATTTGCCACTTGAACTGACACTGGTGGTAAGGCCTCTGTTTTTGCTGCCACGCGCTGCACAAAGGAGTCGCTGATGAAACTGTGTGAGCTGCCCGAATCCGCTAACAACAGCATGTACTGATCTCCCACTTGTGTGTGCAGGCGAATGGTAGATGGGGCTTCTTCTACTGAAACTGCATGTTGCGAAATTGCACAACATCCAAGCTCATGGGCGACAGGCGGGTCCAAGAGTTGCAGAGCATGCACTGTGTCGTCCGATAGGATCTCTCCAAAATCCCCTACTTCGATCATCAGTATTTGACCGGTGCGCTTGCACTGATGCTCGCGTGAATACTTGTCTCCACAGCGGGAACAGAGGCCGTTGGCTCTTCTGAATTCTTTGAGCTGCCGTTCTCAAGCGTACTCGTTGCCGCCTGGACGAGGTTGAGCGCCTGCGCGAGCCTGTGTAGCTGCTGCAGGTGCGGCTGGAGGTGGTCGCCCCACAGGAGTGATGCGGCTGCGTGGTGCTCTTTGTTTTTCCAGCTCTTCCTCTTGAATGCGTACAAACACAGCAGCTCGGGTAATGCTGGTTGGGGCTTGTAACCCGACGCCCAACCGCAGTTCATCCTTTAGTCCCAACAAAAACTGAGAAATGAAGAATTGGGTGCTCAGTGTTGGATCCAAGGAAAGCAGATGATACATTGAGGTTTCGAATTGCTGACGGTACTCCTGAACACTGCCAGTCTAACGCAGTTGAACGAGATGATGCATCTGCGCCTCAAACTCTTCGGGGCCAAATTCTGCTTCGACATCGGTTCTGAATGCTGTCCATGACATAGCAGGGTGTATCTGTCGATATGCTTGTAGCCACATCGCTGCGATTCCATCCATGTACAACCCCGCTGTTGTGACCCAATTGTGTTGTGGCACTCGGTAGAGCTCGAAGTACGAGGTGCACCGATCAAGCCAGATGCATGGCGCATCGCCATCGAAACGGGGAAAATCATGCTTGGGCGGCTTGGTGTAGTGGTCGTTCCAGCGATGTTGCTCGTACGCGGTTGGCGAGTGCTGGAGCAGGAGCGGGGGACCGTGGTTGACGAGGCGGGCAAACGGAAGCTGCGCGGCGCCCTCTGTGTAGAGTGGTGGAGGTGGTGGTGGGCGAGTCGTTGGTGGTGGAGGGGGCGGCGCTTGACTGGAGGATCCAGAGGCCGACGTCGTTCCCGTCACAGATGTGCCTGGGTCGAGCGGCGGAGGGGACTTGCGGGCCTCGTTCACATCTGCTTGCGTCAGATCTATCTGCTTGGCCAGATGCTTGAGCTCGTTCGAGACCTGGTCATTGTAGACGACCTGGGCTTCGTGACGCTCGTCCGCCGTCTTCTGGTTGGCGTCGAGGCGGCGGATGACGGACTCGAGCAGGGTCTGAAGCTTGTCCTTCGTCTCCGTCATCGCGTCCAGCACGCGACGTGTCTGGGCGGAGGGTTTGGACGGCGCCGTGATCGCGCTCCGAATCGAGGCGAACCCCAAGTAGGATTTTGAGTGAGCTTGCCGGGGCGGCTCGCACCTGGCTCGGTGGATGTTACCGCTCGATCTGGAGGATTAGCGAGCAGCGGCGGCCGATCGGAGAAAAAATTCTGGAGGATTTGTGGAGGCTCTAAGTACCACTGTAATGCCCAGGCGGATCCCGATCTAGAATTGGGGATGAGGGAGCAGAGAGTTGAGTAGGTGAGAGGCTTGGAGAAGGGGGAAAGGAGGACTCGATCAACACTCGCTGCCTCATTCGTCTTGTGAGCCGTACACATGTAGCTGCCCCACTGGGCCACCCTTACAAGGCCGCAGCCCAATCACAAACCCACACACGCACTCGACCCAAGCCCAACAGTGGGTTGCAGGTTCAGATAACTGAACTGCACTTGTTAGTCCGCTGCAGGTGCATTAGCAACATCTGCAGGCGTGACATTGCCTCCATCTTGCGATGCAGACTCTTCCCAGATGCAAGCGGATGGGTACCGATGACGAAGGACGTCGTAGTCTTCCCAGGTTGTAGCCGATGGTGGCATGTTTGCCCATTGAACTTGCAGCTGCACCACCGGGGCATCCCCTTTCTTCATCATGCGCCGTTGTAGAATTGTCACTGGTTCGGTTTGCTCTCCGGCGAGGTCCGGTGCTCGTGGCAGTTCAGAAAACACCGGAGTATAGTCAGGAGTAAATGGCTTCAATTGAGAGACGTGGAATACCGGGTGGATGCTGCTGTTTGGGGGAAGTTGCAGTCGATACGCCAGCGTGCCAATGCATTCTATCACCAAGAAGGGACCGAAGAACTTGTAGGCGAGCTTCTTGCAGGGGCGATTAGCGACAGAGGACTGTGCATATGGCTGCAGCTTGAGAAGGACTTGTTCGCCAACGTCGAAGGCTCGTTCTGCTCGGTGTCGATCCGCTTATTTCTTAAAGAGAGATTGGGCACGCGCCAGCTGTGCACGCAGCAGGTCCATGTGTGCAGTCTAGTCCAGGTCGTCGGATGCCGCGTCGCTGGGAGCGCGGCGCTCAGGTGTGGTAAACCCCCCAGGTTGGGCTCTCTGCCGTACAACGCCTTGAAGGGAGAGCAATTCATAGAGGCATGATGTGCCGAATTGTACCAGAACTCCGCCGCTGGTAGCCACTTGCGCCATTGCCGCGGCGTGTCGTGGACTGCACACCGCAGGTACATCTCTAGGCACTGTTTGACGCGCTCGGTTTGGCCGTCCGTCTGGGGGTGGTACGCGGTGGAGTAGAGTAGTTTGGTTCCAGCGGCGGCGAGCAATTCGCGCCACATTGTCGCGGTCGGAGATGATCGAATGTGGTATGCCATGGAGCTTGATGATGTGCTCCCAGAAGGCGCGAGCAACCTGAACGGCGGTGAAGGGGTGACGAAGCGGCACGAAGTGCGCGTACTTGGTCAGCCGATCGACGACGACCATGATTGCGTCGGAGCCTTCAGACTTCGGCAGCCCTTCCACGAAATCCATGGTCAGCTCCTGCCAGGGTTCCGTGGGAATTGGAAGGGGTTGGAGCATGCCGATAGGGTGCGTGTGCTCGTGCTTGGCGTGTTGGCACACGGCGCACTTCTGGACGAAATCTTCCACGGCACGCTTCAGCCCGTGCCAGGCGAACAGCTTGCGGACGCGGTGGTAGGTGGCCGTGGCACCGGAGTGACCACCCACTGCATTGTGATGGAGCGCGGCGATGAGTTTGGTCTGCAACGTAGAGTTTGCGCCAATCTAGAGCCGGCCGCGCTGCCTGGTGACGCTGTTCTGCAATGTGCGGCCTTGGTCGTCGGTGGTGGTGACCGCGAGCTTGGCCAGCAGCTCTTGCGCGTCAGGATCAGTTTCGTATGAGTTGGCCACCTCTTGGAGCCATTGGGGCTGGCACAAAGAGAGAGCGTTGAGCGCGAGAAGATGGCCCACGCGGGACAGCGCGTCCGCTGCTCCATTGTCGACGCCTTGTAGCGGAAGAAGAACTGTAGCCCCACCAGCTTGGACATGGCTTTCCGCCAGAGGTCCTTAGCCAGCTGCTGATCTGCAAGCGCACGCAAGCTCTTGTGGTCGGCGACAATCTCGAACGGAGCACGCTGCAAGTACGGCCGCCACTTGTCAATCGCCGTCATCACCGCCAAGAACTTCTTCTCGTAGGTGGACAGCTTCTGATTCTTGATGCCCAATGCCTTGCTGAGGTATGCGACAGGGTGGCTGTTCTGTGTGAGCACCGCCCCCACGCCGGTGTCGCACGCATCGGTCTCGATCGCGAATGGCTTGGCGAAGTCGGGGAGCGCCAGCACGGGCGTGCTCACCATGGCTTGCTTCAGCAGCTCGAACGCTTGTTGCGCCTTGTCGTTCCGGGCGAAACCTTTCTTCGTCAGGAGCTGGGTCAGCGGCTTCACGATGATGCCGTAGTGGGGGACGAATTTGCGGTAGTAGCCGGTCAGGCCGAGAAAGCCGCGGAGCTCGGTGGTCGTCGTGGGCACGGGCCAGGCCTGCATGGCGCTCATCTTGGTCGTGTCGGTGGCGACCCCGTCCTTGGAGATCACGTGCCCCAAGTACTCGATGCCGGTTTGCGCAAACGAGCACTTGGATTCCTTGGCGAAAAGCTGGTGTTCGCGGAGCAGTTGCAACGTGAGCCGCAGGTGCTGCTCATGTTCCTGCAAGTCAGTGCTGAAGACAAGAATATCATCGAGAAATATGATGATAAACTTACGAACGTATCGCCCGAAGACAGTGTTCATGAGGCACTGAAAAGTTGCAGGGGCGTTGCACAGACCAAATGGCATCACTCTGAAGTGATAGTGCCCGTGGTGAGTTTTGAAAATGGACTTCTCTTCATCCTCCTCGCGCATACGGATCCAATGATATCCAGCATGTAGATCGATCTTGGAGAAATAGGTGGCACCGACCAGTTCGTCCAGCAGCTCATCCATGACCGGCAGAGGAAATTTGTTTTTGACAGTTGCAGTATTCAGTCGTCTGAAATCAACACAAAATCTCCAGCTACCGTCTTTTTTCTTAACCAACAGAACCGGTGCAACATAGGGGCTGATGCTGTGCGCAATGACGCCAGTTTTTAGCATGTCCTGCACTTGCTTCTCAATCTCGTCCTTCTGAGCAGGTAAGTAGCGATATGGCTTTGTATTGATAGGAACAGTGCCTGGTTTAAGGTGAATACCATGGTCATACTGTCGACGAGGCGGTAACGTGGTGGGTTCGGCGAACACATCCTTGTATTCAGACAACACTTTCTGAATATTTGGTGGAATTGGTTCCGGGACTGCTTTATCTGCCCGCTCAACTATAACCAGGGCTACAGTCCAGATGTCATTAGCCACTTCCATGCGATGAAGTTCATATGCATCCAATTCTGTGATTGGTGGGAGATCTGCGGTTCTGACTCCCTGAAGGTGTACTGTCTTCCCTTCAGTTTGGAACGTGATAGTCTTCAGTTGCCAATGGCAATTCATGGGACTGTGTGAGGCCAACCAATCCATGCCGAGGACTCCATCGTATGCTCCCAGTTGCAGTACTCTGAAATCCGTGTGAAACCTGTGTCCAGGCACCTGCCATCCCAGTTGCCGAACGATCTTGTTGCAGTGTAGCCACTGCCCATTTGCCACTTGAACTAACACTGGTGGTAAGGCCTTTGTTTTTGCTGCCACACGCTGCACAAAGGAGTCGCTGATGAAACTGTGTGAGCTGCCCGAATCCACTAACAACAGCATGTACTGATCTCCCACTTGTGCGCGCATGCGAATGGTAGATGGGGCTTCTTCTCCTGAAACTGCATGTTGCGAAATTGCACAACATTCAGGCTCGTGGGCGACAGGCGGGTCCAAGAGTTGCAGAGCATGCACTGTGTCGTCCGATAGGATCTCTCCAAAATCTCCTACTTCGATCATCAGTATTTGACCGGTGCGCTTGCACTGATGCTCGCGTGAATACTTGTCTCCACAGCGGAAACAGAGCCCGTTGGCTCTTCTGAATTCTTTGAGCTGCCGTTCTCGAGCGTACTCGTCGCCTCCTGGACGAGGTTGAGCGGCTGCGCGAGCCTGTGTAGCTGCTGCAGGTGCTGCTGGAGGTGGTCGCCCCACAGGAGCGATGCGGCTGCGTGGTGCTCTTTGTTTTTCTAGCTCTTCCTCTTGAATGCGTACAAACACAGCAGCTCGGGTAATGTTGGTTGGGGCTTGTAACCTGACGCCCAACCGCAGTTCATCCTTTAGTCCCAACAGAAATTGAGAAATGAAGAATTGGGTGCTCAGTGTTGGATCCAAGGAAAGTAGATGATACATTGAGGTTTCGAATTGCTGACGGTACTCCTGAACACTGTGTAACGCCCCGAGACCATGTGCCAGGTGTCGTTCAGTTATTCGTTGTCGTTGCCGTGTCTTTTGCTTGCGTGTTGCATTTCATCATGTCATCATGTGCATTTCATTTGCATACGTGTTAGTCTCATGCATCCGAGCATTTTCCCTGTTGTCCGTTTTGCATTCCGGCGCTTCGTTCTCCTCTGGTGTCCCTTTCTACCTTTCTTTTGTGTGTGGGGATTAAACATTTCCGGATTGGACCGAGACTTGCCAAGCGGCCTTGGTTTACTACCGGTAGACTGCCTGTCAAGTTCGTATCATTTGGACTTCGTTTGATACTCCAACGGTTAACCGAGGGACCGAGAAGGCCTCGTGTGTGTTGCAGCCCAACACCCTTCCAATTTGGCCCAAAACCCACCTAACTCTGCTCCATCATCTCGATGGTTCGATCACGATCGTGTGGCCGCAAACCGCACCTCATTTGGACTCTCCTAGCTCCTTCTATGCCTATTTAAACACCCCCCCCCCCGAAATTTGGATCTCCTTCTTCCCCGAAACCCTAACTTCGTCCTCCTCGCGCCACCGGACGCGTCCACCCCGCGCCCGGACAATGTCCGCCGCTCGCTGCCACGTCCCTCCGACCAATGGGGGCGAGCCACGTCAGCTTCGCCGCCCCTCTCCTCCACACAGACGCCGCCACATGTCCTCCCCGCGCCCCACTTCATCGGGGCCCGGAGGAGCCCAGATCCGGCCCTCCCCGGGCCCGAGCCGGGCCGCCGTTTCCCCGCACAACCGCCGCCCACGTCCGTCATCTTCACCATCTCTGGTCGCCAGAATCGCCCGCCGGAGCGCTCCGCCTCGCCGGCGCGGTTCCCCACGCCTGTCGCCGGCCACCGCCAGGTCTTCGCGCCGCCACCCACACTCGGCGCCGCCACTTCGCCCATCGCCTCGCGCCGCCTCCCGGAGCGCGTCGCCGCCGTCGACCCTCGCCGGAGGCCCGCCGCCCGCGCCGTACTTCGTCGCCGCCCCTGCCTCCCCGATCCGATCGGGATCGAGGGAGCCGACGAGCGCGCCCCGTTGACCCTCCGCGTGGGCCTCGCAGGCCGCAGCGCGCCAAGGCCCAGCGCCAGCCTCTCCTCTCTGCTGGGCCGCCAGCCAGCTCCGGTGGCCCATCTCCCACCGGCCTGCCTCCTCCTCCTTCACGGGCCGCAGCCCAGGGGTGAGCCGACCCCCAGCGCCCCCTCCTCTTGTTTTTTTACTCTTGTTGGGCTGCCCAGTGCACTGTTCAGATTCGGCCCGATTCATGTTTTTTTCTGCGGAACGATTTTTCCTATTTATCCTGAGCAGCAGTTTGGCAGATTAGTCCCCCTAGTTCATGCATTTAATAACTCACTAACCGTGCATCGGATTAAAATGTTTTATATATGAAACTTGCTCAGAATTTTGTGTAGATTAATAATATCCAACTTTCATCTATGTTTAAAATGCTTAAAATGTTGTTTGGTTAAATTTGCTCCTATGCCATGTTAAAATGATTTAATTCATAACTATTCAACCGTAGCTCCGAATTTAATAAACTTTATATGTAATTGGGGTGGAATTTTGCCTAGTTTAACATGGTGACCTTTATTTGCATGTTAAACAACTCTAAAATTGTGTTTAGGGCAGAAAAGTTCCAAATCTAAAATATGCTATGGGGATTTACCGGAATTGTTGTTCGTTGCTTCCGGCCTCATTTAAACTTGACTAGATAGGTAGTTTTACTTTGCTTCACTCTCTTGCCATGCTAACAACATTTAATATTGTTGGGTACATAAACGAGAGAGAACTAAATAAGTCATGTGGTGTTTTCTTCAATATGCAACTCGTTGCATGTTTGAGCTCCACTTAATTTGTAGGATTGTTTGTGCACTTTGCCATGCCATGCCTCATTAAACCGGACATGCATCACACTTGTTTGCGTTTCATGCCATGTTTATGTGATGGTTGTTTACCATGATTGTTTGCTGCTTCCCGGTGTTGCTTCTTCGGGTTGGTTCCGTTAACGTCGTGTTGTGAGGATTCGTTCGACTACGTCCGTTTGTCTTCTTCATGGACTCGTTCTTCTTCCTTGCGGGATTTCAGGCAAGATGATCATACCCTCGAAATCACTACTATCTTTGCTATGCTAGTTTGCTCGCTCTTTGCTATGCCAATGCTACGATGCCTACCTTTTGCTTGTCAGCCTCCCAATTTGCCATGTTGAACCTCTAACCCACCTTGTCCTAGCAAACCGTTGATTGGTTATGTTACCGCTTTGCTCAGCCCCTCTTATAGCGTTGCTAGTTGCAGGTGAAGATTGGAGTCGTTCCTTATTGGAACATTTATTTACTTGTTGGGATATCATTATATTGCTATGTTATCTTAATGCATCTATATACTTGGTAAAGGGTGGAAGGCTCGGCCTTATGCCTGGTGTTTTGTTCCACTCTTGCCGCCTTAGTTTCCGTCATATCGGTGTTATGTTCCCGAATTTTGCGTCCCTTACGCGGTTGGGCTATAATGGGAACCCCTTGACAGTTCGCCTTAAGTAAAGCTTTTCCAGCAATGCCCAACATTGGTTTTACCATTTGCCACCTACCCCTTTTCTTTTCCCTTGGGGGTCGCGCGCCCAAGGGTCATCATTATTTTACCCCCCCCCCCCCGGGCCAGTGCTCCTCTGAGTGTTGGTCCAACTTGTCAGCCGCCGGTGGCCACCAGGGGCAACTCTGGGCTGGCCTACCGGAAGTTTAGACAATCCGGTGTGCCCTGAGAAAGAGATATGTGCAGCTCCTATCGGGATTTGTCGGCACATTCGGGCGGTGTTGCTGGTTTAGTTTTACCCTGTCGAAATGTCTTGTTGTACCGGGATACCGAGTTTGATCGGAACGTCTCGGGTGGAGGTCTATTCCTTCGTTGACCGTGAGAGCTTGTGATGGGCTAAGTTGGGACACCCCTGCAGGGATTTGAACTTTCGAAAGCAGTGCCCGCGGTTATGGGCAGATGGGAATTTGTTAATGCCCGGTTGTAGATAACTTGAACCTTAACTTAATTAAAATGAATCAACCGCGTGTGTAACTATGATGGTCTCTTTCCGGCGGAGTCCGGGAAGTGAACACGGTGTTGGAGTTATGCTTGACGTAGGTAGTATAGGATCACTTCTTGATCATAGATTTCTCGACCGTGCTTTGCCTTCTCTTCTCGCTCTCTTTTGCGTATGTTAGTCACCATATATGCTAGTCGCTTGCTGCAGCTCCACCTCATACCTTTTACCTTACCCATAAGCTTAAATAGTCTTGATCGCGAGGGTGCGAGATTGCTGAGTCCCTGTGGCTCACAGATACTTCCAAAACCAGTTTGCAGGTGCCGATGAGTCCGTGCAGATGACGCAACCAAGCTCAGGAGGAGCTCGATGAAGATCTTGTCCTTTGTGTTGTTTCGTTTCAGTCGATCAGTAGTGGAGCCCAGTTGGGGTCGATCGGGGACCTTTGTCGCATTTGGGGTTCTTCTTTTATTTTGGTTCCGTAGTCGGACCTTGATTGTATCTGATTAATGTAATGCTTTATTCATGTAATTGTGTGAAGTGGCGATTGTACGCCAAATATGTATCTCTTTCCCTTATGTATTACATGGGTTGTGTGAAGATTACCTCACTTGCGACATATGCCTTCAATGCGATTATGCCTCTAAGTCGTGCCTCGACACGTGGGAGATATAGTCGCATCGAGGGTGTGACACACTGCCAGTCTAACGCAGTTGAACGAGATGATGCATCTGCGCCTCAAACTCTTCGGGGCCAAATTCTGCTTCGACGTCGGTTCTGAATGTTGTCCATGACATAGTAGGGTGTATCTGTCGATATGCTTGTAGCCACATCGCTGCGATTCCATCCATGTACAGCCCCGCTGTTGTGACCCAATTGTGCTGTGGCACTCGGTAGAGCTCGAAGTACGAGGTGCACCGCTCGAGCCAGATGCGTGGCGCATCGCCATCGAAACGGGGAAAATCATGCTTGGGCGGCTTGGTGTAGTGGTCGTTCCCGCGATGTTGCTCGTACGCGGTTGGCGAGTGCTGGAGCAGGAGCGGGGGACCGTGGTTGACGAGGCGGGCAAACGGAATCTGCGCGGCGCCCTATGTGTAGAGTGGTGGAGGTGGTGGTGGGCGAGTCGTTGGTGGTGGAGGGGGCGGCGCTTGACTGGAGGATCCAGAGGCCGACGTCGTTCCCGTCACGGATGTGCCTGGGTCGAGCGGCGGAGGGGACTTGCGGGCCTCGTTCACATCTGCTTGCGTCAGATCTATCTGCTTGGCCAGATGCTTGAGCTCGTTGGAGACCTGGTCGTTGTAGACGACCTGGGCTTGGTGACGCTCGTCCGCCGTCTTCTGGTTGGCGTCGAGGCGGCGGATGACGGACTCGAGCAGGGTCTGAAGCTTGTCCTTCGTCTTCGTCATCGCGTCCAGCACGCGGCGTATCTGGGCGAAGGGTTTGGACGGCGCCGTGATCGCGCTCCGAATCGAGGCGAACCCCGAGTAGGATTTTGAGCGAGCTTGCCGGGGTGGCTCGCACCTGGCTCGGTGGATGTTACCGCTCGATCTGGAGGATTAGCGAGCAGCGGCGGCCGATCGGAGAAAAATTTCTGGAGGATTTGTGGAGGCTCTGAGTACCACTGTAATGCCCAAGCGGATCCCGATCTAGAATTGGGGATGAGGGAGGAGAGACCAGAGTAGGTGAGAGGCTTGGAGAAGGGGGAAATGAGGACTCGATCAACACTCGCGGCCTCGTTCGTCTTGTGAGCCGTACACATGTAGCTGCCCCACTGGGCCACCCTTACAAGGCCGCAGCCCAATCACAAACCCACACACGCACTCGACCCAAGCCCAACAGTGGATTGCAGGTTTAGATAACTGAACTGCACTTGTTAGTCCGCTGCAGATGCATCAGCAGCATCTGCAGCCTGACACCAACATTTTCTTATAGCGTCGTGGCTGGACAGAGTGGAAGCATAAGTTGGCATTGCTGCCGACTGCAAAAAGAAGCTGCGATTAGTTGGACGCGAATCGTTCACCGCGGGACGATACCTCGGTTTTTCTCGCCCTTGGTGCTGAGGCAAGGATCGTGTGACCGGGAAAACCAATGGTGGTCAAGTCCCGGTAACGACAGACGCGAGCTTGATTTGGTGCACGCCAACAGGGCACGTCCAATCCCAAGACCCTTCCCGCTACCGTACAAGCGCGGCGCATGGCGACTGCCCCGCTACGGCACAGAACCGCGAATTCGTGATGGCGCCAGTCGACGTTGCAGGATCTCCCCGCTCGCAACGCGACCATACATTACACCGGAACCGGACGGACGGGCGTCGCCGATAAACTAACAAGAGAACGTCACCCACCCACCCTGGCCGGCTGCCCGCGCCACGAGCCGGGGCGGCGGATCCCCACCACCCGCTCCCCACCCCCCTCCGCACGATCGCCCCATCCCCCACCGGCATGGCACATATAAAACGCAAGCCAAGCCGAGCGCGGCGCTCCCATTTGATCGGCGATTCCGTGCCAAGTCAAAGTCACGCGAGGGAGCCACTCGGTAGAGAGAGAGAGAAAGAGAGGGCGTGGGGCGGCCGGCCGCGGCGTTGGGGGAGAAATGGCGGCGGAGAGGGACATCGACGACCTGCCGCGGAACGCGGCCAACTACACGGCGCTCACGCCGCTCTGGTTCCTCGAGCGCGCCGCGCTGGCGCACCCGGCCCGCGCGTCCCTCGTGCACGGCGCCCTGCGCTACACCTGGGCCGACACCTACCGCCGCTGCCGCCGCCTCGCCTCCGCCCTCGCGCGCCGCTCTGTCGGCCACGGGAGCACGGTACGGGATGCCATCCCTCTTCTCCTCCCTCTCTCCCCCCTTCCCCCACGTGCGCCTCTGGTCCGGTGTGTTCTGACTTCTGACTTTCTGAGTGAACCATACGCCGTAGCCGTAACTCCCTAGACTTGCACGCTCGTGTCCTATCAACTTCACACATCAGGTCCTATGGACTTGTACTATAAGTCTATAAGTGTGTCAGTAGAGACCCGAAGTTATTTTGATTGTCAGACAATGATCCTGTGACACTATAACCCTATTGAATCCAAAGTTTGACCATCTGGTTGCTTAGTAAGATCGATCAAATATTGCAAAAATTTCACCAAATATTCGAGTTACATATACCAGTCCCCCGTTGATTTCACTCGTGAGCACATGATAAAATTCAGTTGGTATTTAGCTCAAGTGTCGTACCATATCTGCTTACAAATAGTGGACTGGAATGTGTGGATTCAAGTTCGCACAAGTGCAAGGAGCTGGCTATACTGCATTCTATTCGAAAAAACAAAACATAGAAACTTCCCATTCGGTCATTCAAACTTGCCTTGAGAGGTAAAACGTTATTTTCTGAGTGTGTCAGTAGAGACCCGAAACAGTTTTGATTATCAACCAATGACCCTGTGACACTTTAACCCTATCGAACCCAATGTTTGACCATGTAGTTGCTTAATCAGATTGGCCAGATCTTGTAAAAATTTCACCAAATGTTTGAATTCCATATGACAGTTCCTCGTTGATTTCAATTTTGAGCGCATGGTAAATTTCAATTGGGATTTAGCTCAGGTGTCATACCATCTCTACTTACAAATAATCGACTGAAATGTTTAGATTCAAGTTCGCACGAGTGTAAGCACCTGGCTATACCGCATTCTATCCGGAGAAAAAAACATAGAAACTTTCCATCCAACCATTCAAATTTCCAACTTGCCTTGAGTGATAAAACGTTATTTATGGAGAGTGAGAAATAGATAGCATCTCGTTATTCACTTACGCTACCTTCAATTTTTTTTCCAAAAACAAAACATAGAAACTTTTCATTTGACCATTCAAATTTGCCTTGAGCAGTAAAACGTTATTTTCGGCGAGTCAGAAGTATATATATTCTCGTTATTCCCTTATGCTACCTTCAAAAGGTTATATACGTAGCTATTTGTGGTCATAAATGAGCTTTCAGCTCCTGGATTTCTTGTGACAGATATGAGGTCCCATCATTTGATAGACTATTATTAGATGGGTGGGTGAATGTTGTGCTTCTTCAGCCCTCAACTTCTCGTATGATAGGAATGCATGTTAAAGCTTCTCCTTTCAACACACATGTCTTGTGCATTTCAATTAAACAAACACATGCTGAGATTTGATGGTTCACATGAATACATAAATGGAGTGGCATACTTCTCAAAGTGAAATTATAAAGGATATTGTTTCACATATTGCTGTATCCACATGGTGTTGTCTTTTCTATTGAATGAATGGCATACAGCAACCAGTTCATCCAAAAGTCCGAACTGATGGAGAAGGGTGGACAATGTATTTCAACATTTCCATGTTTCTGCACAACCAGTTAGTTTCAAGTTTGCACCATCCCGGGCTTGGGCTAGTGAGCAGAGAGGTTGGTTACAAATTTCAAACAGAGGCCAATATTTAACTTTAAGGGAACAATCCCCCAGCCATGTGTCATGCCAGAAGCTAACACTTTTCCAATTCCCTACATTCCATTTGTAAAAAGTGTTAGAGGCACTTAAAGCCCATGTAATGCCTTTCCAGAATGGAGATCCAACCCCATTTCTAGACCAATACATTAGGGTTTTCTGTATTGTACTTATGATCAATCAGAATTCTCCAATCCCTCCCCTCACTATCAAAATATCTTTTCCCCGCAAGAGGCCAGAAGAGCCATAGTAAAATTGCTAATAATTGGAACACCCAGTTCAAAAAAAAAAATCTTTCCTTCTGGACACCAATCCCCAGTTGGAAAGGTGATGTTTATGATTATCACCTATATTCCTCCAAAAGAAGTGGGCCATCTGGGAGTTGATTGCATTTATCACCCATTTTGGAAATTTAATAATTGCCATAACGTTTGCAGGGACACGTTCCCCTGTAGGACAGAGTCCTACCCATCCAGCCAGAGATGTTTCTAATTACCCTATCAATAATAGGCTGTAGATCTTCTCTACGCAATTTATCATAGTGCAGTGGAACACCCAAGTATTTGATGGGAAAAGACCCCAATTGGCAACAGAAAATTTGACCAAAAGATTTACAACCTATTACTCCCATCACTCTATTCATCTTGTCGACACCAAAACTTGTGTTTTCTAAGTTCAAACGTTCAATAGATTTGCGTTATATAGAAGATTAACTGCAGAAATCACCTTGAAGACTGTAATATCTCTTCAAGTGCTACTATAGTAGTTTCATTGACTATTTCGTGCTAGTTAATACTACTGCATGTATAGAGTATATTCTGTTATGTTTATATTGATTATCTTCTCTTATATCTGTTAGGTGGCTGTGATAGCTCCAAATATCCCAGCAATTTATGAAGCTCATTTTGGAGTCCCCATGGCTGGAGCAGTGGTCAACTGTGTCAACATTCGATTAAATGCTCCCACTGTTGCATTTCTGTTGGAGCACTCGTCAGCTGAAGTTGTGATGGTTGACCAAGATTTTTTCTCCCTGGCAGAGGATTCTTTGAGGATTATAGCAGATCAAAAGAAAGGTTCTTTCAAAAAGCCACTAGTAATAGTTATTGGTGATCATACCTGTGATCCTTCAGCCCTCCAAGATGCTCTGAGAACAGGGGCAATCGAATATGAGAAGTTCTTGGAAACTGGAGACCCTGAATTTGCATGGAAACCACCGCAGGATGAATGGAAGAGCATTGCCTTAGGTTATACTTCTGGAACGACATCTAGCCCAAAGGGTGTGGTTTTGCATCACAGGGGTGCTTACCTAATGTCACTCAGTGGTGCTCTTGTATGGAAAATGAACGATGGCGCGGTTTATCTGTGGACTTTGCCGATGTTCCACTGCAACGGCTGGTGCTATACATGGGCGCTTGCTGCTATCTGTGGAACAAGCATATGTCTTCGTCAGGTATGCCTCACTATCTTGTAATCATGCTTCATTAGAGACCTTCTTACTGTGAAATGTCTGTAACATAAACCCTGGCACAGAACTTAAGTAGTAACATTTATTTTCGAATGTACACATATGAGCTACTCACGAAATCTAATGCTTCAGGGAATATTTGTTACTATATGAATGGAAGTTATTTATGTATAGAACAGTAAGTATGAGACCACGATGGTCTGGTGAGAAGTATATTTCATAGGTTGATGCAATAAATGTAAATACCATGATGAATTCTAACAATAAATGATGCTACTCTACTGAAAGTAATCATTAATCGAGTCATTGAGTATGAATACTCACAGACAAATTATAACTAGCTTGATTCACTGTATCAGCCTTACTTTGAACACTAAACCTGCAATAGCAACGCAGTTGAATCATAAAAAATATTACACCAAGATATGCAAAATACTAGAATGATCCTGGGTTCTGGTGTACCCATTCTCCAAAACTTAGCAAAAGAAAAACGTATTTCTATGTTTTCGAAAAATTCTGGAAAAAAATCACGCACATAGGTATCAAGTTGAAACTTATCCATGTAAAATTTCTCAAAATAATACGACAATCAGCTACCTGTATGAAAACGATAAAATGATATTGCTGCAGTTTAAGTTTCGAAACATAGATTGTAGCACTATCATTTTCTCTTCTTTATCTAGGCTACAAATGGGCATATTATTTTATGAAAACTTACATGGGTAAGCTTCTAACAAATACCTATCTGCATGGTTTGTTCGGAATTTCCCAAAACATAGAAATACATTTTCTGCCAAGTTTTATGAAGTGGATTCCGCTGTACCCAGGTCCCAAAAATCCTCTCCCACCAAGATATATAAAAGGAGGTACAAAGGATGCCTCGCACGAAACCAAGCCCAAGTAGTAGAATCAGTGCAACACGTGGTCTGCAATTTAATATGATTACTTTCTGATCTCTTGATTTTTTTTAATTGGAGGAGAATTATAGATCATCTTTCTTTTCCACTGGCAGCCTCTGATGGAGGTTCACTTAAACAAATGCTCATTGATGCCTTTGTATGTGATGCAGTTGCCACATAAATGAATGAATAAGATATCATATACTCCCTCAGTCCCTCCATCCTCAATTAGTTGACTTAGATTTGTCTAGATATGGATGTATCTAACAGTAAAACGTGTCTAGAACTCACAGTAAAACATGTCTATAACTCTACATACATCCGTATCTAGACAAATATGAGACAACTAATTCGGGAGGAGGTTGTATTTGATAGGTTGAAAACTTGGAATTTGGACCCTTGCGGCTGTTTATGTCATGTGATTATGCACCCAGTTCGTTGCCAACTAGATATTCAACCATAGCGATTAGTTTTACTGCACGCTTAGCTAATGATTTGTTATCCATATGCTAGTAACAAGAACTTGCTTTGTCATGAACTGCTTGAAACAAGTTGGGCATACTTGATTATTGTTTTGATACAAGGATGTCGATGCCTAGAATGTGTAAGGTTGGAAATTAAGGGATTTAGCTTGGCTGAACTTCCTTTTGCCGCTCAGTAGGATACACTGAGCCACAACGTTCATACGAAATATTCAAAATGAGAAACAGAAGGGAAAGCAAAACAAGTTTGACAACAGCCCTGTGGCTGAAACAAAGAATTACTTAGATGAGTTCACTTTGAACCACTTGTATTGATTTTGAACTTTGAGGGTAAATGTTGTTGACAACTCACTGGATCATTCATTCTTGTGAGCAATTTAACTATCTCGTCTCACAAGCATATATGGTTCTCTTGTGTTGACCCATATTTATTTACAGGTCACAGCGAAGGCCATCTTCTCAGCGATAGCCAACCAAGGAGTGACTCACTTCTGTGGGGCGCCAGTTGTGCTCAACACCCTCATCAACGCCCCTCCAGCTGACACCATTCTCCCGCTGCCTCGCGTTGTGGATGTCATGACTGCTGGCGCTGCTCCACCGCCCTCAGTCCTTGCGGCAATGTCGAAGCTCGGCTTCCGTGTCTCTCATACGTATGGCCTCTCGGAGACATATGGGCCATCCACGGTGTGTGCATGGAAGCCAGAGTGGGACATCCTGCCAGATGACGAGCGTGCCCGCCTCCAAGCTCGCCAGGGCATTCGCTATGTAGGCCTGGAGGGGCTCGACGTGGTCGACCCCAAGTCCATGGCGCCAGTCCCAGCGGACGGCTCCACCCTCGGAGAGATTGTCATGCGAGGCAACGCCGTCATGAAGGGTTACCTGAAGAACCCCAAGGCCAACGCCGAGGCATTCGAAAACGGGTGGTTCCATTCCGGCGATCTGGGCGTTCGACACCCGGACGGCTACATCGAGGTGAAGGACCGAGCCAAGGACATCATCATTTCCGGCGGGGAGAACATCAGCAGCCTGGAGGTGGAGAAGGCGGTGTACCTGCACCCGGCTGTGCTGGAGGCGTCCGTTGTGGCGCGGGCCGACGAGCAGTGGGGGGAGTCGCCATGCGCCTTTGTCACGCTCAAGGTCGGCGTGGACGGCTCCGACGAGGCAGCAATGGCTGCTAACGTGATCAAGTTCTGCCGCGAGCGCCTGCCCGGCTACTGGGTCCCCAAGTCCGTGGTGTTCGGGCCGCTGCCCAAGACGGCGACAGGTAAGATCAAGAAGCATGAGCTGAGAGCTAAGGCCAAGGAGCTGGGCCCGGTCCGGAAGAGCAGGATGTGAGCTAGGCTAAAACTCGTTGTGTCCTCGTCCAGAGCTGTCAGTTTGGCGTCGGTGTACTGTATTCTTAGGACACCATACTGTATTTTGTTATATATATACGTATCACGTAACTTCTGTACGAATTAACGCCCTTGCTGAATTGTTTCTTACTGGCTGCTTATCGTGTGTATGACGGATGTATTAGAGTGATGTAAGTCTTCTGCAACGCAGAGACGCGCTGATTTCTCATGGTGTTGGTGAAAATTAATCCCCCCCCCCCCCCCTCTCCCTCTCCCTCTCTCTCTCCCTCCCTCCCTCTCCCTCTGAGATTGGTGCTGTATACCATGGTGAAAATACTGACAGCTCTTTCTTGTGGAGGTTCAGAATAGGCGATTCCTTCAGTTTAGTTGCATGGAGGAATAGCCTTCAGAAGCGATTTCAGTTTAGTTGCATGGAGGAATAGCCTTTAGAAGTGATTTCAGTTTAGTTGCACGGAAGAATAGCCTTCAGAAGTGATTGGTTCCAACATCTCGTTGATCGAGTTTGTCAGAAATTAAAAGGCTGGAAAGAGAAAATGCCATCTCTAGGTTAGAAGGAAGATCTTGTTAAAAGTTGTGGCAGAAGCAAACCCATCTTATGCTATGTCAGTGTGGAATTTGTAAGGCGCCCTTGGGAAATTGTAAGGCAATCACTAGTGAAATCTCAGCGTTCTGGTGGATGATGATTTGAAGAAAAGAATACATTGAATGGCGTGGTGGAAAATGAGCATTCTGAAGATGATATGAGAAATGGCTTTTAGGGACCTTCGTAGCTCTAATTTTGTTATGTTGGCAAAGCATTGTTGGCGACTAATCCAGAATCTAGAATATTTGTAGTGCAGGTGTTCTTAGAGCAAAAATATTTTTTAGATGGTGAAATTTTGAAGGCCTCCGCTTCGTATACATGGCAGAGTACATTTGCAGGAGTCCAAACTTTTAAAAGGGGATTACTAATTACTGAACAAAACATAAACATATGGAATGACCCATGGATCCCTTCAAGCAATGACATAAAGATCATTACGCCGAGAGGTTACAGAATGCTATCAAAAGTAGAAGAGGTTATTTATCCACATACTGGAGCATGGGATGAAGTTCTGATCCAAGAAACTTTTTATGCATTTGAATATTTGATGCTCGCCGCATATTGAAGATCCCATTTAGTGTACAATGTATTGATGACGTCGTTGTATGGCACTAAATCAGAGACCTTCTCTATCCGTTCAACATATCACAAGTCTGTTCAGCATATCACAGGGAATGCTCACAAATTTGGTCATTGTTTATACCCGGAGAATGGACAAAGATAGGTAAACACGAACCCTATCTGATCTAGAATTTGGAAACTGATGGTTCTCGGGAAAGTCAAGATCTTCATGTGGAAAGTTCTACATGGAATCTTGTCATGCATGGGTACTTTGATGAACAGACACGTGGTAACCCAAGCTCAATGTCTGGTTTGTAGGTTGGGGGCTGAGGATATAAAGCACTGCTTGTTCTGGTGTAAGCGCATCAAGGAAATCTGGAAGTAGCTGGGCTTTATGGAGTTGGTTATCAAAGTTGTTGAGATAGACCAGGTTCACTCATCATGAGTCGGCTGCTTGTTGACAATGCAGAGAAGAAACTCCCAGGAGATTTACTAATTACTGTGCTTGTAGCCATGGCTTCTGTTGGAAACATGAGCAATTTACCATATGATTTTATTAACAGAAAGTCAGAAATAGTAGATAAAACATGACTATTGTAGCAGAGATAAAACAAGTCATGCAATCTGACAAAGAGAAGGTAAATAGCATCTGCATATATGAATTAGAAACGAACATATCTAGAGAAAACACTAGAGCAAGAAGCTGAGGTAGCACCTCAAACAGAAATAGCATGAGAACGTACGGAACAAGAGCAGAAGCACTGGTCTTGGGATCAGTGTCCTCGCCAGCCATGTCGTTGAAGAGGTTGTCGACGTCGGGGAAGAAGTCGTCGTCGGGGAAGTAGTCGTCGGAGTTCGGGCCGTCCGTGACGAAGAAGTTAGTAGTCGCGCGGAGCGCTCCCCAAAACCTTATCACCCCTCTCCCGTACAGGACTCAAAGATGTGCGGTTTCGGAGTCCTACTGTCCTGACCTGCGGTGCACGCGTGCACGCCTCAAGCCAATATGGGCAAGATTGTGGCAGTAGCTCAGTGCCCAGGAACTCGGTGGCGAGAGGAAGAGAATCTTCTGGTGTGTCACTCTGGAGAGGAGCGATCTTTCTTTTATAGGCACAGGAGAAGGAGGCGAGAGACTGCGCCGGGAGCTGAAGGGAACGAGGGAGACGAAACATACAGGCAGCAGCCGAAGGGTGCAGCGTTCGTATTCAATATCCACTACAGCAAAAACTTTCCAGCTTCCGAGTGACCTTTCGTATATCCGTAGTGCGTGGCAAAAATTTAGATATCGGCTCGGCTCATTCCCGCAACCCGCGGCGCATCGTGACGAGGCGGGCGGTGGAGGAGGAGCGCGCATGAGTGTCCCTCTTGTTCTCATGCTCAAACAGGTGGGGAAACATCCTCCCTTATAAGGAGGGCCAACTCCCACTAAACTAGCAATGTGGGACTAAACTTTAGTTCCATCTCTTGCCTTGCACGAATGGGCTGCGTGGGCCTCTAGGATTTATTGGGATTTTCTGAAACTGCTATTGGGCTGGCCCAAAATAGACAAAATTACAGCAATCTCCCACCAGATCCCAGAGGCACACAAAATTTTCCTTTGGTTCCAAAACACTGTTTTTGATATTGCATTGGAGATAGTTAAGTTGAACTTCCGTCTAAAACTCTATCCTATATACTAGTAAGCAACTTGAACAATGGACTGGGCCTTGAACTGCAGGTTTTATGCGAATCTAGCTTCACACAAAGCGTTGACTGATACTAGGCTACCGTGGGTCTTCCCCGTGGGTGGAGCTTATGCATCATACTCTGAGACCTTTCACGAGTTTACTAGAGATCACCCTATTCTCATAGATTGCGACGTTCAACAATCATACTCATATAGGTGTGTTCTTCAAAAGATGTTTTGCAGGACATCTCTACTTTAATGAGCCACTTAGAACACATTAAGATATACATCAACCAGCCATGCAGTTTAGGAGAGTATTGCATCTTCATGGAGTGGTATTGTTAGTACTAAGGATACTCTCCTGTCAGTTGACCAATGCTTGTCTTCCACATCTAATTCACGGGATCTCTGGTCACATAGACTAGGTTACCACTGTGAACAACTCATATTATGGGTCTCATACCCATCTCCTTTGATGCATTATCAATCACATTATGTGATAGGCCCTTAGTAAAAGGATCTGCCAGATTTTTAGACGTTTGGATATAATCCAATGCAATAACTCCAGAGTTTTTCATTTTTCTGACAGACTTTTACCTTCTCTGAATGTGTCTTGATGACTTCATGTTATCCTTTGAGCTGCTCACTTTCTTGATCACAGTTTGATTGTCGCAGTTCATAAGGATACCCAGCACATGTTTCTCAACAACCGGCAAGTCATTCAAGAGCCGATGAAGCCAATCTGCTTCGACCGTAGTTGTATATAGTGCTGTGAGTTCTGCTTCCATTGTTGACCTCGTTAAGATGGTCTGCTTGCAAGACTTCCAAGAAACAGCACCACCTCCATGAGTGAATAAATACCTGCTCATGGCATTTATCTCAACAGCATCTGAGATCTAGTTTGAGTCACTATACCCTTCTTGTACCTTTGGGTACCCAGTGTAGTGAATTCCATAACTCGCAGTGCCTTTCAAGTAATGCATAACTCTCTCTAGAGCTTTCCAATGCACATCTCCTGATTTTGAGACAAACCGGCTCAGTTTGCTAGCAGCAAAAGAGATATCAGGTCTTGTAGCACTGGCTAAGTACATAAGCGAGCCAATAATGTGAGAATATTTCAATTGATCTCTAGCAATTCTTCGATTCTTTCGAAGTAACACGCTAGCATCATATGGTGTTGGAGAGGGCTTGCAGTCACTGTAGCCAAAGCGACTCAAGATCTTTTCCACATAGTGAGATTGGAACAATGTAATCCCACCATCATCGTTTCTCCACAACTTGATGTTCAACATGACATCAGCCACTCCTAAATCCTTCATCTCAAAACAAGGAGATAGGAAATCCTTGACCTCCTTAATAACATTCAGATTTGTTCCAAAAATCAGCATGTCATCAACATACAAGCAAAGGATAACTCCCTTGTCCCCACCATGGTGATAGTACACACATTTATCAGCTTCGTTTACAACAAAGCTCGCAACTGTTAAAGTTCTTTCAAACTTTTCATGCCACTGCTTCGGTGCTTTCTTGAGTCCATACAAAGATTTCAGCAACTTGCACACTTTTCCTTCCTGACCATCGACTACAAACCCATCTGGTTGTTCCATATAAATTTCCTCGTCCAACTCGCCATTTATGAAAGCACTCTTAACATCCATTTGATGAACGAGAAGACCATGTGAGGCAGCTAGTGAAAATAGTACTCAAATAGTGGTCAGTCGAGTCACGGGTGAGTAAGTATCAAAGAACTCTTCACCTTCCTTTTGGGTATAACCCTTAGCCACGAGCCGAGCCTTGTACTTCTCAATAGTACCATCAGTCCTAAGCTTCTTCTTGAATACTCATTTGCACCCTATAGGTTTGCACCCATAAGGACAATCAGTTATCGCCCAAGTTTCATTTGCCAAGATGGAATCCATCTCACTACGGACCGCTTCCTTCCAGTAGTCACTATCCTCAGATGCACAGACCTCTGAAATAGAACTGGGAGTGTCATCTATGAGATACACAAGAAAATCATCACCAAAAGACTTTGCAGTCCTCTGTCTATTGCTCCTAGTAGGAACTTCATTGTTCTCCTCCACAGGATTTTCAAAGTGTTCCATCAAAATGATAGGTTCGGTAATTGTAACTAATTACCGATTCGAGGAACTAGGCATCTCCTGATTTGATGAGCTCGCCATATCCTTCATGGGAAAGATATCTTCAAAGAAAGTCGCATCATTCGACTCCATGATTGTACCGACATGCATGTCAGATACCTCAGATTTTACAACTAAGAAGCTATAGCCAATGCTATGAAAAGCATATCCCAGGAAAACACAATCCATAGTTTTTGGTCCAAGTTTGCGCTTCTTTGGAATTGGCACATTGACTTTCGCCAAAAAACCCCATGTTCGTAGGTAAGAGAGTTTTAACCTTTTCTTCTCCCATTCCTTGAATGGAGTTATTTCTTTGTTCTTTGTGGGAACTCGGTTTAGGACATGACATGCAGTCAATATCGCCTCCCCCCACCATGCCTTGGAGAGACCCGATGTGTCTAACATGACATTAGCCAAATCAGTTAGAGTACGGTTCTTTCTTTCCGCTACCCCATTTGACTGAGGTGAGTAGGGAGGCGTCCTCTCATGGATTATACCATGTTCCTCATAGAAGGAATCAAATTCATTTGAGAAATACTCTCCACCACAATCGGACCTAAGCCTCTTAATCTTTCGATCAAGTTGGTTTTTCGCTTCAGCTTTATAGATCTTGAAATAGTTAAAAGCCCCATCCTTAGATTTCAGAAGATACACATGGCAGTATCTAGTGGATTCATCAATTAACGTCATAAAATACTTCTTTTCACCTTTTATCAATACACCATTCATTTCACAAAGATCAGAATGTATGAGCTCTAGTGGTGCAAGATTTCTTGTTTCCGTAGTCGTATGAAACTTATGAGGTTGCTTAGCTTGCACACACACTTGACACTTAGATCCCCTGACAGTGGTGAAACTAGGGATTAAGTTCAACTTCGCTAGTCGCAACATGCAACCAAATTTAACATGACAAAGACGTGAATGCCACACATTTGATTCACTGTTGTTGCAAACATGATTAACAAATTTATTGCAAACATCTGACAAGGATAAACGAAACAGGCCTCCTGACTCATAGCCTTTACCAACAAAGGTTCCATACTTGGATATTACAAATTTATTCGACTCAAAGACAAGCTTGTAACCATCTCTACACAGAAGAGATCCGCTAACAAGATTTTTATTGATGGAGGGGACATAATGCACGTTCTTCAGCTGCATGATCTTCCCCGAAGTAACCTTCAGATCGACCGTGCCAACACCACGAACAGAAGCACTTGAACTGTTACCCATCAGCACGGTGGAAGTCCCTGCGGTCTGATAAGGCAAAAACAAGGAAATATCACCGCATACATGCACATTAACACTCTTGTCAATCAACCAATCAGGAGAATGACATACTGAAAGAATAGTGGGAAATATACCATACCGCCTTTCCCAAGATGATGCTTGTCATAGCGATTAGGGAAACTAGGAGCCCAGTGATCAGGATCTCCACACACATGACAAACACCTTTCTTTTTGTCATTCTTCTTCTTGAAGTTTGTGTGCTGTACAGCCTTGTTCTTCCCATCAAACTTTGCTTTACCATCAAACTTTCCCTTGTTCTTGAACTTGTGGGCCTGGAAGTTTTTCTTCTGTACCAGATTGGCACTAGATCCTCCATCAATACCTCGAGCACGTACGTATTTTGCTCTCGCCTTTTCTTCCACATCAAGAGTACCAATGAGATTCAGAACAGAAAACTCCTGCCTCTTATTCTCCAGTAAGGTTGCAAAGTTCCTCCACGAAGGAGGAAGCTTAGTGATGATGCCTCCGACAACAAACTTGTCCGGTACGTAGCATACAATTGAAGTGCTCATGTTCTCCAGCAAACAATTGTAGCTCATGAGCTTGCTCAACCACGGAGCGCTCTTCAGTCATCCTGTAGTCATAGAATTCACTGGTACAACAACGTTCTATGCAAACGGTTTTTAACCCTTTTCCACGACGACATTTGGAACCGTCGCCAAGTGAGTGTGGGCGATAGGGGGGTCCGTCCCACACGACCCAGAAACCGTCGGGTATAGGCCCTCCTGGGACACCAAATGAGCTCGTGTGCGATCGGGCGAGGCATCAAAACCCAATCATTTCCATAGGTATGTACATCCCACACGGTGAATCCCAGAAAATCATTTCCGTAGGTATGTATATCCCACACGGTGAATCCTAGAAAATCATTTCCGTATGTATGTACATCCCACACGGTGAATCCTAGAAAAACATTTCCGTAGGTATGTATATTACTCACAGTTCTTTGTGTGGATACGTTTGTGCAAGGTGGCCTAACGCAAACAGTTCGTTGCCGGAAGTCGTGTGTGATTGTTAGTTGATCGAACACGCCTACTTTCTGGAAACCGTGCGGGTTGTTTGAGTTCATCGCACACGTGCTGTCTGAGTAACCGTCTGCAATAGAAAAACCCTAATAAGCAGGGTAATTAGCCTATTATTGATAATCCATGTACTAATCAAACTGATATTTCTTATAAAACACGCAAGATATTTCATATCTGTATAAAAGCAACTAGGATTTTATAATCGAATTACATCAGATAGCTTCGGCACTCAGTTACGCCATTACACAACAGCACCAAGTTTCACATGCAACATCAATAACCTTTGGAAAGTAGCATCATACACGGTAAATAGACAGATGAATCTCATCTGGGAAACTGTAGAAGCGGAAGGCAAATATTGAGCCTTCAGTGATGTTGAATGTCCTTGCAACTTTAGGCCAGTGGCTATGGATAATTGCCCGCCCAACCTTCGTCCTCTTCAGCAAGACTTCAATATTGTACCGTGGGTGTTGAATGAATACCTTCCTCGCCTCTTGACCATGCGGGTGGTTTAAGAGGTAATCATCGGTGAACTGCTTTGAAAAGTACTGAAAACAAAGCTATGCATAAATCGCCGTTGTAAATTTTGAAATGGTGCAAGGGTTAAAAACAAGGTAAAAGAGTTGGTACCACCCTATAGTTGACTGATGTCTTCTTTATTGTGCAAGCAAAGATCTTGTTGTTATTCGTCACAAGTTTCTTCATCCTAACAATCTTTCTGAGTTTCTTAACTTGACTGATATTCATGGACATCTTATTTCCCCATATGCAAAATGGGTCGAACAGTGGGTCTAAGCCTCTGACAGCAGGACCTACATGTGCAAGACCAAATTGTAAGAAACCTAAATATTAAAATGATTCCTGCAACTGCAAAATAATGTGCTATTAGCCAAAGGACCCTGCTTGAACAAACCTCAATGGTCCGCACTGTCTCCCATTGTTTCCCTGCAACACACATAAGGAAGATCTTGATCAAGTTAACTAAGAGTTGTCATACTATCAGTAGAATATGTATTGAGTACAGCCAAATTTGATTGGTGTCAACAATACAAAATTGTACCCACAACAAATGAAAATCAAATTGCAGAACTGAGCCAAACAGTTAAATGGACAGCAGACCAAATGAACCAAAATAGTTAACTGAGCACGACATTGCAGAATAGAAACATGTACTAGAAGATAAGACAGTTAACAAAACAAAGAATGCTTGAGAATAGTACTACGAAATGTAGCAATTGTTGGACCAAAGTGTTAACTGAACATTACATTTCAGAGGACCAAACTGTTAACTGAACATCAGATTGCATATTAACATTACAGAGAAAAAAGTCACTAGAAGGCACTGGCGGTGGCCTCGAGAAAACAACACGAACTATATTTTAAAGTAGACAACCACGTGGCGGTGTCAACGAAGGCCTCGAAGACGAGGTGCTCCTCCAAGATCAGGCGGTCGACACGTATGGCAGCCATAGCGGCCTCGTGCGCACGTGCGGCCGCATGCTACTGAGCTCCAATTTATACTTCATGCAAAATGGCAGTGGGCGGCGCTTAATTGGAGGAGGGGGCAGTGATTTCGGTGGAAGGTGTCGCACCGTCGGTCCGGGCATGTGGGACGGGAAAGGAGGAGGATGGTGTGGGTGGGGTATGGATTACCTGACCATATCGACAAGGCCGCGCAACAAGAAGAAGGGTCGGTGGCGAGGAGGCCGCGCATCAAGAAGAAGGGTCCCCGGCGAGAAGGCGGCGCTGCAAGAAGAAGGCTCGTCAGCAAGGAGGCGACGCTGCAAGAAGAAGGGTAGCCGACGAGGAGGCGGCGCTGCAAGAAGAAGGGTCGCCGGCGAGGAGGCCGGGCTGCCAGTAAGCACTAATGAAGGTTTGAATTTGGAAAGCAATGATGAACAGTGGAAATGTGGCTTTTGACAGGAGGGAGGGGGCGGGGAGATAGATATTTCCGCGGTGGCAAAAAAATTCGCTCGGTACCGTGAGAAACTGGCGCGCAAGTGTGGTTCAAGCGAGGGAGGTGGACTGTAGATGATGAAGCTTCCTGTGTAAGCCAGACAAGACGGTGGGCCAAGATATTTTATATCACATCCCACACAATTTTTTCTAGTAAACTGTTTGTGATATACTTGATTTTTCATTATGTTTTTAAAGACAAAATGGTGTTACGGAGGGAAAGGATGGTGTTTGAATTGTTAGAACATTTACGTAGAGTGAACATGCAACTAGTACATGAGTGTCGTGTTTAAATTTGGAATTATTCCGGGTTTGTTTGACATTTTTATGCATTAATTGAGTTTCTGGGCATTTAATGTGCATAATTTAAATTTGAACTACAAGCACATGCTCCAATGCACCAAAATTTGTTGAAAAATCACATGTGTGTCTTTGGGTGAATTTATAGGTCCCATGCAAGAAATGAGAATAAAATTTAAACATCTGGGCGTCGTGACTCGGCCTAAAAGATTGAGAAACTTGGTTTTTTAATTTCTGTAAATCGAAAACACATCTGAAAATCATGAAACTTGGCATGGTGTCATGACATGGCACAAACATGTTGCGGTAATTTTTTGGCCGAATTGGGACAAACTTTGGTGTAAGCTTCTTGCAAACCGGAGTTTCCCTCAAAAAGGCTCATGGTTTTGAGAGTGAATGTGTCACCTTCGTGTGCGAAATGACATACGTACACTGCCTTCACCCGCCTTAATTTTTGTGCACTGGCAGATTAGACCAAATAGAAATATCGTGCTAAATTTTGGAATTATTCCGGGTTCGTTTGACATTTTTATACATTAATTAAGTTTTTGGTCATTTAATGTGCATAATTCAAATTTGAACTATAAGTACATGCTTCAGTGCATCAAAGTTGGTTGAAAAATCACATGTGTGTCCTTGGGTGAATTTATAGGTCCCATGCAAGAAATAAGAATGAAATTTAAACATCTGGACGTCGTGGCTCGGCCGGAAAGATTGAGAAACTTAGTTTTTTAATTCCTGTAAATCCAAAACAAGCCTGAAAATTATGAAACCTGGCATGGCGTCATGACATGGCATCAACATGCTACGGTAATTTTTTTGGCCGAATTGGGACAAGATTTGGTGTAAGCTTCTTGCAAATCGGAGTTTCCCTCAAGAAGGTTTGTGATTCCAAAAGGGAACGTGTCACTTCCGTGTGCGAAACGAGATACGTACACTGCTTTCTTCCGCCTTAAGTTTTTTACACTGGCAGATTAGACCAAATAGAAGTATCGTACTAAATTTTGGAATTATTCCGGGTTCGTTTGGCATTTTTTATACATTAATTGAGTTTTTGGTCATTTAATATGCATAATTCAAATTTGAACTACAAGCACATGCTACAGTGCATCAAAGTTGGTTGAAAAATCACATGTGTGTCCTTGGATGAATTTATAGGTCACATGCAAGAAAAGAGAATGAAATTCAAACATCTCGGCGTCATGGCTCGGCTGGAAAGATTGAGAAACTTGATTTTTTTAATTCATGTAAATCTAAAACACGTCTAAAAATCATGAAACTTGACATGATGTCATGACATGGCACCAACATGCTGCGGTAATTTTTTGGCCGAATTGCGACAAGCTTTGGTGTAAGCTTCTTGCAAACCGAAGCTTCCCTCAAGAAGGCTCGTGGTTCCGAGAGGGAATGTGGTTCCGAGAGGGAACGTGTCACCTCCATGTGTGAAATGACATACGTACACTGCCTTCCCCCGTCTTAATTTTTTACACAGGCAGATTAGACCAAATAGAAGTATCGTGCTAAATTTTGAAATTATTTTGGGTTCGTTTAGCCTTTTTATACATTAATTGAGTTTCTATGCATTTAATGTGCATAATTCAAATTTGAACTACAAGCACAGACTCCAGTGCACCAAAGTTGTTTGAAAAATCGCATGTGTGTCCTTGGGTGAATTTCTAGGTCCCATGCAAGAAATGAGAATGAAATTCAAACCTCTGGGCGTCGTGGTTCGGGCGAGAAGATTGAGAAACTTGGTTTTTTAATTCATGTAAATCCAAAATACGCCTGAAAATTATGAAACTTGGCATGGTGTCATGACATGGCACCAATGTGTTGTGGTAATTTTTCTTTTCGATTTGCGAAGGCGCACACATTAGCAATCAACAAAGTCATTTTGGAACAAGTGATGTCACGTTACAAATTGAAAACACAAGTATTATTGAAACCGTGAGCGTTCTACTTACCAATTACGTGCTGCCACGCGTCCCTTTTTTATTGGCTAGGAGGTGTCGTGCGGGGTAGCTATTTGAGTACGGGAGGCATGCGATTAGACCCTTGTGCGTGCTTGTCGGGAGGAGAGCCCGTTGACCGCTACCCGCCGTGCACCTTCCTCCCAACGTCTCCATTAATGGCGCCCGAGCCCTTATTCTACGGCGTGGCTATATGTCTCACTGGACTGAGATTTAAAAGAGGGAAATGAAAATTTGAAAAGAAAGTTTTGCACAGATCTTGATGTAAGATCTGACGAACCTATATAACATCGACTGCGACTTATAGCAAGCATGATGAATATAAGGACGATGTCAGTGGATAATAATTGTCTTACATATTTAGGAACATAATTAAAAAAAGCCACATGCCGCAACACCCGAAATACACAAGGGTAAAAGAAGAAGGAAGATAACGATCTGGCTCGCTGATCTCTACTTTCTTGATGCGTTACTGCAGCCCGCGGGAACTAGTCTTCACGGTGAGCGGCGATGATATCTTTCTTGTCCTCAAGATGCTGCTTGAGAGCATCCACAGATTCCTCCACCAACCTTCTGTGCTCGATGCGCAGCATGACATTCTTGTCCATAAGTTTCTCAACGAAGATGCTGGTCCTCTTCAACAAGGCAGTGGTCTCCTCCTACTGCTCTACACTTCCGACGATCTTCACCCTCAACAGGTCGCGCTCGGCCCGGAGCTTCGCATTGGTCTCATTTAGTTTCCGGATGACACCGGCAAAAGAGGCTTTCATGTCGTCCTGCAACCTCGCCCAGCCCGAGATCTGATCCATCTGGCTATGGACGACCGCATGCATGCACCTGTAAGTGTCCTCGCCTGCCCGCGAGACATTTTCCCAGGCTGCCGCGGCGCGGGAGGACATCTCTGCTGCATTCGCGACACGACGGGACATCTTTTCTACTTCCGCGGCGTGGCTGGACCAGTCTGCCGCATCGACGGCGCGACGGGACCTGCGTGCTACTTCGGCGGCGCGGCGTGACCTCTGTACTGCTACGGCCATGCAGCAGGACATGCCGGATGCGTTCGCGATGAGGCGGAACATCTCTCGTGCTTCCGTTTCCATACTCGCATCTCCCTGGTGGCAATCTCTCGACCCAGAACTCATGCTGGCCATGGCAGACGCAAGGGAACGACGATGAATGACTTGTTTGTTTTTGTGGATAAGGAGTTGATGAGGAATGTGTAGTCATCTTGGAGTATTATTATTATTATTATTATTATTATTATTATTATTATTTATAACCGAGTAGTAATACGCTCCTAAGTGAGAAACCGTTTAGGTTTTGATCGGTGTGAATAGGTTTGCAATTTGGAATGTGACGGGACACATGCTCAAAATTTACTGACGCTTATAAGTGCGTCACTATCCCGGAAGGCGTAACATGGGCACGCACGTCTTCTCGGCCGCGTACATGGCGTCTGCACCATAGGATGCACCGCAATAGGCAATGTCAGCACACGTCTTGTTCCAACAACCGTGCGCACTCGTTATTATCATCGTGCATGCTTTTTTTAATTAAAATGTGTGTGTCCGTCTAGCACACACATGTTGATCTATCTAATTGTTTCAGTTTGTTACGGCTAATCGCAAACAGTTTATCCATGTGAAGTGTATGCCATCAATCGCAGACATTTTGATCTGGCTGACCCGTTTTTATTCTGTTGCCTAATCGCAAACAATTAATCCTTCTGAAGCATCTTCCCTCACTCACACACATCTTGGTCTAGCTGACCGTTTCTTTTGTGTTGCCTAATCACAAACAGTTCATCCGAGTGAACCTTATATTGTATATCGCTCACGCCTTCATCAGGTTGCCTGTTTCTTTTGTTCTGCCTCATCGCAAACAGTTCATTGGACTGAACCGTATGCCCTACGTCGCACACAAAATTAAAATCTGAACCGTGTTTGATGGCTCCACTATCGTAAACGTTTTGCATCTTTTTTGACGATTCTTTTACACCACCGTTTGTGATTATTGCATCGCACACAGTTTCGTCAAAGGGTCTCTGATCATAGTGTCGCGTTAACAGCATCATGCAGTAGTGGTTGTTCCATGATGTACAGCTCAGTGCCGGCATCTGAGACCCCAAACTTGGCCTCGAGTGTGTCCCACATATCTTTTCCATTGTCAATTAATGCATAAGCATCAACTATGTTCTCACCAAGAACACTCAAGAGAGCAGCCATAAACAGAATATCCATTTTCTAAAAAGCTTGTTCCTGTTGAGCATCATACTTTCTTTCGGGTTTGCCGAGAGTGGCGTCATAGCAACTCATGGTTTGAAACCATAAGACTGATCTCACGCGCCATCTCTTATAGTGAATACCCTCAAACACAGGAGGTCTCATGGAAGCAGCAAAACCACTCGGGGTAAATTGCCTATAATAAGGGTTTTGAATTGTTGAAAATATGAGCAATTTATCATATGATTTTACTAACAGAAATAGTAGTTAAAACATGCCTATTGTAGCAGAGATAAAACAAGTCATGCAATCTGACAGCTAGAAGGTAAATAGCATCTGCATATATGAACTAGAAACGAACATATCTAGAGCAAACACTAGACGGGAACAAGGGAGATGAAACGAACAGGCAGCAGCCGAAGGGTCCAGCGTTCCCGTCACGAGCGGGGCGAGGCGGAGGAGGAGCGCACGTGAATGTCCCTCTTGTTCTCATGCTCATACATGTGGGGAAAATTCTCCCTTATAAGGAGGTTCAACTCCCAATAAACTACCAATGTGAGGCTAAACTTTAGTTTCACCTCTTGCCTTGCATGAATGGGCTGCGTAAGCCTCTAGGATTTATTAGGACTTTTTGAAACTGCTATTAGACAGACCCAAAATAGACAAAATTTCAGCAGCTTCTTGGTATGACAATGTCGTCCATTGACGAAGGGCGAGACTACCGAGAGGTGAATGGGGGCAATTTATAGCTGCTACAACATTGTTTATTTCTCATGTTTCTGATGTTGCTACAACCGAAACGATAACACTTTAGAATGGATTGAATTTGGTGGCACATATAGGGCGCTCCAAGATCGAAGCTGGATCTGATTACTCAAGGTTGTTAAAGACCTATCTTGATTCTTTGCGGCGCAGGACGCAACAATTGAAAGGCCATTGGCCGAACTTTATTAGATAGAAAAGAGAGTACAACAAGGAAAGTCTAGGAAACTTAAACTGAACCCAGAGTTTACAAACAGCCCTGCCAGGGGTCGGCCTCCAAAAAACAGAGGCGCCCCCGCTACAGCAACGATCTCGGACCACCCAGGTGAGGGCCGGTCTTGCAAAACATGAACACCCGCACAACAACTAAGTTGGCAGATCAACGATGCATCCGGCGGCCCTCCACATGGCCACATCTTCTACTACCCGCTCCAGAACGCCGGACGGCGAAGCTGCCACTTGGTCAAAGATCCTGGAGTTTCTCTCTTTCCATATGCTCCAATGCATCAAGATCACTACTGTGTCAAAATTCCTTCGGATGTGCTTGGGAATGACAGCCCTAGTCTGCAACCACCACTCCCGAGTGGAGGCAAAGGTGTTATCGGGGATAAGGAAATCGGCGCCAGTCCAAGATCTGAAGCGCGCCCAAACTTGTTGTGTAAAACGGCAGTGGAGAAACAAGTGGGTGCAGTCTTCCGGCGCTTGAAGACACAAGGGGCAGACTCCGTTGGAAGGCCAATTTCTTTTCTGCAGATTGTCCGTCGTAAGGCAACGACGGTGCACCATGAGCCACATGAAGAATTTGCCGCGGGGGGGGGGGGGGCTTGGATTTCCAAATAGGCTTGTAACAGTCGAAGCGAACGTTGCCCAGAAAGAACAGGCGGTATGCACTTTGGACAGAGAACTGCTGATTTTCCGTCAGGAGCCATCGCGGCATGTCTCTCGCCTCAGGATTTAACACAGTGGCGTGTGCAATATCCCAGGCCGAGAGGTACTGAGCAATGGCAGGGAGGGAGAGCCCACCCGCAATGTCATGTACCCAAGCCTGCCCGGTCAGCGCCTCCTTGACAGATCTCCCCTGTCCTTGACGAATGAGTAGGGTTGCGGTGCTGCTTGAGCAATTGAGCAGCCGGTATCCAACCACCTATCAGTCCAAAACTTGGCTACCTCTCCTGACCCGAGCGTGATGCGGCAGGCTGCATTGAAGATTGCATGGACCTCCTTCTCCGTAGTATCAGGCAGGCCATGCCATGGCCGCTCCTCTGCACTCCAACGTAACCAAGGCCATCTGCAGCGCAGCGCGAACCCAAACTATTTGATATTCAAAACACCCAAACCTCCGAGCTCCCGCAGCATGCACACCCTGCTCCAAGGCATAAGGCAACGGCCACCACTAGTCTCCTCCTCCCCCTTCCAAATAAATCCACGGCAGCGGCGGTTGATAGTCTTGATAGCCCAGGCCGGCAGCGGGAGCGCTGCCATGATGTGCATGGGCAGTGCCATGAGGACCGAAGAGGTGAGCATGAGCCGACCTGCAACTACCAACATCTTCGGTTTCCAGCCCTTCATCTTGTTCGAGAGCTTATCAACCAAGGGCAGCAACTCGTGCCGCTTGAGCCTGTATATCGATAGAGGTATACCGAGATATAAGATAGGAAAGGCCTGTTGCCTGCACTGGAAGTGTCTAGCTACCTCTGCAGCCTGCACCTCATCACATCGTATGCAAGTGATGGTGCTCTTGTGCATATTGATCCGAAGCCCCGACGCCTCCCCAAAGAGCTGCAGAAGGGTTGATATAAGCAGGAGATCGTTACGCTCTAGCTTGAAGAACAGAACCGCGTCATCGGCAAAAACAGATGCACGCGGCACCCCTCTGTCGCAGCCAAGATCAAAGAAAAGATGGTGCTGCCTTGCCCATTCCAACATGCCGTGAAGGGCGTCCATAGCCAGAATGAATAAGGTCGGGGAAACAGGGTCGCCCTGGCGGACGCCTTGGCCGATGGCGAAGGGGGGGCCAAGCTCTCCGTTGATAAGGACGGAGGTGGAGGAAGTGGATAGCAACCCGCAAATCCAGGAATGCCACCTCCGACCGAATCCCCGAGCAGACAGCACCTCCAGAAGAAATTCCCAAGATAGAGTATCAAAGGCCTTGGATATGTCAATTTTCATTAGCACCGAGGAGCAGCGCCGTCTGTGCAGCCACCTAGCTTTGTTCCTCACAAACTTGAAGTTCTCTTGGATATTGCGGCTAGTCACAATAGCACTATGAGCTTTCGAAATCAGACTTGGCAGAAGCGGAGCCAGACGGGTAGCGAGGACCTTAGCAAATATCTTGGCTACCCCGTGTATCAGGTTGATGGGTCTAAAGTCACCGATCTCCAGTGAGTTGGCTTTCTTGGGCAGGAGGGTAAGTATCGAGGTGTTAAGACCTCCAAAGGAGTAGAAGCGGCCATCGTGCAGAGCCTTCATCACCGCCATCAGATCCGTGGCTATGACGTCCCAGCATGATTTGAAGAAGAGCCCTGAAAAACCGTCCGGCCCTGGTGCCCTGTCAGGGGGCATGTCCATGACCACACGCTTCACCTCATCGATCGTGAACTCCGACTCAAGCCTGTCGGCAATCTCTGGTGACAGCATCCTCAAGCCCAATTCTTCTAGGCGTAGGCAGGCTCTCCTAAGGTTCTGATCCGGTGCGCCCATCAGCCTGCAAAAGAACTCGCTGGCCATACTCAATTTGTCTTCCATGGCACTAGCTGTTCTATCCCCATGTTTGAGATACGGTATGAGGTGTTTCCGACGTCGCCCATTGGCCTTCATATGAAAGTATCTGGAGTTGGCATCCCCTTCCCGAAGATCCCAAACCCTGGCTCTCTGCCGTAGCCGCAGCCGCTCGAGGGATGCGAACGCCAGGCACTTCCCCCTGAGAAAAGCACGCAACTTCTTTTCCTCACTGGAAAGAGGACGTCTTTCTTGCGCGCTGTCAAGGCGTAAGATCACCTCGCTGGCCACCTGGAACTGAAGCGTCAGTTGGCTCATGCTCCTTTGACCCCAGCTGCGTAGGGCTTTTGCAGTTCTGTGAAGTTTAGTGTTGAGGATTTTCATGGGGTCACTCCCCGGAACCTCTGGAGCCCAGGCGTCTTTCACCACATCCAAAAAGCCAGGCAGCTTGCACCAATAATTCTCAAAGCGAAACCGAAAATCCCTTGGTCGTATGGACGAACAGGTGAGCAGCAGAGGGGTATGATCTGAGATACTGGAGCTAAGAGGAAGCAAACCACTGATGGGGTACAAGTCCTCCCATGCATTGTTGAAGAGCACACGGTCCAGCCTTGCCAAGATGGGGTTCTCCTGTTGATTGCACCAAGAGAAGCGACGCCCAATCAAAGGCATGTCATGGAGCCCTAACCTGTTGATCGTGTGCCAAAGCTTATTCATCAGCCTCCTGTTCACTCTCCCAGTGCTGCGCTCCTCTGGGTTGCACACAATGTTGAAATCTCCATTCAGGATCCACGGCAAGCTCACGCGGTCTCCAAACTGCACAATTGCCTCAAGGAATCTTGCTTTGTCTATGTCTTCTTGCGGCCCATACACCGAAGAAACCAACCACTCTTTGCCCTCTGCTAGAGAAAGAACTTGTGCCGATATCATGAACTCCTCTTTCTGGATGTTAGTCACCCATAGTATATCAGACTTCCAAGCCAACAATATGCCACCACATGTTCCTTCAGCCGGCAGGAAATCAAAACCATCGAAGGCAGGCCCCAGAGTTTCCCGAACCACAATGTCATTCACCAGTGCCAACTTGGACTCTTGAAAGCAAACTAGGGATACATTGAGAGATTCCACGAAAAGCCTAACTGTGTTCCTCCGAGCAGGGTTATTGAGCCCCCTTACATTCCATACCATGACATCTAAAGACATACTCATGATGATAAAAGCAGAACCACCGATAAAACAGAGCAGCATTATGCGCCACACGGCTCTACCATCTCCGGCAGGGAGAAGGCATTAAAGCCCGCCTGTGGAGGCTCGTCGAAGTCGACCTCCCCGGGAGCGAAGATCGCGATGATTGCCTTGACGTGGTGTGGAGCAAGCGGCTTGTCGAACAACTTGAGGTACTCGTCCAGAGCTTCTGAAGAGACCTGTTCTTCAGCCTGAATCACCCCCATCCGCTTCAGGAGCACCGATTGCGCCCGCTGCACAGGCCCCGTGTTGTGGGCTGGTGCATTTTTGCACAGCCTAGCGCTCCTCCTGGGCGTAAAATTGGGCGGGAGGGCCTTCCTGCGCCTGACAGGGGCCGACGCCGCCGGCCTGGGGCCAAGAATGGACGGCGTCGGGGACGCCACCAGGCCGAGCCTCAGTGTCTCCGATGCCGTCATAGGCCCCTGCATAGTGCTCGTTCCAACCGCAGCCGATGCCGGCGGCAGCAGCATGTGCTGAGGCAGAGGAACGGCGAAGGGGGTCTGGATTGGGCTGGAGCTGGCACTGCGAGTCAGCGCTACCCGCATGGATAAGCCCACCACCTGGAGCAAGTCAGTGTTGTCCTCTTGATGAGCTTGTGGGTGCCCCAGGCATCCCTAAACCTCCACCTCCTCTTCCCCAGCCTGGTCAGCGTGTATCATCCCCGCCATCTCCTGAGTGCCTTTCCCCGCCTGCATTTGAGACGCCGGGCTGAAGGACAGCCTTCGATGCGGCGGCGTGCCCCAGAGCGCGGAATTCCGAACGGGAGGTGTGCTTCCAAGTGCCTTAGATCCAACTGCAGTGGAAGCCTCGGAGCCGAGCAACAAGGGCGTGTCCGCCAGGGCCCTCGAGCCAACAGCAGTTGATGCCAGAGAACCACAAGAGCGCACGGCGGCCAGGGGCGACCCGGCGACTGGACTCCCAGCCACATTCCCAGCGTGCGCACCTGCTGCGACCGCCGAAGAGGATGACGAGCCAGGCCTCCCAGGGGCCGCCATCAGCGTCGAGCGCGTCGCCTGGACCGGAGCTTCCCGAGGATGAGCGACCACCTCTCCAGTCGCCTGCCATGCCATAGCCACCAGGCCCGCTGAACGGATGCCCACCAGAGTTGGGCACATTGCCCCTTCCGGTACCATCAATCCTGCCCCAGTAGCAGCTTCTCGAATAGTCGTGCCGCCTTGTGAGATCCTCGTCGTCATCTGGTTGAAAATTGGGGCGCAGCTCCAAGTATGGGACAGTACGATCCACCACATCGATGACATGGATGGTGAGCGGGTGGATGAGCGTGATCCTCTCAGTCGGCGGGGCAGGGAGAGGAGGAGATGCCGGGTTGTCTTCTTCGAAGGAGGCCGGTAAGCCCACCGGCTCCGGAATCTCCAAATCATAGATCTTCGGGACCGCCGATGGATTCTTCAACCAGGCAGTGACTTGGAGTTGCCACCGGTCATCCGGCGGAAGGATTTCAACCAGCTGGCCATTGAGATTGTTGAGCAGCTGGCTGATGGCGCCGCACTCCCATGCATTCGCCGGCAGCCCCTCAATCCCCAGCCGACAAAAGAACTCCATAGAGCCACTGGAGGCAAGCGCGCTCCGGTGCCAACGCTGGAACGCGATAGGCGCCCCCTTGCAGCGCAGCTTGCCGGAGTCGAGGAAGACCCTATCACAGTCCGCAGTGGAAGCAAAAGTGATGAAGAAATCCGCCGGATGAGAGACCTCCACCCGGACATGTCGCCGCTCCATGCCGCAGATCCGGGCGAGGGATTGGACCAGGGCCTCCGGAGAGATGGGCGGCCGTCGGCCCCCCACCGTGGCCAGCAGCGCCCGACTGCGAAAGTCCGCCTCCAGCACATCCATACCCGGGGTGCGGGAGATGATTCCGCCGCCACGCTCCGGCCGCAGATCTGGGTCCCCATGCGTGAGGACCTCCCCTGGGAAGCGCACCTGGGCCAGCGGAGGGTAGTGCGCCATGGACTGCAGTGGTGGCGGGCGGTGGTGATGACTCGGAGGAGGGGGGCGACCGGACCAGCGAACGGGCGGCGCCGCGCTGGGTAGCCCGACCGGATCTGGGCGGCGGGGGGGGGGGGGGGGAGGCGAGGAGCGAGAGGAGGGGGGCAGTCACGGGCGATGTGTCCAGAGATCCAGCACTTATGGCAACGGATCTCACCGGTGCACACCTTTTTATGGTGCCCCGACTCCAGACACCTAAAACACCTGTCCAGCAGCCACCGAGAAATCCGAAGCTTGGGCCCCGGCGAACGGCTGACAGTGGGCAACTTCTCTTGACGGCGCTGGTGGCGACGGCTGCGCACCTCCGTCCAGCCATCATTATTAGGTTCAAGATCCATCTAGGCGGGCCTGGAACGGCCCGGTAACGGAACATCGGAGGCCGGACGGGCGGAGCCATCCGTACCAACACGCGAGCAGGCAGGAGCGTTATCTGGCCGACGGGCGCCGGAGCGACGGACCGGCGGGTGGGGCTGGGGGTGGGCACGACGGGGGCCGGAGGCGTCACGGAACGCGGGCGGAGCGTGGGAGCAAGATGACCGTTGGGACACCATCTCTTTGGCTACACTCCGAAGCTCCGCAGGCTGCAACAATCCCTGCATGCTCACAACTTGCACAAGAATTCGGACGATTCCATTTCTCTGCATGTAGGGCTTCTTTGGATCACAGGATTTGCAAAACAAAGGAATAGGAAAAATGGAGGATTTGATCATAGCCAATCCTGTGGATTTTTTCCAGAGGTCAGACCTCATGTGTAAATTCCTTTGGAATCAGCACCTTGGAGACCCAATCCTGAGGAATTTTAATGGCCCAATCCTTTGATCCAAATGCGTTTCATAGGAAACAATCCCGAGGATTGATATCCCATGAAAATCCTGTGAAAATCCTCCAATCCAAAGAAGGCCGTAACCGGGAAGCAAACCAAGTGGCAGATTCCTCAGCTAAAGAAGCCTTCGTGTCAACAAGTTGTTCCGTATGTGAAAATGACATGCTTGACTTCATTTCATCTTTTATTGAAAATAAAATTGCGGTTATTTGATGAATGAAATATAAACCCTGTCAAAAAAAGCGCAGAGTTATTCAGTAATTGGCATCTGAAGCCAGGCTCATCTGCACCCAATGAATAATATATTGAGAAAATAGTAAAAAGTTCAAAAATGCTGATTTTTGTTATAAAAGATGCTCCAACGCGCTTGGTGCATGCAAAATTTTGGGGTGAAATGACATTCAAGAAGCTCTACACACAAAAAAAACTACTCTGCACATTGTTCTTTTTTAAAGTTTCTGTGAGACTAGAAATTTTGCCGAGAGCTCCTTGAATATTAATTTACCACAAGTTTTGGCACCCACCTAGTACATTGGAGTATCTTTGGTGCCGCAATTTTATGTTTATTTTTATTTTCTAGCTATTTTATTTGAATTTACTGTTCATGTCTAGGTACAAATGCATCTGGGCATCGAATCGCTGCACAGTTATTAGTGAACTGGACAATAATAGAAGACTAGAAAATATTTATCTTGGTAATATTGTCTCGGATGTTTATGAACAATTAGAGCTACATCTTGTGATTTGCGAAGCTTGACAAAAACGTAGCCAGGACCAACACACAATACAAGAGAGGATTAATCTTCGTCAATCTATCTCTTTCTTGGGAAATGGAAAATATTAAAAAACTAAAAAATTGTTCAGGAATTATTTTAAATGATCGTGAATTTTAAAAAAAATGTTCATGAATTTCAAAAATATATTCATGGATTTAATATTTCACTAATGTTGAAAAAAGTTCATGACTTTTTAAAACATTTTATGGGTTTGAAAATTGTTCATGAATTTTAGTCAAGAATTTGAAAATTGTTCATGGATTTGAAAAGAATTCACCAACTCAAAAAAATGTTCTGGAATTTTTCAAATGCTCGCATAGTTAAGAAAATGTTATGAAATTTTAAAAAGTTCTTAAATTTTAGAGATGTTCACATATTTAAGAATATATTCAGGAAATTATAGAAAAATAATCAAAATTATAAAAATATTTGTAACTTTTGTAAAAATCATGAATATTAATAGAGGTGTTTAGCAATTAAAATGTAAGAAAAGAACAAAAGGAGAAGAATAAATAAATAAAAGAACATGAAGTCGACAAGGAAAACTGACAAAGAAAAAAAATGATTGAGAACTTCCCAAAGCTGGGCGGAAGTTTACCAAAAGTATGGGACAATCTAGTAGCGCACACGAGTGCCCATTTGCTCGAAAACTAACATGTTACTCCCTCTGTAAATTAATATAAGAGCGTTTAGATCACTATTTTAGTATTCTAAACGCTCTTATATTAGTTTACAGAGGGAGTACATGCGAAGTTGGAAACACCTGGGAGAAGAAAAGATAACTCCACACGTGGCCACCTGGTTATGTAAATGGGCTATCTATTGAGAGTTACTGAAGAATTTTTGTTTGGGCTAGGATTTATGACCCACTCTGGTCACAACAAAGCACCTCGGAGCATGTTTGTCTCAAAAAAAAACCCTAGGAGCATGTCCATGGACATTCCTAGGCTAACCAACAAGTCAACCTATGTTTTGCGTGCCTTTTCTGTTAAGTTTACAAGTTTATTGTTCTCTTCAATGGAGAACCTCTGGAAGAGTTTAAAGCCACCATGAGAATCAGCCAAGAATACGGGAATTGTCGGCATATTCAACTACCGTCGCCATATTTATTTCTTGTTGCGGTGATATGATTGTCGTGTGTGCTTAAAGCAAGTGGACCCGATGCTAATTTGGAAGGACTTAAACAACCCCATCAGTGGTGGATGCGAGACATTTATTTTTTGCTGACGATACTCCGGTTTGTTCTTACTAGGCTAATTGGGAGATCTTTAGGTGTTAAACGATCTCTGGAAGCCTATCGTAATGCCTTAGGGGAACGGATGAACTTGAGCAAATCCACTGCCCATTTTATGAAGGGATGTCTTGAGGTGGAAAGAGGGGAGATAAAAACTGTTTTGGAGATCGAGTAAAAGTTTTGAATGATAGGTATCATGGAAGGCCTGCTAATGTAGGGTGAGAAATGGCATCTTTAAATATTTGAAGGGTTGGTTATGGCACAAGATACAAGGATGGACAGAGAAACTCCTATCATCGAGAGGCAAGGAGGTATTTCTCATATCAGTATCAGTGGCTCAAGGAGTGCCGACATTTTTGTTTGGAATATGACCTAGAGGCAAGAATACAATATTTTTTTTCATGTTTATAATTAAGTTTATATTCCTGTCATATAATTGAATGGTTCTTGAATGAGAGATTCAGAGGAAAACTCATTTACATGTGTGAAAACATAAATCCCAAATAGATCCCTGGTCTTCCCTCTAAGACTAGCTCATGTATTATTGATGATCATGTGCATTGTTAAAGTAACAAGAATGCCGATAGTAATGAGAACACATTATTGGCAGAACAATAGCATTGGATAGACCCAACACTTATCATATGCTACGAGATCATATTGTCACTTAGCTGTGAGTATTATCCGTATAATAAGTTAGACTATGAGAATATTCTAGAGCTTCATGTCGGATGGTTGCTTTGGGGTTGCAAAGGTTTCCTGTAACTAGCGGCAAGTGTTTCCTACGAGTACATTGAAAAATTATGTCACTAGCGGCAAGTGTTTCCTCGCACCCGCCACTTTTTCTTGTAATCTTATGGTTTTAGTGTTTTAGGGAGATTTTTGTTCCGATTTTTTTGGGAGTCGAAGTTACTTCATAAAAAGAGTCAAGGGAGGCTTTTGTCACTTTTTGGGTTGATTTTCTATTTTTAGGGCATTAAATAAATTTCTACCTATTAAAAAAATCCTTCTTGATTAAAAGTAGATGTAAATGAAGTTTTCAAAGCGGTGAAACTTGGCATGACCCATAAAGGGTGTGGTAAAAAATTGTGAGAGTTAAGGAAATTTTCTGATGCACTTCATGCAAAACTTGAAGAGTCTCCTGGGAAGTATTAGTGTTTTGAAGGGAAACTGCTGGCTTTGAACGAAACTATACTTTTTTTTACAATTTCTCCTTCAAACTTTTTCTATATTAAACATACACCATTAAAAGTTCCATGGTCAAATTTGGGGGTATGATTTGTTTAGGGCATTTAACATTTCTAGTGATTTCATGGAACTTTAATGATGTCATCGTATTCCCAAATGCCCTTGTGCCCAATTCAAAATTGGAAGGTGAAAGAACCACGAATCATCGTATTCAAGTATAGATTAAGCTTCTTTTGTGTTAGATTTATGTGTCCATGTCGTCAATGTCTCGAACTGTGGAGACACAAATATTGGAGAGCATGTGGTGTTTTGGTCTCGTGCACCATCACCCAATTGATCTTTTGGTTTTTTGTCCATGCTTAGGCCTATCTCGGTGGTGGCAGTAACGACGAGGATGATGGTGTCAATTCTGTTTGGTTGGTGATTCTCTAGTTTTTCTCTTTCATGTTCTCAATCTTCTTCCATGACAATACGATGACGAAGCAGCAACACAATTGTTTACCTTACAAGGGTTGTGTTCCCAACCACAGTGCACCCAGTGAATTAAGGTTCTCACATGCTGGAGTGGACGGCTCATGCGACTTTTCAAAAGTTTTGAGGTTAGTCTAGCTTGTGTAGGTGTGGTCATTAACGATTTCTGCACCGAAGGTATACATGATTGCTCGGAGAAGGTGAAACTAGAGAAGATGACTTTCAAAACTTTAATGTAACACTAGCAAAAGAACTTGTGACAGGATACAACACATCCCTAGCATGATAACCATGACTGAAGACCCAACAGGTCCATGTGCATCGCATTTGTATTGCCACTAATCCTCATTCCCACCCTCTTCAACGGTGGCCTCAATGCTCACACGACCACAACGTGTTTGAATGTAGTCAATTCTAAGGTCCGCATAAGATGAGAAATGTGCTTTTTTTACCTTCAGGTTTTGTCGAGACGTGCATGCGTGATTATAGATAGTTTTTCGTCTTCAAAGAGATTTTGCTGAGATGTTGACTTCTAATCCGGATCTACACCGGTACAAAATAAAGACAAATCGTGCGCTATTGATTAAGATTGCACCATAAATAGATTTTTAAAAAAATGTTTAACAGGTAAAACAACATCATATCCGGATTCTACACATTTTTCTAATCAATTTGTGTATATAACATGTCAAAATTGAAGTGAGGGTTTAAAATATATTGATATTTTTAAAAGGCCTTTAAACTCATTTAAAATATAACCACAGGTTGATTAAGCAAAAGAACATGGGGTTTACTGAAATACAACGAACATTGTTTTTCACTTAAAATAGGACCGCTGGTTAATTTCGGAAAACTGCATGGTGTTTTCTGCGAACGCGAGTTGTCACTAAAACTTGAACTGCAGGTTATTTCAATAAAGTGCACGGGGGTTTCTAAAAAAATCATGACAGACGGGCAAAACCGCTCCTCCCTTTATTAGTATTAGTAGGTATAAATATAGATTTTATTTTATCTATGATCTTCGCTCCATGTTTTGGTGTAATTATTTTATCTGACACGCTTTCCATCTAGTCAATTACTAGTAATAAAATCAGATCAGTTTTTCTAATTCAGTTCACTTGTAAGTAAGACCCTCTCAAAAACTCACATGAAAACCCTGCAAAAAAAATCACATGAAAAAAAATATATCACAAGCCAGTCCGTGAAGGCATGCAATATACTATATTTCCGCAAAAAAAGAGTAAAAAATATACTCTCCGAAACACCGATTGAACAGCAGTATCTTTCCCAGCTTTAGCTTTCTGGCCTAGGATCAAAAAATACACCAGCAGCAGAGCTAGCGCGAAACCAAACAGCTAGCTCAGTCACCAGCGCCCACCGGGACAACCAGGCGCGCCCGCCGATCCTCTGGGCAGAAAGGCCAGGACAACGTCTATCAAAGCCTCTCGCTTCACGTCCCCTAGTCCTAGTCCTAGGAAAAAAGCGCAAACGCGAGCGCTCTTTCTGCATGCGCGCAGCGCCTCGTCCATGGGAATTTCTCTTCTCTTGAGGTAAAAATCCCCGGTTGCCTTGGTGGACTGCACGTCCGGCCGACACCGCGGCGCCAGTGACATCGGACACGTAGTCATCATATTCGTGGCACAGTGACAACAGTCTGCAGCCCTGCAGAGGATGAGCAGCCTGCGTCGACTCCTATGTCTGCGTTTCGGCAGACGCAGAAGGAGCAGAGATACTACAACCCGTTCCTCCTCAAGCAACACGGGTTGGCGGAGGGTCAAATCTACGGTGAGTGTGCAAGCAAGGTGGCCGTGACCGCTATGACCACGATGAACCCGAATTTCATTGCGAAGCAGCCGACGCTCTATGAGGCCGCCGCACATGCTCAATGTGATTTGGGAGAATGAATGGCTATCGCACCTTAGGTGCTGCCGCTGTATTGCACTTGCTTATATAGGTACATGTACAGAGAGCGCATGAGAGCGCGGGCGACGTGCATGGAGATCGTGTGATCATGCATGACGTGCGAGAGAGAGTGGGAGAGAGTGGGCTAACTACAGACTACTAACACCCCGCCGCAGTTGGAGCGTCCGGTGGACGGACGCATAAACTGGACCGGAATTCTTCGAACGCCGCTGTAGGCAACCCCTTGGTGAGCACGTCGGCGAACTGGTGGGTCGTAGGGACATGCAACACACGCAGCTGCCCGAGAGCCACCTTCTCACGGACGAAATGTATGTCGAGCTCGATGTGTTTCGTCCGGCGATGATGGACGGGATTGGCCGCCATGTACACAGAGGAGATGTTGTCGCAGAAGACCACGGTGGCACGAGGGAGTGTGATGGAGAGCTCGCCGAGGAGTTGTCGAAGCCAGCAGCTTTCAGCAACCGCATTGGCGACGGCGCGGTACTCAGCCTCCGCGCTGGACCGGGACACCGTGACCTGTCGTTTGGACGACCAGGAGACGAGAGAATCGCCGAGGAAGACGGCGTAGCCGGACGTCGAACGGCGCGTGTCGGGGCAGCCCGCCCAGTCCGCGTCGGAGTAGGCGACGAGGTCCAGCGTGGGTGAGCGGCGTAGATGGAGACCATGTGTCGAGGTGCCGCGGAGGTACCGCAGGACACGCTTGGCCAGCGCGAGGTGGGATGTGCGCGGGTCGTGCATGACAAGGCAGCACTGCTGGACTGCATAAGCGATGTCGGGGCGTGTCATGGTCATGTACTGGAGCGCGCCGACGATGCTTCTGTACTCGGAGGCGTCAGAGACGGGAGCGCCGTCCTTGGCCGACAGCTTGGAGCGCGAGTCCACAGGCGTCGTCGCCGGCTTGCACGTCTGCATGTTCGCTCGTTCAAGGAGCTCCTCCGCGTACTTGGTCTGAGAGAGGAAGAAGCCGTCCGCGGTGCGAGTGACGGCGATGCCGAGGAAGTAGTGTAGTGGGCCGAGATCTTTCATGGAGAACTCGGCGAACAGGAGCTGTTGGAGGTGGCGAAGTAGCGTGGTCGACGACGCAGCGAGGACGATGTCGTCCACGTACAGCAGGAGGTAGGCGGTCCCGGCGCTGGTGGAGAAGATGAAGAGCGACGGGTCCGCCCGAGAGCTGCGGAAGCCGATGTTGCAGACGAACGTGGCGAACCACGCGAACCAGGCGCGCGGGGCTTGTTTTAGTCCGTATAGCGACTTGTCGAGGAGGCACACATAATCAGGGTGGTCGGCGTCGATGAAGCCTGCAGGCTGTTGGCAGTACACCTGCTCGGTGAGACGGCCGTGGAGGAAGGCATTGTTCACATCCATCTGGTGGACAGGCCACTGGCGCGACGCGACGATCGTGAGGACGACCCGGATCGTGGCAGCCTTGACAACGGGCGAGAAGGTTTCGTCGAAGTCCACGCCGGGACGTTGAGAGAAACCTCGAAGCACCCAGCGGGCCTTGTAGCGCTCCAGGCTGCCGTCGGAGTTGAGCTTGTGGCGGAACAACCATTTGCCGGTGACGATGTTGGCGTTCCGAGGGCGCGGCACGAGTGTCCACGTCCGGTTCTCCATGAGCGCCCTGTATTCCACCTGCATTGCAGCAAGCCAACATGGATCCCGCAAAGCCGTACGCACACTTTTTGGGATGGGCGAGATTGGCGTGGTAGTGGAGACGGAGAGGTTCTGCTCATATTTAGGGTTTGGGAAGAACTTGCCAGCTTGGCCGCGTGTGCGCATGGGGTGGGTGGGGGCGGGTGGTGGAGGACGTCGGGGAGGGGAGGCAACAACCTGGTGTGCGGGGCTCGCTTGCTGGGGGGGCGAGACGATCGTGGGGGAGCTAATCTCGCCGATAGGCGACGGTGCAGACCTCGCAGGAGAGGAATCGGTGGGCACAGCAGTGTTTTGGGTGGAAGGGGAGGCGGGAGGCGTTTGGTCTGCTAGGAGTGGCATGGCAGCTGGTGTAGATGTGGTGATACAAGGAGTTGGGTGGAGGTGTGGCTGTGGTGGAATGGGTGGTAGGTCGTTAGTGAGATCGTCGATGGGAGGTGTGGCCTGTTTGTCGTTGCGAAAGGGGAAGGTTTGCTCGTCGAAGATGACATGCCGTGAGATAATGACACGGCCCGTGGTGCGGTTTAAACAACGGTATCCTTTGTGGTCAGTAGAATACCCGAGAAAAACACACGGCGCAGACCTGGGCGCTAGTTTGTGAGGGGCTGTTGCGGCGAGGTTGGGAAAGCATGAGCAGCCGAAGACGCGCAACGCTGCATAGTTAGGGTGCACGCCGTGGAGTAGGAGGAAGGGGGTCTGATCGTGGCGGGGACGACACGGCCTGCGGTTCAGCAGAAAGGTAGCTGTTTGGAGAGCCTCAACCCAATACGGAAGAGGCATATGGGCATGGATAAGAAGTGAGCGCGAGATGTCGTTCAGTGTGCGGAGCACACGTTCGGCGCGCCCGTTCTGGGGTGAAGTGTAGGGGCAGGACATGCGCAAGATGATGCCGAGGGACGCGAAGAACTGCCTCGAGGCATTGTTGTCAAATTCTCTACCGTTGTCAGATTGGATAGTTAGGATGGGGAGGTGAAAGTGATTCTGCACAAAGGCAGAGAACGTGCGCAGTGTAGGCAAAACCTCGGATTTGTGACGTAGTGGGAATGTCCAAGTAAAATGGCTATAATCATCAAGCAACACAAGGTAGTACTGATAACCTGAAATGCTAGCGAGCGGAGATGTCCATACATCACAGTGAACAAGCTGAAATGGAAAGTACGATACATGTTCGGATGAGCTAAAGGATAGACGAACACTTTTGCCTAACTGACACGACGAACAAAAACTGGAAGATGCGATGGTGTGGGCGAGCGAGGACGACCGGAGCGTGCGTTCCAGAGCTTCGTCGCCGAGGTGACCAAGGCGTTGATGCCACAGATCGCGAGAGGCCGCAGCGGTGAGGGCATGATGAGTGCGTGTGGGGGGCGACGGAGACAGCGGGAAGAGCTCGTCGTCGCCGGAGTTACATCGGAGGATCACCCTCCTCGTTCTTCGATCCTTGACAGAAAAGCCAGAGTCATCAAACTCCACATTTACAGGGTTATCACGTGCAAGCTTTTTGACGGAAATGAGGTTTTTGATGAGGTGCGGGGAGACGAGTACGTTGTTGAGGGAGAGAGATGTTGTGGTGGTCGGAATGCTGGTGTGGCCAGTGTGTGTGGCAGGGAGCGAGGAGCCATCGCCTACTACAATGTTAGTGAAATTACAGGGGCGCGAGGAGGAGAGCATACCGGAAGAGGACGCCATGTGCGAGGTGGCACCACTGTCGAGGTACCAGGTGGAGCTCGGCGTCGTGGGTTGCTGCTGCTGCTGCAGGGTCATGGCGTTGAGAGCGTGCACAAGCGCACTCTGGTCCCATGCCGGCGTGTTGGAGCTGGGGCCGCCAACGGGAGGTGCCTCGTAGAGAGGATGGGGCGGCACGACGCCGGGCTGCCAGACGGTGGGCGGCCCGTAGGGGTACGGGGGAGGTGCGCCAGCGTGGTGAGTGGCCACCCCGGCGAATGGTGATGGCGCGCCGGGGCGTGGGCCGAGGATGCCGGCGCCGGGGGCATGTGGGCGCCACGGCATAGGCCATGCATGCACCATGCCCATCCACGGGGCCGGCGCAGGAGCGGGTGGACGGGGCGCGGCCACCCCGCCGGTGTGCGACGAGCTCCCCCCGCCGTTGTGCCAGGTCTGTCCGCCACCACCACCAGAAGCCTTGCCCTTGCCCTTGTTGCGCCCGCCCCCACGGGAGTTGCGGTCGCCGCCGCCGTTGTGGGAGTTGGCAGGCGTGCGGCTGACGTGGAGTGCTGTTTCAGTGGAGCGCTCGTCGGATTGCCGGCTCTCCTCGATCAAGAGAAAAGCGCGACAACGGAGGAACGAGGGAAATGGAGTCTGCATGGTGAGGATGGGCACAGCATAGCGATAGCGTGGATGAAGACCATGGAGCATGTTCAGAACCTGATCGCGGTCGCCGACCGGTGCGCCGAGGTCGGCAAGGCGATCGGCACACTCCTTGAGCCGGGCGAAGTAGGCGATGATCGAGGAAGAGCCCTGCTCGATCCGGCGAAACTCCGTGGAGAGAAGCACCTGCTGGTGCTCGCGATTCTCTAGGAATAGCGAGCAGATGGACGCCCAGACGTCGGCGGCGGTGGCGCCGCGCTGATGGATGAGGCCGAAGATTTCCGCGTTGACGCGGTTGTACAGCCAACTGACGACGTGCGCATCATCTTGGAGCCAGACGGGATCAGCTGGGCGAGGTGGTCCGGCAAGGTGGTCGGTGACGGCGTACTTCTGAAACATCACCTCAAACAGAGTGCGCCACTGGGAGAAGTTTGGTGGGTTGAGGGAGAGAACCAGGGGCACATGCTGGTTGATGAAAACGCCGGAGAGAGGTGAGAAAGTGGGAGCCGCCGAGGACGAGGCACTGAAGTCCGGGAGGAGGAGAGGACTGGTGCGAGCGAAGGCGGAGGGCGTGAGCAGTGACTGCGTCTGCTGAGGGCGGGCGGGCGTCGCCGGTGAGCTAGTGCTGGGGCTGCCAGGGTTGGGATGTGGAGGGGGTGGAGGGGGTGGGGGTGGAGGGGGTTGAGGTGCAGCCATGGCGAGGTGGGGAGAGGGAGGAGTGCAGCGGAAGGGAGGGTCACAGACGGGGAAGGTAACCGGCGTCTGATACCATGTGATTTGGGAGAATGAATGGCTATCGCACCTTAGGTGCTGCCGCTGTATTGCACTTGCTTATATAGGTACATGTACAGAGAGCGCATGAGAGCGCGGGCGACGTGCATGGAGATCGTGTGATCATGCATGACGTGCGAGAGAGAGTGGGAGAGAGTGGGCTAACTACAGACTACTAACACTCAAGGCTCCGCTCACAACGCAGAGCCAGCGCAGCCGGACGTGGACGCGGCCGCACACGCAGTCGAACCTCGCCGTCGTTCATGTAGACGACTGGAGGACGTGGTCGCCGATGCAAAATACAAAGGAAGATGACGTTGGGCGCCGCCGTCGGATAGGTTTAAGGTCCAGTCGCTCTTTTATTTGGTATTTTTTATATGAAAATTTGTTCGTATTTGCATAAATTTCGTCCGATTAATTGATACTTTGTTCAGCGATGGATGGCCGGCTCTCACTCGTGGACAAATGCCTGGGCAAACTTATGGACCAGCAAGATGCCATTAGCCTCAGGGCCTACGATCGAAAACAGCCGCAGCTAGCGCGAAACCAACAGCTAGTTCAGTGAACTGCGCCCACCCGGACAACCAAACCAAGCGTGCCTGTCGATCCTCTGGGTATCAATTCCAGCCTCGCTTCACGTCCTAGGAAAAAGCGCAAAAGCGAGCGCTCTTTCTGCATGCGCGCAGCGCCTCGTGCATGCAAAATTCTCTTCTCCTCAGGTAAAAATCTCTCGTTGCCCCCGTGGACTGCTCGTCGGGCCGACACCGCGGCCACGAGTGACATTGGACACGCAGATGCAGCGACCATGAAAAGGGTAAAAAGACGTGTCCATCTCATCGCACTCGTGGCAGGCACAGTGACAGCAGTCTGCAGCCTGCAGGCACGGAATAAACACGGGAAAGCGAGTACTCTACTGTGCATGAACCCTTGGTTTCATTACCAACCCGTCCGACACAAGTTGTCATTCGTTTCGGCGCAATGCAGCAAGGGCATCTCCAACGTCGACATGTTCGTTGCCTGGACTCCTTTTCACCCTTCGCAAATCTAGGAATATATTCCGGTCAATTTCTTTTGGGGTCACTTCATGGATACGGCGAATATATGATGAATGAGCCCGGAGCAGAGCAGTACCGGCGCTACGGACACACGGAACAGAAAGATTTCCTGGCTTTGATGATTGGTGCTGCTAAAAAGAACAGCACCAAGCGAGAGGAAAGTGGAGGCACTATGAGCATGCATCAACAATGCCACGCAAGTCGCAAGTAGCACGACAGTTTCACTTTATTTCAAATAAAACCACAACCTAGCGTATTTGATTGGTGAATGACATGCATATGCTGCAATGCCAACCAATTGACCGAGGTTGGTGACATCCAATTCTTGTCTCTGCAAGGAGAAACGTTGCCCGCATAAATCCTCTCGCATTTGGAGGATCGCTTCGTGGACACGAATGTAGGAGGACGTCATTCAACTATAGCCGTAGGGTATCAACTGGGCGGGCTGTGGCCCGTCTAGGCCATGCTATTATTTTATGTCGATCAAATATCCAGCCTAAATATTATTTTTTAAGATGAAAATGGCTAGCCCAGCTATACTTTTTTTACGGAATACCCAACCCAGGTCAACTTGTTATTCTCCGCCCCGCTGGGCTGTAATTATTTCTTAAAGCTCGTTTTCTTTCCTATTAGGCCTAACAAGAAAATGAGGTTTAAAAAATAATAAATGAGATGTAATTATAAAACTGAGCTATAAATATACAAAAATGCACCAAGCAGGTAATTAGTTTAAAAAATATTATTGTTTGAATTTGGAAATTTTCATTTCATTACTTATTGCGCGCGCAATATTTTTTTAGATTTTTATCTAATATAAATTCATTTTGAAATTATATTTAATCTGACTCGAAATTTTAGGATAATTTTTTTCAGATCCCATTAAAATGTGGGATTTTTGGTTGAATTCTGTTTTGAGAGGTTGGTTTAAATTATTAATCGTTGTCCTGGCTAGAAAATGGGTTGTAATTTTAATAGACTGTAAGTGAATTGTAGTAAATTCCATTAGAATTCAAAAATGAGTTGTACATTATTACGAATCGCAAATGGGCTATATGTTCTCTGTCACATATGTAATGCTCACTTATGGGTCTACTATTTTTTAAGAATTATAGTTAGTGACGCGTACGGAAGGCTTGTGGGCCTACTAAGGCATACGGAAGACTTTGTAAACTTATAGTCAAGACACGATTCTAGCAGCAGTTGCCGTTGGATGTTTATCCAACGGCTGTAGTGTTTCTTCAATCTCGGATATTCTTGCTTCAGCAGCTCAAACCACCGTCGGTGGTACCGCCTGCTACCGTCTCCCGTGGCCGGCTGTGCTGCTGCGCAGACTTCACCGGCCCACTCTACTCCCAAACGCCGTCCAGGCCATTCCTCTACTCACCAACACCTCATGTTCTTCATCGGTGATGGCAGCCTCACACCGTAGTCGAACCAGTGAACCCTCGTACTCCCCTCCGCGTGGGCATCCACTACTGTGCCTTCGCCAGCTCCGGGTCGTTCTCTTCGTAATACTCGCCATCGTTCACTGCGTTGGTTCTCTCGGCGCGGCGTGGTCAACTTTGTCAACAAATGACAACCATCGGGGACAGAGATCCAGTGCCTTGCCCACAGCAAGGCACAACGTAACTGGCGGCCAGCCAACCGTTGGATCAGGGGAGCGGCTCAGATGAGGCATGTATGTGGATTGGCTGACAGTAGGGACGCACATGGCCCATGGCTGCACGCAGCAAGTGCCCCCGTATTATGCGAAAACAAATAATTTCTCCCCTTGACAGGTTTGACCCACTAGCTAAATCTTCGCACGCAAGGAAGTGCTTCCTTTATTATGCGGAAATAAAAAGTTTCCTCTCCGTGACAGCTGGGGCCTACCAGCTTTATTATGATCCTTTTTATGAAAATATAGATTGTACCAGAGATTCTAAATTGTTTTATTTTTATTCTAACTCAAAAAAGAAGAAATAAAAAAATCAGAAAATATCTTCGCACGCAAGGAAGTGCCACCTTATTACGCGAAAAAATTGATTCCCCCTGCTAGCTGGGACCCATCAGATTTGCAGGCTGACTTGTGGGCCTACTAAGTTAACGCGTACGCAGGGCTTTGTCAACTTAGTCAATAAATGATTCTAGCTGCAGTGACCGTTCGATGTTAATCCAACGGACAAGCTGCGTCTTCAACCTCTGGTCTTATTGCTCCAGCCGCCCAAACCCGCGCCCGCCGTACCGCCTGCTCGAGCCTCCCGTGGCCGGCTGTGCTGCCGCACAGACCTCACCGCCCGACCATACTACTACTGGCCAGGCCTTCCCTCTACTCACCCACACCCCCTGTTATTCTCCGGAGACGGCATCCTGAAACCGCAGTCGAAGCAGTCAACCCTCGTACTCCCCTCCTCGTGGGCATCCACTGCCACGTATTCCCCGGCTCCGGGTCGTTCCCTTCCTAGGTCGCGCCGTCGTCCATCACCTTGGTGCTGTCGGGCGGTACGGCGTCGTCAACGCGGTCAACGAACGATAGCCATCAGAAGAGGACTGTAAGTGGAGAGGTTGACAGCTGGGTCTATCGGTTAAGGAGACCTCTTCAGAAAGACTATGTCTCGACCATCCGGTTCTCAAACATCAGGCAGTGCGAAAAATTCAATGGAGGAGATCGTGTCTTGTGGGGAAAAGTGCGCAAACCTCTGCAGAGTGTGTAAACAAATCATGATTTGTCGTGTCCCCGGTTATGGACATTTTGAGTATCTGGTATTTGAATTATTGGTTGATCTCATCACTCTATTTAATGAAATTGTTGGGTTATTAATGATTTGGTGATTTTTTGGGGGATTGAGTTGGGAAACCTTCTCAATATGGGTAATTTAATTTGGTAGTAAAACAAAATTTATTCTTTGTTGTAGGGAAAAATTAGCTTTATGAAAATGTTAAACTTAGAGCCTCCACCAGCCAAATATGCATATAAAGATAGACAATTCTCATTATTATTCTATGGTGTGAAATTGCCAGTACATTCAATGTACTAACCTATATGGCTGCAATGTCTCATGTTGCAGGATTCTTACGACGAGTAAGTCATACGTTAGGGTTACGATGTCTACACTCAACTTTGCCGTTGGTGTTGTTGAGACTCCACAGCTTTGTTGTTTCTTCCGCTATATGGATTGAGGTAATAACATTTACGTTACTTTATACATGTGATTTACCTCTATTATAAATCCTCGAGTATTGTGTGTGTCAGCATACCGATCCAGGGATGACACTTAAGCATAGAGACTTCGATCCATTCGGGTCAAGTCGCTACACTAAGTTGTCATTTCTTAAGGTTTGGGGCTGCCATGCTTATGTCAAAAGGCTTCAGCCAGAAAGCTCGAACATAAAGCAGACAAACGTGTAACACCCCGAGAATCTTGCTACAGTAATCTCCCCCTGATGGTGGCCATGTCATCGTGATTACTATACAAGTTGCCACTTGTTTGAAAGTCAAATTCAAATTTAATTTGCAAGTGAAATTTAAAGTTTCACTGATATGGTTGCAAATAGTCCAAGATTTAGCAACTAATCCATAACAAATAATTGTTAAGGGAAAACTACATCACCACAATGCCAAAATGGGATATAGCAATTATAATAGTGCCATTTTGGCATTTTAAAATGCTATTTCATTTGTGAAAAATCAAATTGGATTCAGTTGCCCCTCAAACTATTTGAGGCGGTGCCAAATACTACAAGGAATTTAAGTGGCCTAGTCCCATCTTTTTAAAAGTATTTTGGTAGCCCAAACTTTCTACCTCTGTCTCTGTTTTAAATAAAAAAGAAAAGAAAACGGAAACCTAAAAGGAGAAAAGGCAAAAAGGAAAAAAAGAACCCCCGGGCCCCTTTGCCTTTGGACCAAGGCAGCCCAACCGGACCGACCGGCCCAACCCCTCCCCGAGTCGTCTCCCTCTCCTTCCATGTTCGACCGACCGGAAGGGGGCTCCCGCTCGTCCCCGCTGGACCCGGCGTCGTGCCCGTACGCCACCGACGGGAGGATAAGGCCGCCCCTGGCGCCTCGGTTCCCCCCTGGCCTCACTCCCGCTCTCATCCACTCCCCCTCTCCTAGGCGCCCCCCTCTCTAGTTCCGCCCACACCCGAACGCCTCCGTCGCCACTGTTGCCGTCGACCTCGCGGCCACCGTCGCCCCCACGCCGAGCTGGGAGGTCCCGCGGACCCGCCGTCGTCTGCTTCATCCTCCTCGCCCACGAGCTCAAGCTCGGAGCCACCACATCGGCCGGATCGACACCATCTTCTCCTCGGTCATCGCCAATGTTCTTCGTCGTTTTCGTCGCCGTCAGTTGCTAGTAAACCCCCCAACAAGCCCCCGTGTGCTCCTCGGTGAGCTGCGCCTTCGACCCCTCTGTTTCCCCTTCGAATTCGTCCCCTAGCTCGCTCGTCGCTGCCCCGCATGCTCCAGCTCCGCTGACGCCATGGCCGCTCCAATCCCCCCTGGACGCGCCGCTCCTGCCCGACTGCGCCCCTCAACCGCACCCTACGTCCGCCTATGCGCCCCTAGCCATGAGCCGGCCTCGTCCCGACACGCCAGCGCATCGCTGGCCGCACACCCACGCGGGCCATGCCGCAGTCGCCCGAGCCCGTCCGCCCTGCTCACCGCTAGCTGCTCGCGTCGCTGCTGCTCTGTTGCCTCTCGCCGCCCTGCTCCCTCTCCATTGCTTGGCCGTGCCCGCCGTTCCCCGCACGCGCCCACAGCCGCCCACTCACGCTTGCTGCTCCTCCCCTGCCTTCTGCTGTTGTTGCTGCGTTGTTGTCCGCGGCCTCGCTAGCCTGCTGCACCGTGGCCCGCCGCTGTCGCAGTCGCCCACCACCCCGCCGTACGCGCCCGCTGCCTCGCTGTCCTGCGGCCGCGCCTCGCCGCCGGCCACCTCCCCTCCGCTTCCCTGCACCTCGCCCCACTTCGGCTCCGGCCTGCCGCGCCTCGCCGACGCCCCGAGGCGCCCCGCCGGCCTCGCCCCGCACCTGGGCGGGTTTGGCCTCCGCCCGGGGCAGCGCCCGCCCCGTTAACCACCCACTCCAGTGGCCTAATGGGCCACTGAGCAGTAGGGCCCATCCCCCTGTTATAAAAAAGTTTTAAATAATAATAATTATTATAAATATAATTAATTAATTAGTTAATTAGGTTTAATTAACCTAATTAAAGTTAATTAGCCTAATAGCCTAATTAGACTAAATTAACTAGTTAGTTAACGAAACAGTCAATGACAGGAGGGCCCCATCCCCTGTTGACCAGTCAAACGTGATTGGTCAATTGGGACCCCCCTGGCCCACGTGTCAGCCTCTGTGCACAATCTGATGACTACTACTACCCGGAGGATGCCTACTACTACGTGAAGACCGCAGTCGACTAGGAGTAGTTAGGAGGCTCCCAGGCAGGAGGCCTTGCCTTTTCGATCGATGATGCTTTTGTGCTAGCCTTCTTAAGGAAAACTTGTTTAACTCATGTCTGTACTCAGATATTGTTGCTTCCGCTGACTCGTCTATGATCGAGCTCTTGTATTCGAGCCTTCGAGGCCCCTGGCTTGTAATATAAAGCTTGTATTATTTTAATTTGAGTCTAGAGTTGTGCTGTGATATCTTCCCGTGAGTCCTTGATCTTGATCGTACACATTTGCGTGTATGTTTAGTGTATGGTCAAATCAGGGGCGTCACAAAACACGTCTTCAGAGGATACCCAAAAGAGATAGTTGGGTATACCTTCTATCTCAGATCCGAAGGCAAAGTGTTTGTCGCTAAGAATGGTTTCTTTCTCGAGAAAGAGTTTGTCTCGAAAGAATTGAGTGGGGGAAAGATAGAACTTGATGAGGTTGTTGAACCTTTACTTCAACCAGAGAATAGCGCAGCGTTGAAAGATGTTTCTGTGGCACCTACGTCAGTTTAAGAGGAAGCTAATGATGGTGATCATGAAGCTTCGGATCAAGTTACTATCGAACCTCGTAGGTCGACAAGGATATGTATTGCTCCTGAGTGGTACGGTAATCCTATCTTAGAGGTCATGTTGTTGGACAACGATGAACCTACGAGATATGGAGGAGCGATGGTGGGCCCGGATTCCGACAAATGGTTGGAGGCCATGAAATCTGAGATGGGATCCATGTATGAAAACAAAGTATGGACTTTAGAAGTATTATCTGAAGGGCGAAAGGCCATTCGGAATAAATGAATCTTCAAGAAGAAGACAGACGTGGACGGTAATGTCACCGTCTATAAAGCTCGACTTTTGGCAAAGGGTTTTTTCACAAGTTCAAGGAGTTAACTATGATGAGACTTTCTCACCCGGAGCGATGCTTAAGTCCGTCAGAATCATGTTAGCAATAGCTGCATTTTTCGATTATGAAATCTGCCAGATGGGTGTCAAAGCAACGTTCCTTAACAGTTTCCTTAAGGAAGAGTTGTATATGATGCAACCGGAAGGTTTTGTCGATCCAGAGAATGCTGACAAAGTGTGCAAACTCCAGCGATCCATTTATGGAGTGGTGCAAGCATCTTGCAGTTGGAATCTTCACTTTGATGAGGTGATCAAAGCATTTGGGTTTATGCAAGTTTTCGGAGAATCTTGTATTTACAAGAAAGTGAGTGGGAGCTCTATAGCATTTCTAATATTATATGTGGATAACATATTGCTGATTGGAAACAATATAGAACTTTTGGAAAACTGATATGTCCATTTTGCATCATGTTTTCCTACTTCTATTTACAATCTACAAGATATATAATAAAGAGTAGTTTGAGTTTTGCTTTCTTTACTTTTATGTTTCAATCAAAATAAAAGGAAATAATGAAAAAACAAGATCATATGCTAATCTCATGGTAAGTAATGACATCACATAAAGAAAAGTACAAGTGGTAAAATTTGTTGAAAGTTGACAAACATAGCATTGGTCAATGATGCAATTCATGAAAGGATTAATAAGGGAAGAGAAGATTCACATGCAAACACACTATCTTTGACATCTTTTATGATTGTGATCCCCCATCAAAATATTATATGCCAAAATTGTTGACATTGGACAAAACAACGTAATGATTTATGTTTGCTCATATTCACATAGAAGTTATATTGTCATAGATCCTTTAACACGTGGTGCTTGCCCCATATCTTTGCTAGCCAAAAATTCTGCACTAAGTAGAGATACTACTTGTGCATCCAAAAACCCTTAAACCCAAAATCTTGTTTTGAGAGCCCACCATACCTACCTACGGATTGAGTAAGATCCTTCAAGTAAGTTGTCATCGGTGCAATAAGGCAATAAAAATTGCTTCTAAATATGTTGGATCATTTAGTGTAAGAGAAAATTGAGCGTCGTAAGAACTTGTGATGGCAAAGTAATAAAGGCGACATACTGCATAATAAAGGTTCCTATCATAAGGGGCAATATAATGTGACGTTCTTTTGCACTAAGAGATTGAGCATACAAACGAAAAAGCGCGTGGCAACCTCTGCTTCCCTCTATGAAGGGTCTATCTTTTACTTTTATGTATTTACTTTTATACAAGAGTCAAAGTATTCTTCCATATTCCTTTTTATTTTCTCTTTTTGCAAGCATCATGTGGTGAGGAAAGATTTAGGCACATATATCCCGTTGGATATGAGTGAGCATGAATTATTATTGTTGACATCACCCTTGAGGTGAATACCTTGGGGGCGAAACTATAAGCCCCTATCTTTCTATGTGTCTGGTTGAAACTTTTTGCTCATGGGTATGCGGTGAGTGTTAGCAATCATAGAAGATTATATGATGGTTGAGTATGTGGACTGCTACCTCTCGAGCACTTCGTTGGATTTCCCCGAAGAGGAAGGGATGATGAAGCAAAGTAGCATAAGTATTTCCCTCGGTTTTTGAGAACCAAGGTATCAATCCAGTAGGAGGCTACGCTCGAGTACCTTGTACCTACACAAAAACAATAGCTCAACGCAACCAACGCGCTTAGGGCTTGTCAATCCCTTCACGGTCACTTACGAAAGTGAGATCTGATAGAGATGATAAATAATATTTTTTTTGGTATTTTTGGTATAGAGATGCAAAGTAAATAAAGTAAAAGCCAAGCAATAGTAAAGTGATGGAGATTGATATGATGAGAAAGAGACCCGGGGCCATAGGTTTCACTAGTGGCTTCTCTCAAGAGCATAAGTATTCTACGGTGGGTGAACAAATTACTGTTGAGCAATTGACAGAATTGAGCATAGTTATGAGAATATCTAGGTATGATCATGTATATAGGCATCACGTCCGAGACAAGTAGACCGAAATGATTCTGCATCTACTACTATTACTCCACTCATCGACCGCTATCCAGCATGCATCTAGAGTATTAAGTTAAAAATAGAGTAACGCCTTAAGCAAGATGACATGATGTAGAGGGATAGTTTCATGCAATATGATAAAAACCCCATCTTGTTATCCTCGATGGCAACAATACAATACGTGCCTTGCTGCCCCTTGTGTCACTGGTAAAGGACACCGCAAGATTGAACCCAAAGCTAAGCACTTCTCCCATGGCAAGAACAACCAATCTAGTAGGCCAAACCAAACTGATAATTCGAAGAGACTTGCAAAGATAACCAATCATACATAAAAGAATTCAGAAAAGATTCAAATATTATTCATAGATAGACTTGATCATAAGCCCACAATTCATCGATCTCAACAAACACACCGCAAAAAGAAGATTACATTGAATAGATCTCCACGAGAGAGGGGGAGAACATTGTATTGAGATCCAAAAAGAGAGAAGAAGCCATCTAGCTACTAGCTATGGACCCGTAGGTCTGAAGTAAACTACTTACACTTCATCGGAGGGGCTTGGATGATGATGTAGAAGCCCTCCGTGATTGATGCCTCCTCCGGCAGAGCTCCAGAACAGGCCCCAAGATATGATCTCGTGGATACAGAAAGTTGCGGCGGTGGAATTAGGTTTTTGGCTCCATCCCCGATCGTTTGGGGGTACGTGGATATATATAGGAGGAAGAAGTACGTCGGTGGAGCTTCGAGGGGCCCACGAGGAAGGGGCACGCCCTAGGGGGGGGCGCCCCCTACCCTCGTGAGCACCTCGTGGATTTCTTGATGGAGGGTACAAGTCTCCTGGATCTTATCTGATGAGAAAATCACGTTTCCGAAGGTTTCATTTCGTTTGGACTCCATTTGATATTCCTTTTCTTCAAAACCCTAAAACATGCAAAAAACAGCAATTCTGGGCTGGGCCTCCGGTTAATAGGTTAGTCCCAAAAATAATATAAAAGTGGAAAATAAAGCCCAATAATGTCTAAAACATTAGATAATATAGCATGGAGCAATCATAAATTATAGATACGTTGGAGACGTATCAAGCATCCCCAAGCTTAATTCCTGCTCGTCCTCGAGTAGGTAAATGATAAAAACAGAATTTTTGATGCGGAGTGCTACTTGGCATAATTTCAATGTAAATATTCTTAATTGTGGTATGAATATTCAGATTCGAAAGATTCAAGACAAAGTTCATATTGATATAAAAATAATAATACTTCAAGCATACTAACAAAGCAATTATGTCTTCTCAAAATATCATGGCCAAAGAAAGCTATCCTACAAAATCATATAGTCTGGCTATGCTCTATCTTCACCACACAAAGTATTTAAATCATGCACAACCCCGATGACAAGCCAAGCAATTGTTTCATACTTTTGACATTTTCAAAACTTTTTCGATCTTCACGCAATACATGAGCGTGAGCCATGGATATAGCACTATAGGTGGAATAGAATGGTGGTTGTGGAGAAGACAAAAAGGGAGAAGATAGTCTCACATCAACTAGGCGTATCAACGGGCTATGGAGATGCCCATCAATAGATATCAATGTGAGTGAGTAGGGATTGCCATGCAACGGATGCACTAGAGCCACAAGTATATGAAAGCTCAAAAGAAACTAAGTGGGTGTGCATCCAACTCGCTTGCTCATGAAGACCTAGGGCATTTTGAGGAAGCCCATCATTGGAATATACAAGCCAAGTTCTATAATGAAAAATTCCCACTAGTATATGAAAGTGACATAATGAGAGACTCTCTATCATGAAGTTCATGGTGCTACTTTGAAGCACAAGTGTGGTAAAAGGATAGTAACATTGTCCCTTCTCTCTTTTTCTCTCATTTTTTTATTTGGGCATGTCTCCTTTTTTTATGGCCTCTTTTTTTCGTCCGGAGTCTCATCCCGACTTGTGGGGGAATCATAGTCTCCATCATCCTTTCCTCACTGGGACAATGCTCTAATAATGATGATCATCACACTTTTATTTTTCTTACAACTCAATAATTACAACTCGATACTTAGAACAAAGTATGACTCTATGTGAATGCCTCCGATGGTGTACCGGGATATGCAATATGACAATGATGGAGTGTGTCATAATAAATGGAACGGTGGAAAGTTGCATGGCAATATATCTCCGAATGGCTATGGAAATGCCATGATAGGTAGGTATAGTGGCTGTTTTGAGGAAGGTATTTGGTGGGTGTATGATACCAGCGAAAAGTGCGCGGTATTAGAGAGGCTAGCAATGGTGGAAGGAAGGAAAGTGCGTATAATCCATGGACTCAACATTAGTCATAAAGAACTCATATACTTATTGCAAAAATCTAGAGGTTATCAAAGCAAAGTATTACGTGCATGCTCCTAGGGGGATAGATTGGTAGGAAAAGACCATCGCTCGTCCCCGACCGCCACTCATAAGGAAGACAATCAATAAATAAATCATGCTCCGACTTCATCACATAACGGTTCACCATACGTGCATGCTACGGGAATCACAAACTTTAACACAAGCATTTCTCAAATTCACAACTACTCAACTAGCATGACTCTAATATCACCATCCTCATATCTCAAAACAATTATCAAGCATCAATTTCTTCTTAGTATTCAACACACTCATACGAAAGTTTTATTAATCTTGAATACCAAGCATATTAGGTTTTAAGCAAATTACCATGCTATTAAGACTCTGAAAATAATCTAAGTGAAGCATGACAGATCAATAGTTTCTATAAAACAAATCCACCACCGTGCTCTAAAAGATATAAGTGAAGCACTAGAGCAAAACTATAAAGCTCAAAAGATATAAGTGAAGTACATAGAGTATTCTATCAAATTCCAAATCATGTATGGCTTTCTCAAAAGGTGTGTACAACAAGGATGATTGTGGTAAACTAATAAGAAAATACTCAAATCATAAAAGACGCTCCAAGCAAAACACATATCATGTGGTGAATAAAAATATAGCTCTAAGTAAAGTTACCGATAGAAGTAGACCAAAGAGGGGATGCCTTCCGGGGCATCTCCAAGCTTTGACTTTTAGGTATCCTTAGATTATCTTGGGGGTTCCATGGGCATCCCCAAGCTTAGGCTCTTGCCACTACTTGTTCCATAATCCATCAAATCCTTACCCAAAACTTGAAAACTTCACAACACAAAACTTAAGGTAGAAAACTCGTGAGCTCCGTTAGCGAAAGAAAACAAAAGACCACTTCAATGTACTGTAATGAACTCATTCTTTATTTATATTGGTGTTAAACCTAATGTATTCCAACTTCTATATGGATTATAAACTATTTTACTAGCCATAGATTCGTCAAAATAAGCAAACAACACACGAGAAACAGAATCTGTCAAAAACAGAACAGTCTGTAGTAATCTGTAGCTAGCGCAAGATCTGGAACCCCAAAAATTCTAAAATAAATTGCTGGACGTGAGTAATTTATCTATTAATCATATGAAAAATGCATTAACTAAATATCACTTTCCAAATAAAAATGACAGCAGTTCTCGTGAGCGCTAAAGTTTCTGTTTTTTACAGCAAGTTAAACAAGACTTTCCCCAAGTCTTTCCAACGGTTCTACTTGGCACAAACATTAATTGAACACAAAAAACACAACCAAAACAGAGGCTAGATAATTTATTTATTACTAAACAGGAGTGAGGGGGTCCTGGATTAGGGGGTGTTCGGATAGCCGAACTATACCTTCAGCCGGACTCCTGGACTATGAAGATACAAGATTGAAGACTCTGTCCCGTGTCCGGAAGGGACTTTCCTTGGCGTGGAAGGCAAGCTTGGCGATACGGATGTTCAGATATCCTACCATTGTAACCGACTCTATGTAAACCTAACCCTCTCCGGTGTCTATATAAACCGGAGGGTTTTAGTCCGTAGGACGACATACACATCAACAATCATACCATAGGCCAGCTTCTAGGGTTTAGCCTCTCTGATCTCGTGGTAGATCTACTCTTGTACTACCCATATCATCAATATTAATCAAGCAGGACGTAGGGTTTTACCTCCATCGAGAGGGCCCGAACCTGGGTAAAACTTCGTGTCCCTTGCCTCCTGTTACCATCCGACCTAGACGCACAGTTTGGGACCCCCTACCCGAGATCTGCCGGTTTTGACACCGACATTGGTGCTTTCATTGAGAGTTCCTCTGTGCCGTCGCCGTCAGGCCCGATGGCTCCTACGATCATCAATGGCGATGCAGTCCAGGGTGAGACCTTCCTCCCCGGACAGATCTTCGTCTTTGGCGGCTTCGCACTGCGGGCCAATTCACTTGGCCATCTAGAGCAGATCGAAAGCTACGCCCCTGGCCGTCAGGTCAGATTTGGAAGTTTAAACTACACGGCTGACATCCGCGGGGACTTGATCTTCGACGGATTCGAACCACTGCCGAGCGCGCCGCACTGTCACGACGAGCATGATCTAGCTCTGCCGCCGAACAGTGCCCTGGAGGCCGCACCCGCATCGGCTCCGACCCTTAGTTCGGAGCCGACCGCGCCGATCGAGGATGGGCGGTTGGACGCCACCTCGGGGGCTGCGATCCAAACGGCGATTGAGCCGAACACCAGCCCCGTACTCTGCGAGGCTCGTGACTCCAAGGAGCCGGACTCCTCTCCGGACTCCGAACCCTCCGCGCCCCTGCCAGTCGAATCCGATTGGGCGCCGATCATGGAGTTCACTGCCGCAGACATCTTTCAGCACTCGCCTTTCGGCGATATCCTGAAGTCACTAAAGTCTCTCTCTTTATCAGGAGAGCCCTGGCCGGACTACGGTCAGCAAGGTTGGGGTACGGACGATGAAGAAATTCAAAACCCACCCACCACCCACTTTGTAGCCACTGTCGACGACTTAACCACATGCTCGACTTCGACTCCGAAGACATCGACGGTATGGACGACGATGAAGAACCATCGCCTACTAGGCCCTGGAAAGCCACCTCGTCATATGACATATACATGGTGGACACCCCAAAAGAGGGAGAGGGCGATGGAACGGTAGAGGATGACCCCTCTAAGAAACAGCCCAAGCGCCGGCGTCAGCGGCGCCGCTCAAAATCTCGCCAACACAAAGACGGTGATTCTAGCACGGGAGATAATAATACTCCAGAGAGTGCCGAAGAAAACCCCCTCCAGCAAGGTTTAGCACAGGAGGATGGAGAAGCCAGCCCTCATGAGAGAGCGGTAGGCAAAGAGGTCGAGGACGATAATTATATGCCTCCCTCCGAAGATGAGGCAAGCCTCGACGACGATGAATTCGTCATGCCAGAGGATCCCGTTGAGCAAAAGCGTTTCCAACGCAGGCTTATGGCCACGGCAAGAAGCCTCAAGAAAAAACAGCAACATCTCAGAGCTGATCAAGATTTGCTAGTTGACAGATGGACTGAAGTCCTTGCGGCCGAAGAGCATAAACTCGAACGCCCCTCCAAGAGCTACCCAAAGCGCAGGTTGCTACCCCAATTAGAGGAGGAAGCACTTGATGCGGCCGACCGGCCACCTCGTGGCCGCGACAGAGAGGCCTCCCGGCCCTCCACTCAAGCCGCACCCCGTACCAAGGCACGGGAATATGCGCCGGACTTACGAGACATGTTGGAGGACAAGGCAAGGCAAACACGATCGATCTACGGATCGCGTGGGCACCCCACGGCTCGAGACGGTAACCGTCACGCCGGCCACAAATTCGGCAGGGCCGAACACAGTAGACAAAGCTCATCGGAGCTACGTCATGATATCGCCCAGTACAGAGGCGCCGCACACCCACTGTGCTTTACAGACGAAATAATGGATCATCAAATCCCCGAGGGTTTCAAACCCGTAAACATCGAATCATATGATGGCACAACAGACCCTGCAGTATGGATCGAGGATTATCTCCTTCATATCCACATGGCCCGCGGCGACGATTTTCACGCCATCAAATACCTCCCACTCAAGCTTAAAGGACCAGCTCGGCATTGGCTCAACAGCTTGCCAACAGGATCAATCAGTTGTTGGGAGGACCTGGAAGCCGCATTCCTCGACAATTTCCAGGGCACTTATGTGCGACCCCCAGACGCCGATGACCTAAGTCACGTAATCCAGCAGCCAGAGGAATCGGCCAGACAATTCTAGACACGGTTCCTAACAAAGAAAAATCAAATAGTCGAGGACGCTGAGGCCCTAGCAGCCTTCAAGCACAATATCCGTGACGAGTGGCTGGCCTGGCACCTCGGACAGGAAAAGCCGAAATCTATGGCAGCACTCACGACACTCATGACCCGCTTTTGCGCGGGAGAAGATAGCTGGCTTGCTCGTAGCAACAATATGACCAAGAACCCTGGCAGTTCGGACACCAGGGACATTAGTGGCAGGTCGCGTCGCAACAAGCAGAAGCGCCGCATTAACGGCGACAATGCTGAGGATACGGCAGTTAATGCCGGATTCAGAGGCTCTAAATCCGGTCAGCGGAAAAAGCCATTCAAAAGGAATCCTAGGGGCCCGTCCAGCTTGGACCGAATACTCGACCGCTTGTGCCAAATACATGGCACCCCCGAAAAGCAGGCCAATCACACCAACAGGGATTGTTGGGTGTTCAAGCAGGCAGGCAAGTTAAGCGCCGACAATGAAGACAAGGGGCTGCATAGCGATGACGACGAGGAGCCCCGGCCGCCGAACAACAGTGGACAGAAGGGTTTTCCCCCACAAGTGCGGACGGTGAACATGATATACGCAACCCATGTCCCCAAAAGGGAGCGAAAGCGTGCGTTAAGGGACGTATACGCGGTAGAGCCAGTCGCCCCAAAGTTCAACCCATGGTCCACCTGCCCGATCACCTTTGATCGAAGGGACCATCCCACTAGCATCCGTCATGGCGGATTCGCCGCATTGGTTCTAGACCCAATTATTGACGGATTTCATCTCACTAGAGTCCTTATGGACGGCGGCAGCAGCCTGAACCTGCTTTACCAGGATACAGTGCGGAAAATGGGCATAGATCCCTCGAGGATTAAGCCCACCAAAACGACCTTTAAAGGCGTAATACCAGGTGTAGAGGCCAACTGCACAGGCTCAGTCACACTTGAAGTGGTCTTCGGATCTCCGGATAATTTCCGAAGCGAGGAGTTAATCTTCGACATAGTCCCGTTTCGCAGTGGCTATCACGCACTGCTCGGGCGAACCGCATTCGCCAAATTCAATGCGGTACCGCACTACGCATACCTTAAGCTCAAGATGCCAGGCCCTCGTGGAGTAATTACGGTCAATGGAAACACCGAACGCTCCCTCCGAACGGAGGAGCACACGGCGGCCCTTGCAGCGGAAGTACAAAGCAGCCTCTCCAGGGAGTTCTCCAGTCCGGCCATCAAACGTCCGGACACCGTCAAGCGTGCCCGGAGTAACCTACAACAAGACCGCCTGGCACGTTCCGAGCAGGCGTAGCAATTCGTCCCCAACCCCAACCCTCGCAAAAAGGCGACGCCAGTACTTCGCGTCCATAACTACGCTCTGGAAATACCATGGGCATAGGGGGAGGGGCACCATCACGGCACGCCCAAAACACGGCTTAAACCGCACCAGGGGCTGCCGATTTTTTACTTTTCTCTTACTTCCAGGACTCTACTCTTCAGAAGGCCTGTTCGGCAGTTCAATTGCCGCACAAACGATGCAAGGACGAGGGAAGCAGACAAGCCATGCCGCATTACGGAAATCCCAGGTGGTCTCTATCACGAGCAGTATACCTGTTTTGCATACTATTCCGCAGCTTGCCCCTGGAGCAGACATGTTAAATAGTCCAACTTTTCGTTTATCGCATTACTTGTATCGTTCTGCTTTGATCGCAGCTATTTCAATAAACAATGCATAGCTTTTTCTATTTTTTGCATTACCTTTTTATATATGTTCCTTAACGACATGTTGCACCCGTACACTTTGGTACGGCCAAAATACGCCAGGGGCTTAAGTACCCCTCAACATGGTGTGAGAAGTCCAAACACTTTAACAAGTGCGGCACCCCGAACTTATAGCATTATATGCATCGGCTCCGAATCATGTCTTGGGTCAATAGTTGGGTTTGCCCGGCTCCTATGTTTTGGTGCCTTACGTTCCGCTATATCGGCTAAGGTAGCACCAGGAGAACCACTGCGATTGTGCCCCGGTTGAGCTGGGTCGAGCACCTCAGTGGAGAAAGCTAAAATTGACCGTCATGATGAGGCGAGAGCTGGTCGCTGTTCGAGAGGTCTTTTCGAGTCCTTAAAGACTTATGCCGCTTAGGGCGAGGAGCCGGCTCTGTCCGGCCAAGGCGTGGATAGCGCCCCGAACTCGGTCTTCCGAATACCAGGGGCTTCGCCGAAATTTAAAATTATAGAATTCTATGGCTAAGTGAGAGTGTTCACGCATTATAGTCCGATTGCCTTGTTCGTTGGGCTGAGCACCTCCCTCGAAAGACCCAAAGATGGGAAAAAGAGCCCTCAGGTTTATCCCCGAACACCCCAGCACTAGCGGCAAGGCGGCAGAAGCCGACGACTCGCCATCTCTCAATATTGATAAACAGCCACACATTTAAATTCAAGCAGCATTGCTCAGCGCATATGAACAAGTTTTCAGTGCACAGGACAAACACGAGCGAGTTTTACTCAAAAATTACATCCCTAGTGCATTCATCCGCCACAAGGCGGGCACCCTTCAGAACATCCTTATAGTAATTTTCGGGCTTGCGATGCTCTTTCCTCGCTGGTGGCCCGTCCTTCACAAGCTTCTCCGCATCCAGCCTGCCCCAGTGCACCTTAGCACGGGCAAGGGCCCTACGGGCACCTTCAATGCAGACGGAGCGCTTGATGTCTTCAAGCCTTGGATAGGCCTCCACCAGCCGCCGCACCAGCCTGAAATAGCTCCCAAGCAGAGCCTCTCCAGGCCACAGCTGAACTAGGAGGCCCTTCATGGCCTGTTCGGCCGCCTTGTGGAGCTCGACCAGTTGCTTCAGCTGGTCTCTCAGGGGTACGGAGTGTCCGGCCTTAGCATACTGAGACCAAAACACCTTCTCCGTCGAGCTGCCCTCCTCGGTTCGATAGAATGCGGCGGCATCGGATACACTCCGAGGAAGATCTGCGAACGCTCCTGGAGAGCTCCGGATTCGGGTAAGTAACAGGTAACTCACGTTTATGTGTTTGCTTTGCATAAAGAATGCCTTACCCGCCGCTATCTTCTTCACCTCATCCAACTCCTGGAGGGTCTTCTGGGATTCAGCCTTGGCAGATTTGGCATTTTCAATAGCCACCGCAAGCTCGGACGCTTGCGTCTTCGAGTCACGCTCCAAACTCTCATGTTTTTCCATGAGAGCCTGGAGCTCTTGCCGCACCTTGCCAACCTCGGCCTCATACTTCTCCCGCTCGGTGCGCTCCGAGGCCGAATTCTTCTCGGCCTCTTCCAGCGCTTGCTTAAGGGTCGCCACCTCAGACGTGGCCCCTACAATAGCCACGATAATCCTGTCATTTTTTGCAATTGCACCTTATATATATATATATATATATATATATATATATATATATATATATATATATTTAACAAGGTATTTCTTACCTTCATTGTCCTCGAGCTGCTTCTTGGCACGCTCGAGCTCTTGCTCGGACCTTTCGAGGTCCTGCTTTAGCGTGTTCACTTCCGCAGTCAGTGCGGCGGACGCAAGCAGGTTAGCCTGCAAATGCATATTGACTCATTTTTGTTAGACTCCTGCGAATTCTATTTGATCCTCTATTCGGCCTTTCTTCCCGAATGCCAAACAGAGCATCAGGGGCTACTGTCTATGCGGTACTATTATTTACACTTTCTTTACTTACCTCAAAGCCTGTTAAAAGGCTTGTACAAGCTTCAGTCAGTCCGCTCTTGGCGGACTGAACCTTCTGGATCACCGCACTCATAGTAGTGCGGTGCCCCTCGTCGATGGAGGAGCCTTGGAGCGCCTCCAACATATTGTCCGGTGCCTCCGGATGGGCAGAGGTCACCGGCACGGCGGGCTTGCTCCTCTTGGAAGGAGGTCCCCCACCGGACTCTGGAAACTTCGAAGGTTCCGGAGCAGTGTCCGGCCTAGGGCCAGACTTGGAGCCCTGGGGGGGTTCATCCCCCTTACTCCTGCAGTCCGGGAGGTCGCCTCGCGGCGCCTCCAGGACCACCTCCTCCCGGATTGGAACCTATTGGGACCACACCTCGGTGTCGTCCGTAGGGCGGGGGGAGGAAGCCGTCGGAAGCGAGGACACCTCCGACGAGTCCAGTGAGCCGCTCGACGACACGTCGAGCCGGTCCTTGGGTGGGCTTCATAAGCATATTCGACATAAGGGAAAGCTGTGCAATAAACGAATACTATGAATTACTCTGGTATCCGGATACTTACGATTTTGCCAGGGGCTTGGCCCTGGGCTGCCACTCATCTCCGCCGTCATCGGCGTCGGTGGAGTAGTCCGGGGGAAGGGTTTTCTCCTTCTTGGACCCTCCGGCCTCCTCAGAGAGGGCGACCTTCCTTTTCTTCCCTTCCCCCGCTGAAGGGGGAGGGGTCTCTTCTTCCTCCTCCTCGTCTTCACGGGAGGAGTGCGTCTTGGATTCGTCGGATGATGAATCCGACACCTCCGGGCGTCGGGCACTCTTTCGAGTCCCCGTGGCCTTCTTCTTGACCTTCTTCTCCGGCACCACATAGGGTGCCGGAACCAGCAGCTTCGCCAAGTGAGCGTCCGCTGGGCCTTCGGGCAAAGGAGCCGGACAGTTGATCTGTCCGGACGTCACCTGCCAATCCTGTCAAAGGTAAGGGAGTTTAGATCCCGCATAGAGTCAAACTATGGAAAACTGATACCCTGTAAAAGGAAAAAACAGCTTACGCGAGCGCGTGACGCTGCGCGCTGAATCCGCGATCCTCGGTAGCGGATGCGGGAGCCTCGGTGCCCTTGAAAAGCATCCTCCAGGCATCTTCGTACGTTGTGTCGAAGAGCCTGTTTAGAGTTTGATGCTGTGCCGGGTCGAACTCCCACAGATTGAAGGCCCGTCGTTGACACGGGAGGATCAGGCGGATGAGCATAACCTGGACTACGTTGACAAGCTTGAGCTTCTTGTTCACCAGGGTTTGGATGCATGTTTGGAGTCCGGTCAGCTCTCCTTTTTTACCCCAAGACAGGCCTATCTCCTTCCAGGAGGTGAGCCGCGTAGGGGGGCCGGATCGAAACTCAGGGTGTGCGACCCATTCGGGGTCGCGCGGCTCGGTGACGTAAAACCACCATGATTGCCACCCCTTCAGGGTCTCCACAAAGGAGCCCTCGAGCCACAGGACGTTGGCCATCTTGCCAACCATGGCACCGCCGCACTCCGCCTGGCTGCCGCGCACCACCTTCGGCTTGACGTTGAAAGTCTTAAGCCATAGGCCGAAATGGGGGCGGATGCGGAGGAACGCCTCGCACACGACGATGAACGCCGAGATGTTGAGGACGAAGTTCGGGGCCAGATCGTGGAAATCCAGGCCGTAGTAGAACATGAGCCCCCGGACAAATGGATGCAGAGGGAAGCCCAGTCCGCGGAGGAAATGGGGGAGGAATACCACCCTCTCATGGGGCCTAGGAGTGGGGATGAGCTGCCCCTTTTCGGGAAGCCGGTGCGCGATGTCGCTAGCCAGATATCCGGCCTTCCTCAGCTTTTTGATGTGTCCCTCCGTGACGGAGGAGACCATCCACTTGCCTCCCGCTCCGGACATGACTGGAGAAGGTTGAGGTGGTAGTGCGGACTTGGGCGCTGGAGCTCGAGTGCGCAAGAATGGATAGGCAAAGGAGGAAGAAGGCGTGGGTGAAAAGGTGGATCCTTATCCCCTTATATGGGTGGACGCAACTACGTGTCCCCACCAGCCTGGTAAAACTCGCTTATCTCCAAGCGCCGTAATCAATGGCGCGGTTGGGTTACCCACGCCCGTATTGATGAGAATCCCGGAATAAGGGGACACGATCTCTGCTTTAACAAGACGTGCCAAGGAAACCGCCTCGCATAACGCGCTAAGATGGGACAGTAAAACGGTTCGAATAAAAGCTTGGCCGTGGTGTGATGTCACACTACGGAGTACGTCAGCAGATTAGATTTGTGTAAATATTATTCTCTCTATGGCAATATGTGGAAACTTATTTTGCAGAGCCGGACACTATCTTTGTGTTCAAAATCTTCTATGAAGTACTTGGAGGAGGAACCCGCCTTGCAATGCCGAAGACAATTTGCGCGCCGGACTCGTCGTCATTGAAGCCTGGTTCAGGGGCTACTGAGGGAGTCCTGGATTAGGGGGTGTTCGGATAGCCGAACTATACCTTCAGCCGGACTCCTGGACTATGAAGATACAAGATTGAAGACTCCGTCCCGTGTCCGGAAGGGACTTTCCTTGGCGTGGAAGGCAAGCTTGGCGATACGGATGTTCAGATCTCCTACCATTGTAACCGACTCTATGTAACCCTAACCCTATCCGGTGTCTATATAAACCGGAGGGTTTTAGTCCGTAGGACAACATACACATCAACAATCATACCATAGGCTAGCTTCTAGGGTTTAGCCTCTCTGATCTCGTGGTAGATCTACTCTTGTACTACCCATATCATCAATATTAATCAAGCAGGACGTAGGGTTTTACCTCCATCGAGAGGGCCCGAACCTGGGTAAAACTTCGTGTCCCTTGCCTCCTGTTACCATCCGGCCTAGACGCACAGTTCGGGACCCCCTACCCGAGATCCGCCAGTTTTGACACCAACAAGGAGCAAAAAGCAAGGAATAAAAATAAAATTGGGTTGCCTCCCAACAAGTGCTATTGTTTAACGCCCCTAGCTAGGCATAACAAGCAAGAATAGATCTAGGTATTGCCATCTTTGGCAGGCAATCCATAAGTGGCTCTCATGATAGATTCATATGGTAATTTTATTTTCTTTCTAGGGAAGTGTTCCATGCCCTTTTTAATGGAAATTGAAATCTAATATTCCCTTCCTTCATATCAATAATTGCACCAACCGTTCTAAGGAAAGGTCTACCAAGAATAATAGGGCAAGAAGGATTGCAATCTATATCAAGAACGATAAAATCTACGGGCACATAATTTCTATTAGCAACAATAAGAACATCATTAATTCTTCCCATAGGTTTCTTAATAGTGGAATCCGCAAGATGCAAGTGTAGAGAGCAATCATCAAAATCACGGAAATATAGTAAATCACACAAAGTTTTGGGAATAGTAGAGATACTAGCACCCAAATCACACAAAGCATAAAACTCATAATTTTTAATTTTAATTTTAGTAGTTGGTTCCCACTCATCATAAAGTTTTCTAGGGATAGAAACTTCCAATTCAAGTTTTTCTTCATAAGATTGCATCAAGGCATCAACGATATGTTTAGTAAACGCTTTATTTTGACTATAAGCATGAGGAGATTTTAGCACGGACTGCAACAAGGAAATACAATCAATCAAAGAGCAATTTTCATAGTTAAATTCCTTGAAATCCATAATAGTGGGTTTAGCAACATCTAGGGTTTTAATTTCTTCAATCCCACTTTTATCAAATTTAGCATCAAGATCAACAAATTCTGAATTCTTAGAACGCCTTCTAGGTAAAGGTGGATCATATTCAGTCCCATCATTATCAAGATTCATATTGCAAAACAAAGATTTAATAGGGGACACATCAATAACTTTTAGATCTTCATCATTATTTTCATAGGAACTAGAAGAACACGCTCTTATAAAGGCATCTTTCTTAGCACGCATCCTAGCGGTTCTTTCTTTGCACTCGTCAATGGAAATTCTCATGGCTTTGAGAGACTCATTGATATCATGCTTAGGTGGAAGAGATCTAAGTTTCAAAGAATCAACATCAAGAGCAATTCTATCAATGTTCCCAGCCAAATCATCAATCTTAAGTAATTTTTCTTCGATCATAGCATTAAAATTCTTTTGCGAAGAAATAAATTCTTTAATATTAGATTCAAAATCAGAGGGCATCTTATTATAATTTCCATAAGAATTGTTGTAGGAATTACCATAATTATTAGAGGGATTACTAGGGTAAGGCCTAGGATTGAAATTTCCTCTATACGCGTTGTTACCAAAATTGTTCCTACCAACAAAATTCACATCCATAGATTCATTATTATTCTCAATCAAAGTAGACAAGGGCACATCATTAGGATCAGAAGAAACACTCTTATTAGCAAATAATTTCATAAGTTCATCCATCTTTCCACTCAAAACATTAATTTCTTCTATCGCATGCACCTTTTAGTAGATCTTTCAGTATGCCATTGATAATAATTAACCATAATATTATCTAGGAGTTTAGTAGATTCTCATAAAGTGATTTCCATAAAAGTGGCTCCCGCGGCCGAATCTAAAAGATTTCTAGAAGCAAAATTCAATCCGGCATAAATTTTTTGTATAATCATCCACAAATTCAAACCATGAGTAGGGCAATTACGTATCATTAATTTCATTCTCTCCCAAGCTTGTGCAACATGTTCATGATCAAGTTGTTTAAAATTCATAATATCATTTCTAAGAGAGATGATCTTAGCGGGAGGAAAATACTTAGAGATAAAAGCATCTTTTCACTTGTTCCATGAATCAATACTATTTTAGGCAAAGATGAAAACCAAGCTTTAGCACGATCTCTAAGCGAAAAAGGAAATAACTTCAATTTAACAATATCATTGTCGACATCTTTTTTCTTTTGCATGTCACACAAATCAACGAAGCTATTAACATGAGTAGCGGCATCTTCACTAGGAAGGCCGGAGAACGGATCTTTCATGACAAGATTCAACAAAGCAGTATTAATTTCACAAGATTCAGCATCGGTAAGAGGAGCAATCGGAGTGCTAAGGAAATCATTATTGTTGATATTGGTGAAGTCATACAATTTAGTATTATCTTGAGCCATCACGACAAACAAGCAATCCAACACACGAGCAAACAAGAGCAAACGGGCAAAAGAGGCAAATAGAGAGGGAGGATAGAGAGAGAGAGCGAATAAAATGGCAAGGGTGAAGTGGGGGAGAGGAAAACGAGAGGCAAATGGCAAAAAATGTAATGCGGGAGATAGGGATTGTGATGGGTACTTGGTATGTTGACTTTTGCGCAGACTCCCCCGCAACGGCGCCAGAAATTCTTCTTGCTACCTCTTGAGCATTGCGTTGGATTTCACCGAAGAGGAAGGGATGATGCAGCAAAGTAGCATACGTATTTCCCTCAGTTTTTGAGAACCAAGGTATCAATCCAGTAGGAGGCTACGCTCGAGTCCCTCGTACCTACACAAAAACAATAGCTCAATGCAACCAACGCGCTTAGGGGTTGTCAATCCCTTCACGGTCACTTACGAAAGTGAGATCTGATAGAGATGATAAATAATATTTTTTGTTATTTTTGGTATAGAGATGCAAAGTAAATAAAGTAAAAGCAAAGTAAAAGTAAAGCAATAGTAAAGTGATAGAGATTGATATGATGAGAAAGAGACCCAGGGGCCATAGGTTTCACTAGTGGCTTCTCTCAAGAGCATAAGTATTCTACGGTGGGTGAACAAATTACTGTTGAGCAATTGACAGAATTGAGCATAGTTATGAGAATATCTCGGTATGATCATGTATGTAGGCATCACGTCCGAGACAAGTAGACCGAAACGATTCTGCATCTACTACTATTACTCCACTCATTGACCGCTATCTAGCATGCATCTAGAGTATTAATTTAAAAACAGAGTAACGCCTTAAGCAAGATGACATGATGTAGAGGGATAGTTTCATGCAATATGATAAAAAACCCATCTTATTATCCTCGATGGCAACAATACAATACGTGTCTTGCTGTCCCTTCTGTCACTGGGAAAGGACACCGCAAGATTGAACCCAAAGCTAAGCACTTCTCCCATGGCAAGAACAACCAATCTAGTAGGCCAAACCAAACTGATAATTCGAAGAGACTTGCAAAGATAACCAATCATACATAAAAGAATTCAGAAAAGATTCAAATATTATTCATAGATAGACTTGATCATAAACCCACAATTCATCGGTCTCAACAAACACACCGCAAAAAGAAGATTACATTGAATAGATCTCCACGAGAGAGGGGGAGAACATTGTATTGAGATCCAAAAAGAGAGAAGAAGTCATCTAGCTACTAGCTATGGACTCGTAGGTCTGAAGTAAACTACTCACACTTCATCGGAGGGGCTTGGATGATGATGTAGAAGCCCTCCGTGATCGATGCCTCCTCCGGCGGAGCTCCGGAACAGGCCCCAAGATGGGATCTCGTGGATACAGAAAGTTGCGACGGTGGAATTAGGTTTTTGGCTCCGTCCCCGATCATTTGGGGGTACGTGGATATATATAGGAGGAAGAAGTACGTCGGTGGAGCTTCGAGGGGCCCACGAGGCAGGGGGCATGCCCTAGGGGGGCGCCCCTACCCTCTTGAGCACCTCGTGGCTTTCTTGACGGAGGGTCCAAGTCTCCTGGATCTTATTGATGAGAAAATCATGTTTTCGAAGGTTTCATTCCGTTTGGACTCCGTTTGATATTCCTTTTCTTCGAAACCATAAAACAGGCAAAAAACAGCAATTCTGGGCTGGGCCTCCGGTTAATAGGTTAGTCGCAAAAATAATATAGAAGTGGAAAATAAAGCCCAATAATGTCTAAAACTATAGATAATATAGCATGGAGCAATCAAAAATTATAGATACGTTGGAGACGTATCATGGACTTTCCAAAAGGCTCCGATACAAGACCCTTCTGGAAAAGATGATGGATTGTAGTTGCAAATCTGACTGAGAACATAGTTTGTTGGTTTTCAATAGAGTTTATGCTTTTACTTTGATGTTGTGATCAATTGTTACATGTTCATGAGAAGTTATATGATAAAGTTATGTGATAAAGTTATGTGATAAAGTTCTATGATAAAGTTTGTTGCTATCATAAGAATAAGCATGATGCTTCTATGTCTGTATTTTGTTTTTATCGACACCTCTCTCTTTACGCATGTGGGCATGTTTTTCGATATCGGGTTTTCTCTTGTGGACAAGAGAGGTCTAAGCTTGGAGGAGTTGATGCGTCCATTTTGCATCATGTTTTCCTACTATTATTTTCAATGTTTTTATGCATAATAATGCTTTATGGAGTAATTCTAATGCCTTTTATCTCATGATATGCAAGGTTTTCACAAAGAGGGATGATACGTCTCCAACGTATCTATAATTTTTTATTGTTCCATGCTATTATATTATTTGTTTTGGATGTTTTATATGCATTAATATGCTATTTTATATTATTTTGGGGACTAACCTATTAACCTAGAGCGCAATACCAGTTTCTGTTTTTCCTTGTTTTTGAGTTTTATAGAAAAGGAATATCAAACGGAGTCCAAACGGAATAAAATTTTTGCGATGATTTTTCTTGGACTAGAAGACTTGGAGAGGGGGGCAGAGGAGTCCCGAGGAGGCCACAAGCCTCCTAGGCGTGCCCTAAGGGCTTCTGGGCCCCTCGGGTGACCTCTAACCCTAATTCTTGCACTATAAATTCCCAAATATTCCCAAACCATTAGGGGCATCCACCAAAATACTTTCCTTCCGCCGCAAGCCTCTGTTCCCGTGAGATCCCATCTTGGGGCCTTTTCTGGTACCCTGCCGGAGGGGGATTCGACCATAGAGGGCATCTACATCGACCTTGCTACCCTTCCGATGAAGCGTGAGTAGTTTACCACGAACCTAAGGGTCCATAGCTCTTAGCTAGATGGCTTCTTCTCTCTCTATGATCTTCAATACCATGTTCTCCTCGATGTTCTTGGAGTTCTATTTGATGTAATATTCTTTTTGCGGTGTGTTTGTCGAGATCCGATGAATTGTGGATTTATGATCAGATTATCTATGAATATTATTTGAGTCTTTTCTGAACTCTTTTATGCATGATCAAATTTCTTTGTATTTCTCTTCCAATTCTTGGTTTGGTTTGGCCAACTAGATTGGTTTTTCTTGCAATGAGAGGTGCTTAGTTTTGGGTTCAGTCTTGGTGTCCTCACCTAGTGACATAGTAGGGGTAGCAAGGCACATATTGTATTGTTGCCATCAAGGGTAAAAAGATGGGGGTTTTATCATATTGCTTGAGTTTATCCCTCTACATCATGTCATCTTACTTAAGGTGTTACTCCGTTCTTATGAACTTAATACTCTAGATGCATGCTGGATAGCGGACGATGTGTGGAGTAATAGTAGTAGATGTAGAATCGTTTTGGTCTACTTGACACGAACGTGATGTCTATATTCATGATCATTGCCTCAGATATTGTCATAACTTTGTGCTTTTCTATCAATTGCTTGACAGTAATTTGTTTATACACTATATGTTTTCTTTCAAGAGAGAAGCCTCTAGTGAAACCTATTTCCCCGGGTCTATTTTCCATGATATATTTTCTGATGTATAAACCAAAAAACTCAAAAATACCTTGCTGCAATTTATTTAGATTTACTTTAGTTTGCTCTTTTATTTATCTTCTATACCTATCTCTATTAGATCCCACTCTTGTTTGTAACCATGAAGGGATTGACAACCCCTTTTTCGCATTGAGAGCAAGTGTTTGTTAGTTTGTGCAGGTGCATAGATTAGAGACTTGCTTGTGCCTCCTAATTGATTGATAGGTTGGTTCTTAACTGAGGGAAATACTTATCTCTACTTTGCTGCATCACCCTTTCCTCTTCAAGGGAAAAATCAACCTGGTGAGCACAAGACACCAGGGTGCGCCAGGCCCCCCAGGCGCGCCCTGGTGGGTTGTGCTCAGCCCAGATCACCTCCGGTGCCCATCTTCTGGTATATAGGTCATTTTGACCTAAAAAAATAAGGGGAGGACTTTCGGGACGGAGCGCCGCCATCTCGAGGCGGAACTTGGGAAGGAGCACTTTTGCCCTCCGGCGGAGTGATTCCGCCGGGGAAACTTCCCTCCCGGAGGGGAAAATTGAAGCCATCGTCATCACCAACAACCCTCTCATATTTGGGAGGCCAATTTCCATCAACATCTTCAACGGCACCATCTCCTCTCAAACCCTTGTTCATCTCTTGTGTTCAATCTTTGTACCGAAACCACAGATTGGTACCTGTGGGTGACTAGTAGTGTTGATTACATCTTGTAGTTGATTACTATATGGTTTATTTGGTGGAATATTATATGTTGATATCCATTATGCTATTCAATACCCCTCTGATCTTGAGCATGATTATCATTTGTGAGTAGTTACTTTTGTTCTTGAGGTCATAGGAGAAATCTTGTTGCAAGTAATGATGTGAACTTGATATGTGTTCGATAATTTGATGATATGTATGTTTGTGATTCCCTTAGTGGTGTCATGTGAATGTCGAATGCATGACACTTCACCATATTTGGGCCTAAGGGAATGCATTGTGGAGTAGTTATTAAATGACGGGTTGCTAGAGTGACAGAAGCTTAAACCCTAGTTTATGCGCTACTTCGTAAGGGACCGATTTGGATCCAAATGTTTAATGATATGGTTAGATTTTATATTAATACTTTTCTCATAGTTGCGGATGCTTGTGAGGGGGTTAATCATAAGTGGGATGTTTGCTCAAGTAAGAACGTCACCCAAGCATCGGTCCACCCACATATCAAATTATCAAAGTAGCGAACACGAATCAAACCAACCTGATGAAAGTGACTAGATGAAATTCCCATGTACCCTCAAGAACGCTTTGCTTATTATAAGAGACCGTTTTAGCCTGTCCTTTACCACAAAAGGATTGGGATACCTTGCTGCACTTTATTTACCGTTACCATTCCTTGCTCATTACAAATTACCTTGCTATCAAACTACTCGTTACCGAAAATTTCAGTGCTTGCAGAGATTACCTTGCTGAAAACCACTTGTCATTTCTTTCTGCTCCTCGTTGGGTTCGACACTCTTATTTATCGGAAGGACTAAAATCAACCCCCTATAATTGTGGGTCATCAAAAACGTGAAGGAATATTTGAACAAGAGTTTTTCAATGAAGGACCTAGGAGAAGCTACTTTCATATTAGGCATCAAGATCTATAGAGATAGATCAAGACGCTTAATAAGACTTTCACAAAGCACGTACCTTGATAAAGTTTTGAAGAAGTTCAAAATGGATCAGTCCAAGAAGGGGTTCTTGCCTGTTTTGCAAGGTGTGAGGTTGTGTAAGACCCAATGCCCAACGACTACAAAGGATAGAGAAAACATGAGGGCCATCCTCTATGCTTTTGCCATAGGCTCTATCATGTATGTGATGTTGTGCACAAGACCAGATGGCGGCCTTGCCATAAGTATGGCTGAAAGGTTTCAAAGTAATCCAGGAATGGAACACTGGACAACGGTCAAGAATATCCTTAAGTACCTGAGAAGGACTAAGGAAATGTTTCTTGTTTATGGAGGTGATCAAGAGCTCGTCGTAAAGGGTAACGTTGATGCAAGCTTTGACACTAATCTGGATGACTCTATGTCTCAAACCAGATATGTATATATTCTAAATGGGGGAGCAGTAAGCTGGTGCAGTTCCAAGAAAAGCGTGGTAGCTGATTCTACATGCGAAGTGGAGTACATAGCTGCCTCGGAGGCAGCGAAGGAAGGTGTCTGGATGAAGCAGTTCATGACATATCTTGGAGTTGTACCCAGTGTACTGGACCCAATGACTCTCTTCTGTGACAACATTGGTGCCATTACTCTAGCCAAGGAACCAAGGTTTCACAAGAGGACCAGACACATAAAGCGGTGCTTGAATTCCATCCGCGATGTGGTCAACGAGGAGGACATAAACATTTGCAAAGTACATACGGATCTGAATGTTGTAGATCCGTTGACTAAACCTCTTTCACGGGCAAAACATGATCAACACCAGAACTCTGTGGGTGTTAGATTCATTACCATGTAATACTAGATTATTTACTCTAGTGCAAGCGGGAGACTGTTGGAAATATGCCCCAAAGGCAATAATAAAGTGGTTATTATTATATTTCCTTGTTCATGATAATCGTTCATTATCCATGCTATAATTGTATTGATTGGAAACTCAAATACATGTGTGGATACATAGACAACAACATATCCCTACCAAGCCTCTACCGGACTAGCTCGTTGATCAAAGATGGCTATGATTTCCTATCCATAGATATGAGTTGTCATTTGATAACGGGATCACATCATTAGGAGAATGATGTGATTGACAAGACCCAAAGTATAAGCATAGCATATGGTTGTATCAAGTTTATTGCTATCATTTTCTACATGTCAAGTATCTGTTCCTGTGACCATGAGATCATGCAACTCACTGACATCAAAGGAGTACCTTGTGTGTATCAAACGTCACAACATAACTGGGTGACTATAAAGATGCTCTACAGGTATCTCCAAGGGTGTCTTTTGAGATGGCATGGATCAAGACTGGGATTTGTCACTCCGTACGATGAAGATGTCTCTCAGGGCCCGCTCGATAATACAACATCACAATGAGCTTGCAAGCAATGTGACTAAAGAGTCAGCCACGTGATCTTGTATTACGGAATGAGTAAAGAGACTTGCCGGTAATGAGATTGAATTAGGTATGGAGATAGCGACGATCAAATTTCGGGCAAGTAACATATCGATGGACAAAGGGAACTGCATACAGGATTAGCTGAATCCTTGGCATCGAGGTTCGACCGATAAAGATCTTTGTAGAATATGTAGGAACCAATATGGACATCCAGGTCCCTCTATTGGTTATTGATCGTAGAGGTGTCTCATTCATGTCTACATAGTTCTTGAACCCGCACGGTCTACATACTTAATGTTTGGTGACGATCTAAGTATAGTTCAGTTATTGTGTTGGTGACCGAAGGTTGTTTGAAGTCCCGGATGAGATCTCGGACATGATGAGGAACTCTGAAATGGTCTGGAGGTGAAGATTGATATATAGGATGAAGGATATCGGAGTCCATAAGTGTTCCGGGGGTACCGAGTTATGGTTAGAGAACCGAAAAGTGTTTAGGGGGCGGGAAGTGTTGCGGGTTTCATGGGCCATGGGAAGGGGGCACACCAGCCCACAAGGGGTTGGGCGCCACCCAAACCCTAGCCCACTCGGCCAAGGGGTGGGGGAACCCACCTAGGGGTCGGCCACCTTGTGGCTTGGGGGCCAAGCCACCATAGGGTTTCCCTAAGGGATGCCCCATCTGGTGGCCGCCCCCTAGGGGAAACCCTAGGGCGCCTCCTCCTCCCTTCCCCCTATATATAGACATGGAGAGGGAGGGCAGCTGCACCCATCATTGCCACGTCGCTGCCCTTCCTCTCCCTCGTAGTTCTTCTTCTTCTCTGCAAGGCTCGGGAAGGCCTGGTGTGATTTCTCCACCACCGCCTCCATCATGCCATCGTTCTGCCGGAGAACTCAAGCTACTACTTCACAATCGCTCGCTGGATCGAGGAGGTGAAGGCGTCATCAGGCCGTACGTGTGTTGAACGCGGAGGTGCCGTCCGTTCGGCACTTGATCGAGAGTTCGTGGACGGATCGTGATTGAATCGCGAAGACATTCGACTACATCAACCACGTTTCTTAGCGCTTCTGCTTAGCAATGTACAAGGGTATGTATATGCAATCTCTCCTCTCGTAGATGTTCATCTCCTAGATTGATCTTGGTGAGCGCATGGATTTTCTTGTTTCCCATGCAACGTAACCCAACAAACCTTGGCCCTAGAAGCAGAGCACCGATATGTCCCAAACATCCAAGTGAGGGTGCGAGCAGAGTCATTGGTGAGGTACAAAGTGGCAAAAAACTGCATCAAAAGACCCTCATTGTATGGGCGGTTGAAGGTGATAAAAGCAATCAGACCAAACCTCCCAAGAGCAGAATAAACACCTAGATAGAGATGATCATTGTCCCAGAGACACTCAACATTTACTTGCTTGTGTGGGCAAACTTCTTGGCCTTGGTCATAAGGTGCTCATGGAACACTCTCTGCTGGAACTCATTCTTGAAGCAGGGAAAACTCCCAAGGCAGTGGCAACAACATATGGATGAGTCTGCCTCTCAGCCTGGATATCTGGCTTGATCCATTTGGAGAGGGGCATCCCCCTAAGATCTCGCCCGCCTTGGAATGGCTTGCTTGGAACTAGACTCTTCTTCTTCTTCTTCTTCATCACCATCAACAAAATCATCCTCAACTTCTATCTATGCCTCTCCGGGGTTAACATAGTGAGCATCTTACTAGGAGTCATACTCCTCCTATGAATCCTCTGAAGCCTCAACCACGAGCTTCTTGTTGGCGGCACGGCAAACACGGCCCTGACCAGACCCCTGACCAATTCCCTCTGACGGCTAATGACGAGCAATAGTGAACTCCTTCAAACCTGCCTTTGGGCACTTGGGACAAAGCTCGGATCTCTTGTCAGCGGAGTCTGAAACACAACAGCAACAAAACACAACACCAAGAGACACACAAATGAGTGCAAGTGCTCAAGACGCTAGCGAGGAATGGAGACAAAGAAGAAACATAACTGACACCACTATGTACCCCGTGCGCACGGGGGTCCCGTGCACACGGTACACGACCGTGGACATGGGGTTTGCCTAGCAGTAGCCACTTCCAGGTTAAGATCCGGGAGTGGGTGCGGCAGGGGAACCTCCACAGTATTGCACAACCATTTCTCGTCCATTCCAATGAAATTAATAGGCCTAAACTAGCAGAAGTGGGAAACCTTAAGGACTAACAATGGATCCATGGAGGAAAGAAGGAAGGACAAAGGGAGGGGGAATACCAGAGGAGGACCCCATCCTGGGAGATCTCCATAGAGCAACAGAGCCCCACGGCGCACAAAGGAGCACCGGCAGACGGGGAGGTGATGGCGGCGGCCCAGGAGGCGTCCTGGGGAGTGGAGGGGCGAATGTGTGGGAATTAACCCTAACCACCCCACACGCCCCACCCCTTCAGGGCCAGAAACCGCATACCCCGTGCGCACGGGCTAAAGTGCCATGTGGGCACGGGGTATTCAGGAAGTTTTGACCAGAAACATTCCTTGTAGTTATGGCTGAATGTGAATTCTAACCACAACTTGAGGGTGCATTTCAGTCTAATTTCCAAATTCATCGCGCGAGAAGTCCAACCTACTAGAAAGGTATATGTGGAGCACTTGTACAAGATGGGAAAGACTCCAGTACCAACTGCAGAGCACAAGAGAACTAAAAACACAAAAGCAAAACAAACAAAACACAAGAGAAAATACTCAACCTCCAAAGGAGGGTAGTGGCCTAAGCCACTATGTTTGAGTGCGTTTAGTATGGCACCGCGAAGATATGAACCTTGGTCCCAAGACCAATACTCATCTTTGAAGCACAAGTGCCACCATGAAGTGACGAATGTGAAAGATTTTGTTCAATTTATGCACCACTAAGATGAGGTAGCTCATGAGTTGAGCTAGCTCCCCCTAGATATGTGCCTACATCTAAACAAGATATTATATGAGTATGTGTGCATGGGCAAGAATCCCAACCCAAGTTACTTATATCCACGATATTTAGCTCCTGCCTTAACTCACAGAATCTTGCTTCGTCAAGTGGCTTGGTGGAAATATCGACAAGTTGCGTCTTGGTGTTGACGTGGAATAAATCAATGTCCCCCTTGGCCACATGATCCCAAATAAAATGATGACGAATCTCAATATGTTTGGTCTTGCTATGTTGCACTGGATTTTCGGTGATCTTGATTGCACTTTCATTGTCGCACAAAAGAGGCACTTTGTCAAATTTGACATTGTAATCCATCAAAGTTTGCCTCATCCATAATAACTGTCCACAACAACTTTCCACCGCAATGTACTCGGCTTTGGCAGTTGAGAGAGATATAAAATTTTTCTTCTTCAAAGACCAACTTACCAAAGATCTCCCTAGGAATTGACATGAACCAGAAGTGGAATTATAGTCAACCTTGTCTCTGGCCCAATCCAAATCCGAGTATCCCACTGACTTGAAAGTTGATCCTTTGGATACCAAAGGCCCAAGTTTGGGGTATGAACCAAATATCGAAGGATTCTTTTCACTACCAAAAAATGGCTCTCCTTAGGAGCGGATTGAAATCTTGCACACATACAGAGACTCAACATAATATTCAGTCTAGATGCACAAAGGGAACGCAAGGAACCGATCATGGAGCAATATATGATACGTCTCCAATGTATCTATAATTTTTGATTGCTCCATGCTATATTATCTTCTGTTTTGGACATTATTGGGCTTTATTATCCACTTTTATATTATTTTTGGGACTAACCTATTGACCCAGAGCCTAGTGCCAGTTCCAGTTTTTTCCCTTGTTTCAGTGTTTTGAAGAAAAGGAATATCAAATGGAGTCAAAACGGAATGAAACCTTCTGGAGAAGTTATTTTTGGAAGGAAAGCTACCCGATAGACTTGGAGTGCATGCCAGGAAAGAAACAAGGGATCCACGAGGCAGGAGGGCGCGCCCTCCACCCTCGTGGGCCCCTCGTGGCTCCCCTGACACAGTTCTTCCGCCTATATATATCCATATACCCTAAAACGATCGGGGAGCAGAATAGATCGGCAGTTCCACCGCAAGAAGCCTCCGTAGCCACCGAAAACCAATCTAGACCCGTTCCGGCACCCTGCCGGAGGGGGGAACCCTCTTCGGTGTCCATCTTCATCATCCTGTGCTCTCCATGACGAGGAGGGAGTAGTTCTCCCTCGGGGCTAAGGGTATGTACCAGTAGCTATGTGTTTGATCTCTCTCTCTCTCTCTATCTCTCTCTCTCGTGTTCTTGATTTGACACAATCTTGATGTATCGCGAGCTTTTCTATTATAGTTGGATCTTATGTTTCTCCCCCCCCCCCTCTACTCTCTTGTAATGGATTGAGTTTTCCCTTTGAAGTTATCTCATCGGATTGAGTCTTTAAAGATTTGAGAACACTTGATGTATGTCTTGCCGTGCGTATCTGTGGTGACAATGGGATATCACGTGATTCACTTGATGTATGTTTTGGTGATCAACTTGCGGGTTCCGCCCATGAACCTATGCATAGGGGTAGGCACACGTTTTCGTCATGATTCTCTAGTAGAAACTTTGGGGCACTCTTTGAGGTTCTATGTGTTGGTTGAATAGATGAATCTGAGATTGTGTGATGCATGTCATATAATCATACCCACGGATACTTGAGGTGACATTGGAGTATTTAGGTGACATTAGGGTGTTGATTGATTTGTGTCTTAAGGTGTTATTCTAGTACGAACAATAGGGCTGTTTGTGACACTTACAGTAATAGCCCAACGGATTGATTGGAAAGAATAACTTTGAGGTGGTTTCGTACCCTACCATAATCTCTTCGTTTGTTCTCCGCTATTAGTGACTTTGGAGTGACTCTTTGTTGCATGTTGAGGGATAGTTATATGATCCAATTATGTTATTATTGTTGAGAGGACTTGCACTAGTGAAAGTATGAACCCTAGGCCTTGTTTCAACGCATTGCAATACCGTTTACGCTCACTTTTATCATTAGTTACCTTGTTGTTTCTATATTTTCAGATTACAAAAACCTTTATCTACCATCCATATACCACTTGTATCACCATCTCTTCGCTGAACTAGTGCACCTATACAATTTACCATTGTACTGGGTGTGTTGGGGACACAAGAGACTCTTTGTTATTTGGTTGCAGGGTTGCTTGAGAGAGACCATCTTCATCCTACGCCTCCTATGGATTGATAATCCTTAGGTCATCCACTTGAGGAAAATTTGCTACTGTCCTACATACCTCTGCACTTGGAGGCCCAACAACGTCTACAAGAAGAAGGTTGTGTTGTAGACATCAAGCTCTTTTCTGGCGCCGTTGCCGGGGAGGCTAGGTAAGCGGCACTAACACCCCGTCAACTAAGCTCTTTTCTGGCGCCGTTGCCGGGGAGGTGAGTGCTTCAAGGTATATCTTTAGATCTTGCAATTGAATCTTTTTGTTTCTTGTTTTAGCACTACTTTAGTTTATAAAAGAAAAGTACAAAAAAATGGAATTGAGTTTGCCTCATACAATTCATCTTTTTAATATCCTTCATGAGTATGATGGAAAGGAAAATTGTGCCAAAGTGTTAGAAGAAGAATGCATTAAAATGTTTGGCACTAAATCTTTGAACGATGAGCATGATTGCAATGTTGTTAGTATGAATTCTTTCAATATCCATGATGCTAATGATATGCAAAGCCACAAGCTTGGGGAAGCTATGTTTGATGAAGATGATATTTTTTGTCCCCCAAGCTTTGATGAGCAAATTTACTATGATGAAAGCATGCCTCCTATCTATGATGATTATTGTGATGACACATATGCTTTAAAGAATAATGATAACCATGAAACTTGTCATCTTGATCTTAATTTTCAATCACATGATAGTTATTTTGTTGAGTTTGCTCCTACTACTATTCTGAATGAGAAGAATTTTGCTTATGTGGAGAGTAGTAAATTTTCTATGCAAGTAGATCATGAAAACAATGCTTTATGTGCTGGTTATATTGTTGAATTCGTTCATGATGCTACTGAAAATTATTATGAGGGAGGAATATATGCTTGTAGTAATTGCAATAATATAAAGTTTCCTCTCTATGTGCTTAAAGTTTTGAAGTTATGCTTGTTTTACCTTCCTATGCTAGTTGATTGTTGTTCCCATAAGTTGTTTGCTCACAAAATCCCTATGCATATGAAGTGGGTTAGACTCAAATGTGCTAGTCATATTCTTCATGATGCTCTCTTTATGTTTCAATTCTTATCTTTTATGTGAGCATCATTGAAATCATCGTGCCTAGCTAGGGGCGTTAAACGTTAGCGCTTGTTGGGAGGCAACCCAATTTTATTTTTGTTCCTATTTAGTAATAAATTAATCATCTAGACTATGTTTAGATGTGGTTTTATGTGTTTAATTAGCGTTTGTGCCAAGTAGAACCTTTGGGAAGACTTCGGTGAAGTCTTTGCGATCATGCTGTAAAAAACAGAAACTTTAGCGCTCACGAGAATTGCTGCCATTTTTTTATTGGAGAGTGCTATTTAGTTAATTATTTTTGAAGATGATTAATAGATAAATCTCTCAGGTCCACCAATTTATTTGAGAATTTTATGAGTTCCATAAGTGGTCGAAACATACAGATTACTACAGACTGTTCTGTTTTTGACAGATTCTGTTTTCATCGTGTTGTTTGCTTATTTATATGAATCTATGAGTAGTATCGGAGGGTATGAACCATAAATAAGTTGCAATACAGTAGATATTACACAAATATGAATTTAGAATGAGTTCACAACAGTACCTAAGTGGTGATTTATTTTCTTATACTAACGGAGCTTACGAGTTTTCTGTTAAGTTTTGTGTTGTGAAGTTTTCAAGTTTTGGGTAAACATTCAATGGACTATGGAATAAGGAGTGGCAAGAGCCTAAGCTTGGGGATTCCCAAGGCACCCCAAGGAAATATTCAAGGACAACCAAGAGCCTAAGCTTGGGGATGCCCCGTAAGGCATCCCCTCTTTCGTCTTCGTTCATCGGTAACTTTACTTGGAGCTATATTTTTATTCGCCATATGATATGTGTTTTGCTTGGAGCGTCATTTTATTTTCTTTTGTTTTGATTGATTTTTGAATAAAATACCAAGATCTGAAATTATTAAATGTTAAAGAGTCTTTACATAGTTGCATAATTATTTGACTACTCATTGATCTTCACTTATATCTTTCGGAGTAGTTTGTCATTTGCTCTAGTGCTTCACTTATATCTTTTTAGAGCACATTGGTGGTTTTATTTTGTAGAAATAATTGATCTCTCATGCTTCACTTATATTATTTTGAGAGTCTTTAGAACAGAATTGTAATTTGCTTTGGTTATGAAACTAGTCCTAATATGATGGGCATCCAAGAGGGATATAATAAAAACTTTCATATAGAGTGCATTGAATACTAAGAGAACTTTGATACTTGATAATTGTTTTGAGATATGGAGATAGTAATATCAAAGTTGTGCTAGTTGAGTAGTTGTGAATTTGAGGAATACTTGTGTTGAAGTTTGCAAGTCCCGTAGCATGCACGTATGGTAAACGTTGTGTAACAAATTTGAAACATGAGGTGTTATTTGATTGTCTTCCTTATGAGTGGCGGTCGGGGACGAGCGTTGGTCTTTTCCTACCAATCTATCCTCCTAGGAGCATGCACGTAGTGCTTGGTTTTTGATGACTTGTAGATTTTTGCAATAAGTATGTGAGTTCTTTATGACTAATGTTGAGTCCGTGGATTATACGCACTCTCACCCTTCCATCATTGCTAGCCTCTTCGGTACCGTGCATTGCCCTTTCTCACATTGAGAGTTGGTGCAAACTTTGCCGGTGCATCAAAGTAGCGTAAGGGATGATGCAGCAAAGTAGCGTAGGTATTTCCCTAAGTTTTTGAGAACCAAGGTATCAATCCAGTAGGAGGCTACGCGCGAGTCCCTCGTACCTGCACAAAACAAATAAATCCCCACAACCAACACGAATAGGGGTTGTCAATCCCTACACGGCCACTTACGAGAGTGAGATCTGATAGATATGATAAGATAATATTTTTGGTATTTTTGGGATAAAGATGCAAAGTAAAATAAAGGCAAAGTAAAAAAGCAAAGTAAATAACTAAGCAGTAGGAGATTAATATGATAAAGATAGACCCGAGGGCCATAGGTTTGACTAGTGGCTTCTCTCGAGAGCATAAGTATTCTACGGTGGGTGAACAAATTACTATTGAGCAATTGATAGAACTGAGCATAGTTATGAGAATATCTAGGTATGATCATGTATATAGGCATCACGTCCGAGACAAGTAGACCGACTCCTGCCTGCATCTACTACTATTACTCCACCCATCGACCGCTATCCAACATGCATCTAGAGTATTAAGTTAAAAACAGAGTAACGCCTTAAGCAAGATGACATGATGTAGAGGGATAAACTCATGCAATATGATGAAAACCCCATCTTGTTATCCTCGATGGCAACAAGACAATATGTGCCTTGCTGCCCCTACTGTCACTGGGAAAGGACACCGCAAGATTGAACCCAAAGCTAAGCACTTCTCCCATTGCAAGAAAGATCAATCTAGTAGGCCAAACCAAACTGATAATTCAAAGAGACTTGTAAGGATAACCAGTCATACATAAAAGAATTCAGAGAAGATTCAAATATTATTCATAGATAGACTTGATCATAAACCCACAATTCACCGGTCTCAACAAACACACCGCAAAAAGAAGATTACATCAAATAGTTCTCCACAAGAGAGGGGGAGAACATTCTATTGAGATCCAAAAAGAGAGAAGAAGCCATCTAGCTACTAACTATGGACCCATAGGTCTGAGGTGAACTACTCACACTAGGGTGTTGATGTAGAAGCCCTCCGTGATCGATGCCCCCTCCGGCGGAGCTTCGGAACAGGCCCCAAGATGGGATCTCGTGGATACAGAAAGTTGCGGCAGTGGAATTAGGTTTTTGGCTCCGTATCTGATCGTTTGGGGATACGTAGGTATATATAGGAGGAAGAAGTATGTCGGTGGAGCAACAGGGGGCCCACGAGGGTGGAGGGCGCGCTTGGGGGGTAGGCGCGCCCCCTACCTCGTGGCCTCCTCTTTTGTGTCTTGACGTAGGGTCCAAGTCTGATGGGTCTTGTTCGTTGAGAAAATCACGTTCCCGAAGGTTTCATTCCGTTTGGACTCCGTTTGATATTCCTTTTCTTCAAAACCCTAAAACAGGCAAAAATAGCAGTTCTGGGCTGGGCCTCCGGTTAATAGGTTAGTCCCAAAAATAATATAAAAGTGGATAATAAAGCCCAATAATGTCCAAAACAATAGATAATATAGCATGGAGCAATCAAAATTATAGATACGTTGGAGACGTATCAAGCATCCCCAAGCTTAATTCCTGCTCATCCTCGAGTAGGTAAATGAAAAAAGACAGAATTTTTGATGCGGAGTGCTACTTGGCATAATTTTAATGTAATTCTTCTTAATTGTGGTATGAATATTCAGATCTGAAAGATTCAAGACAAAAGTTCATATTGACATAGAAATAATAATACTTCAAGCATACTAAAAAAGCAATTATGTCTTCTCAAAATAACATGGCCAAAGAAAGTTCATCCCTACAAAATCATATAGTTTAGTCATGCTCCATTTTCGTCACACAAAAATGCTCTCATCATGCACAACCCCGATGACAAGCCAAGCAATTGTTTCATACTTTAGTAATCTCAAACCTATAAACTTTCATGCAATATATGAGCGCGAGCCATGGACATAGCACTATGGGTGGAATAGAATATAATGAGGGGGGTTATGTGGAGAAGACAAAAAGGAGAAAGTCTCACATCAACGAGGCTAATCAATGGGCTATGGAGATGCCCACCGATTGATGTTAATGCAAGGAGTAGGGATTGCCATGCAACGGATGCACTAGAGCTATAAATGTATGAAAGCTCAACAAAAGAAACTAAGTGGGTGTGCATCCAACTTGCTTGCTCACGAAGACCTAGTGCACTTGAGGAGGCCCATTGTTGGAATATACAAGCCAAGTTCTATAATGAAAATTCCCACTAGTTTATGAAAGTGACAAAACAAGAGACTCTCTATCATGAAGATTACGGTGCTACTTTGAAGCACAAGTGTGGCAAAGGATAGTAACATTGTCCCTTCTCTCTTTTTCTCTCTTTTTTTTATTTTTTTGGGCCTTCTCTCTTTTTTTATGGCCTTTCTTTTTTTATAATTCCTCACTTGGGACAATGCTCTAGAAAATGATGATCATCACACTTCTATTTATTTACAACTCAATGATTACAACTCGATACTAGAACAAAAGATGACTCTATATGAATGCCTCCGGCGGTGTACCGGGATATGTAATGGACCAAGAGTGACATGTATGAAAGAATTATGAACCGTGGCTTTTCCACAAATACTATGTCAACTACATGATCATGCTAAGCATTATGACAATGATGAATGTGTCATGATAAACGGAATGGTGGAAAGTTGCATGGCAATATATCTCGGAATGGCTATGGAAATGCCATAATAGGTAGGTATGGTGGCTGTTTTGAGGAAGATATAAGGAGGTTTATGTGTGAAAGAGCATATCATATCACGGGGTTTGGATGCACCGGCGAAGTTTGCGCCAACTCTCAATGTGAGAAAGGGCAATGCACAGTACCGAAGAGGCTAGCAAGGATGGAAGGGTGAGATTGCGTATAATCCATGGACTCAACATTAGTCATAAAGAACTCACATACTTATTGCAAAAATCTACAAGTCATCAAAAACCTCGGCATTACGCGCATGCTCTTAGGGGGGGGGTAGATTTGTAGGAAAAGACCATCGCTCATCCCCGACCGCCACTCATAAGGAGGACAATCAAATAACACCTCATGTTTCAAATTTGTTACATAACGTTTACCATACGTGCATGCTACGGGACTTGCAAACTTCAACACAAGCATTTCTCAATTTCACAACTACTCAACTAGCATGAATTTGATATTATTACCTCCATATCTCAAAACAATCATCAAGCATCAAACTTCTCTTAGTATTCAAAACACTCATAAGAAAATTTTATTATTATTCTTGAATACCTAGGATATTAGGATTTTAAGTAAATTACCATGCTATTTAAGACTCTCAAAATAATCTAAGTGAAGCATGAGAGATCAATAGTTTCTATAAAACAAATCCACCACCGTGCTCTAAAAGATATAAGTGAAGTACTAGAGCAAAACTATATAACTCAAAAGATATAAGCGAAGCACATAGAGTATTCTAATAAATTCCAAATCATGTATGGCTCTCTAAAAAGGTGTGTACAACAAGGATGATTGTGGTAAACTAAAAAGTAAAGACTCAAATCATACAAGACGCTCCAAGCAAAACACATATCATGTGGCGAATAAAAATATAGCTCCAAGTAAAGTTACCGATAGAAGTAGACGAAAGAGGGGATGCCTTCTGTGGCATCCCCAAGCTTTGGCTTTTAGGTGTCCTTAGATTATCTTGGGGGTGCCATGGTAATCCCCAAGCTTAGGCTCTTCTTGTTCCATAATCCATCAAATCCTTACCCAAAACTTGAAAACTTCACAACACAAAACTTAAAGTAGAAAATCTCGTGAGCTCCGTTAGCGAAAGTAAACAAAAGACCACTTCAAGGTACTGTAATGAAATCATTATTTATTTATATTGGTGTTATACCTACTGTATTACAACTTCTCTCTGGTTTATAAACTATTTTACTAGCCATAGATTCATCAAAATAAGCAAACAACACACGAAAAACAGAATCTGTCAAAAACAGAACAGTTTGTAGTAATCTGTAGCTAGCGCAAGATCTGGAACCCCAAAAATTCTAAAATAAATTTTTGGACGTGAGGAATTTATATATTAATCATCTTCAAAAATAATTAACTAAATATCACTTTCCAAATACAAATGGCAGCAGTTCTTGTGAGTGCTAAAGTTTCTGTTTTTTTACAACAAGTGTAACAAGACTTTCCCCAAGTCTACCCAACGGTTCTACTTGGCACAAAGACTAATTAAACACAAAAAACACAACCAAAACAGAGTCTAGATACATTATTTATTACTAAAAAGGAGCAAAAATCAAGGAATAAAAATAAAATTCGGTTGCCTCCCAACAAGCGCTATCGTTTAACGCCCCTAGCTAGGCATAACAAGCAAGGATAGATCTAGGTATTGCCATCTTTGGTAGGCAATCCATAAGTGACTCTCATAATAGATTCATAAGGTAATTTAGTTTTCTTTCTAGGAAAGTGTTCCATGCCTTTACTTAATGGAAATTTGAATCTAATATTTTCTTCCTTCATATCAATAATTGCACCAATCATTATAAGGAAAGGTCTACCAAGAATAATAGGACATGAAAGATTGCAATCTATGTCAAGAACAATAAAATATATGGGCACATAATTCCTATTCGCAACAATAAGAACATCATTAATTCTTCCATAGGTTTCTTAATAGTGGAATCCGTGAGGTGCAAGTTTAAAGAGCAATCATCAAAATCACGGAAACCTAACAAATCACACAAAGTCTTTGGAATTGTGGAAACACTAGCACCCAAATCACATAAAGCATCGCATTCATGATGTTTAATTTTAATTTTAATAGTTGGTTCCCACTCATCATAAAGCTTTCTAGTGATAGAAACTTCCAATTCAAGTTTTTCTTCATAAGATTGCATCAAGTCATCAACGATATGTTTAGTAAACGCTTTATTTTGACTATAAGCATGAGGATAATTTAACAAGGATTGCAACAAGGAAATACAATCAATCAAAGAGAAATTTTCATAGTTAAATTCCTTGAAATCCATAATAGTGGGTTTAGCAACATCCAGGGTTTTAATTTCTTCAATCCCACTTTTATCAATTTTAGCATCAAGATCAACAAATTCTGAATTCTTGGAACGCCTTCTAGGTAAAGGTGGATCATATTAAGTCCCATCATTATCAAGATTCATATTGCAAAACAAAGATTTAATAGGGGAAACATCACTAACTTTTAGATCTTTATCATTATTTTCATAGGAACTAGAAGAACACGCTCTTATAAAGGCATCTTTCTTAGCACGCATCCTAGCGGTTCTTTCTTTGCACTCATCAATGGAAATTCTCATGGCTTTGAGAGACTCATTGACATCACGCTTAGGTGGAATAGATCTAAGTTTCAAAGAATCAACATCAAGAGAAATTCTATCAACGTTCCTAGCCAACTCATCAATCTTAAGCAATTTTTCTTCAATCAAAGCATTAAAATTCTTTTGTGAAGTAATAAATTCTTTAATATTAGATTAAAAATCAGAGGGCATATTATTATAATTTCCATAAGAATTTTTGTAGGAATTACCATAATTATTAGAGGGATTACTAGGATAAGGCCTGGGATTAAAATTTCCTCTATACGTGTTGTTACCAAAATTGTTCCTACCAACAAAATTCACATCCATAGATTCATTATTATTCTCAATCAAAGTAGACAAGGGCATATCATTAGGATCATAAGAAACACTCTTACTAGCAAATAATTTCATAAGTTCATCCATCTTTCCACTCAAAACATTAATTTCTTCTATCGCATGCACCTTTTTATTAGTAGATCTTTCAGTATGCCATTGAGAATAATTAACCATAATATTATCTAGGAGTTTAGTAGCTTCTCCTAAAGTGATTTCCATAAAAGTGCCTCCCGCGGCCGAATCTAAAAGATTTCTAGAAGCAAATTCAATTCGGCATAAATTTTTTGTATAATCATCCACAAATTTAAAACATGAGTAGGGTAATTACGTATCATTCTCTCCCAAGCTTGTGCAACATGTTCATGATCAGGTTGCTTAAAATTCATAATATCGTTTCCAAGAGAGATGATCTTCGCGGGAGGAAAATACTTAGAGATAAAAGCATCTTTGCACTTATTCCATGAATCAATACTATTTTTAGGCAAAGACGAAAACCAAGCTTTAGCACGATCTCTAAGCGAAAAAGGAAATAGCTTTAATTTAATAATATCATTATCCACATCTTTCTTCTTTTGAATATCACACAAATCAACGAAGCTATTTAGATGGGTAGCGGCATCTTCACTAGGAAGGCCGGAAAACAGATCTTTCATGACAAGATTCAGCAAAGTAGTATTAATTTCACAAGATTCAGCATCGGTAAAAGGAGCAATCGGAGTGCTAATAAAATCATTGTTGTTGGTATTGGTGAAGTCACACAATTTAGTACTATCTTGAGCCATCATGACAAGCAAGCAAACTAACACACAAGCAAACAAAAAGCAAGCAGGCAAAAAGAGGCAAATAGAGAAAGAGAGGGAGGATAGAGAGAGAGAGGGCGAATAAAACGGCAAGGGTGAAGCGGGGGAGAGGAAAACGAGAGGCAAATGGCAAATAATGTAATGCGGGAGATAAGGGTATGTGATGGGTACTTGGTATGTTGACTTTTGCGTAGACCTCCCCGGCAACGGTGCCAGAAATCCTTCTTGCTACCTCTTGAGCACTGCGTTGGTTTTCCCTGAAGAGGAAGGGATTATGCAGCAAAGTAGCGTAAGTATTTCCCTCAGTTTTTGAGAACCAAGGTATCAATCCAGTAGGAGGCTATGCGCGAGTCCCTCGTACCTGCACAAAACAAATAGATCCTCACAACCAACACGAATAGGGGTTGTCAATCCCTACACGACCACTTACGAGAGTCAGATCTGATAGATATGATAAGATAATATTTTTGTTATTTTTGGGATAAAGATGCAAAGTAAAATAAAGGCAAAGTAAAAAAGCAAAGGAAATAACTAAGTAGTAGGAGATTAATATGATAAAGATAGACCCGGGGCCATAGGTTTCACTAGTGGCTTCTCTCAAGAGCATAAGTATTCTACGGTGGGTGAACAAATTACTGTTGAGCAATTGATAGAATTGAGCATAGTTATGAGAATATCTAGGTGTGATCATGTATATAGGCATCACGTCTGAGACAAGTAGACCGACTCCAGCATGCATCTACTACTATTACTCCACTCATCGACCGCTATCCAGCATGCATCTAGAGTATTAAGTTAAAAAGAGAGTAACGCCTTAAGCAAGATGACATGATGTAGAGGGATAAACTCATGCAATATGATGAAAACCCCATCTTGTTATCCTCGATGGCAACAATACAATATGTGCCTTGCTGCCCCTACTGTCACTGGGAAAGGACACCGCAAGATTGAACCCAAAGCTAAGCACTTCTCCCATTGCAAGAAAGATCAATCTAGTAGGCCAAACCAAACTGATAATTCAAAGAGACTTGCAAAGATAACCAATCATACATAAAAGAATTCAGAGAAGATTCAAATATTATTCATAGATAGACTTGATCATAAACCCACACTTCATCGGTCTCAACAAACACACCGCAAAAAGAAGATTACATCGAATAGTTCTCCACAAGAGAGGGGGAGAAGATTGTACTGAGATCCAAAAAGAGAGAAGAAGCCATCTAGCTACTAACTATGGACCCGTAGGTCTGAGGTAAACTACTCACACTGCATCAGAAGGGCTATGGTGTTGATGTAGAAGCCCTCCGTGATTGATGCCCCCTCCGGCGGAGCTCCAGAATAGGCCCTAAGATGGGATCTCGTGGATAAAGAAAGTTGCGGTGGTGGAATTAGGTTTTTGGCTCCGTATCTGATCGTTTGGGGGTACGTCGGTATATATAGGAGGAAGGAGTACGTCGGTGGAGCTTCGAGGGGGCCCATGAGGGTGGAGGGCGCGCCTGGGGGGGGGGGGGTACGCGTGCCCCTTACCTCGTGGCCTCCTCTTTTGTGTCTTGACGTAGGGTCCAAGTCTCCTGGGTCTTGTTCGTTGAGAAAATCACGTTCCCGAAGGTTTCATTCCGTTTGGACTCTGTTTGATATTCCTTTTCTTCAAAACCCTAAAACAAGCAAAAAACAGCAATTCTGGGCTGGGCTCCGGTTAATAGGTTAGTCCCAAAAATAATCTAAAAGTGGATAATAAAGCCCAATAATGTCCAAAACAGTAGATAATATAGCATGGAGCAATAAAAAATTATAGATACGTTGGAGACGTATCATACGCTCTTTCACACATAAACCTCCTTATATCTTCCTCAAAACAGCCACCATACCTACCTATTATGGCATTTCCATAGCCATTCCGAGATATGTTGCCATGCAACTTTCCACCATTCCGTTTATCATGACACGTTCATCATTGTCATATTGCTTAGCATGATCATGTAGTTGACATAGTATTTGTGGCAAAGCCACCGTTCATAATTATTTCATACATGTCACTCTTGGTTCATTGCATATCCCGGTACACCGCCGGAGGCATTCATATAGAGTCATACTTTGTTCTAATATCGAGTTGTAATCATTGAGTTGTAAATAAATAGAAGTGTGATGATCATCATTTTCTAGAGCATTGTCCAAAGTGAGGAATATATATAAAAAAGAGAAAGGCCATAAAAAAAGAGAAGGCCCCCCCAAAAGAGAAAGGCCATAAAAAAGAGAGAAAAAGAGAGAAGGGACAATGCTACTATCCTTTGCCACACTTGTGCTTCAAAGTAGCACCATAATCCTCATGATAGAGAGTCTCTTGTTTTGTCACTTTCATATACTAGTGGGAATTTTTCATTATAGAACTTGGCTTGTATTCCAACAATGGGCCTCCTCAAGTTCCCTAGGTCTTCGTGAGCAAGCAAGTTGGATGCACACCCATTTAGTTTATTTTATTGAGCTTTCATACATTTATAGCTCTAGTGCATCCGTTGCATGGAAATCCCTACTCCTTGCATTAACATCAACCGATGGGCATCTTCATAGCCCATTGATTAGCCTCATTGATGTGAGACTTTCTCCTTTTTTGTCTTCTCCACATAACCCCCATCATCATATTCTATTCCACCCATAGTGTTATATCCATGGCTCATGCTCATGTATTGCGTGAAAGTTGAAAAAAGTTTGAGATTACTAAAGTATGAAACAATTGCTTGGCTTGTCATCGGGGTTGTGCATGATGAGGGCATTCTTGTGTGATGAAAATGGAGCATGAACAAACTATATGATTTTGTAGGGATGAACTTTCTTTGGCCATGTTATTTTGAGAAGACATGATTGCTTAGTTAGTATGCTTGAAGTATTATTATTTTTATGTCAATATTAAACTTTTTTCTTGAATCTTATGGATCTGAATATTCATACTACAATTAAGAAGAATTACATTGAAATTATGCCAAGTAGCACCCCGCATCAAAAATTCTGGTTTTATCATTTACCTACTCGAGGACGAGCAGGAATTAAGCTTGGGGATGTTGATACGTCTCCAACGTATCTATAATTTTTGATTGCTCCATGCTATATTATCTTGTGTTTTGGACATTATTGGGCTTTATTATCCACTTTTATATTATTTTTGGGACTAACCTATTGACCCAGAGCCCAGTGCCAGTTCCTGTTTTTCCCCTTGTTTCAGTGTTTCGAAGAAAAGGAATATCAAACGGAGTCGAAAGGGAATGAAACCTTCTGGAGAAGTTATTTTTGGAAGGAAGGCTACCCGATAGACTTGGATTGCACATCAGGAAAGTAACAAGGGAGCCACGAGGCAGGGGGCGCGCCCTCCACCCTCGTGGGCCCCTCGTGGCTCCCCTGACGTATTTCTTCTACCTATATATATCCATATACCCTAAAACAACCGGGGAGCAGAATAGATCGGGAGTTCCGCCGTCAGAAGCCTCCGTAGCCACCGAAAACCAATCTAGACCCGTTCCGGCACCCTGCCGGAGGGGGGAACCCTCTTCGGTGTCCATCTTCATCATCCCTGTGCTCTCCATGACGAGGAGGGAGTAGTTCTCCCTCGGGGCTGAGGGTATGTACCAATAGCTATGTGTTTGATCTCTCTCTCTCTCGTGTTCTTGATTTGACACGATCTTGATGTATCACGAGCTTTGCTATTATAGTTGGATCTTATGTTTCTTCTCCCCCTCTACTCTCTTGTAATGGATTGAGTTTTCCCTTTGAAGTTATCTCATCAGATTGAGTCTTTAAAGATTTGAGAACACTTGATGTATGTCTTGCCATGCGTATCTGTGGTGACAATGGGATATCACATGATTCACTTGATGTATGTTTTGGTGATCAACTTGCGGGTTCCGCCCATGAACCTATGCATAGGGGTTGGCACACGTTTTCGTCGTGATTCTCTGGTAGAAACTTTGGGGCACTCTTTGAGGTTCTATGTGTTGGTTGAATAGATGAATCTGAGATTGTGTGATGCATATCGTATAATCATACCCACGGATACTTGAGGTGACATTGGAGTATCTAGGTGACATTAGGGCTTTGATTGATTTGTGTCTTAAGGTGTTATTCTAGTACGAACTCTAGGGCTGTTTGTGACACTTATAGGAATAGCCGAACGGATTGATTGGAAAGAATAACTTTGAGGTGGTTTCGTACCCTACCATAATCTCTTCGTTTATTCTCCGCTATTAGTGACATTGGAGTGACTCTTTGTTGCATGTTGAGGGATAGTTATATGATCCAATTATGTTATGATTGTTAAGAGGACTTGCACTAGTGAAAGTATGAACCCTAGGCCTTGTTTCAACGCATTGCAATACTGTTTACGCTCACTTTTATCATTAGTTACCTTGCTTGTTTTATATTTTCAGGTTACAAAAACCTTTATCTACCATCCATATACCACTTGTATCACCATCTCTTCGCCGAACTAGTGCACCTATACAATTTACCATTGTATTGGGTGTGTTGGGGACACAAGAGACTCTTTGTTATTTGGTTGCAGGGTTGCTTGAGAGAGTCCATCTTAATCCTACGCCTCCTATGGATTGATAAACCTTAGGTCATCCACTTGAGGGAAATTTGCTACTGTCCTACAAACCTCTGCACTTGGAGGCCCAACAACGTCTACAAGAAGAAGGTTGTGTAGTAGACATCAATATACCATTTGATCCACTTCTTTACCATTGGGATCAAGATTAAGTTGGCCATTTGTGGGCATGGGTGTCTTAATGGGCTTGACATCTTACATTTTGAACCTCTTGAGCTTGTCTTAAATATAAAGAGATTGATTGATGAAGGTTCCTCCTCTCAATTGCTTTACTTGAAAACCGAGGAAGAATTTCTACTCTCCCATCATGCTCACGGCAAATTCCTTAGTCATAGGACTCAATGGTAATAGCATGGTTAGTGGAACCAAAGATAATATCATCAACATATATTTGGCACACACAAAATTCTCCTTTTACACTCTTTGTGAAGAGAGTGGAATCTATTGCCACGATATGGAACCCCTTCTCACTTAGGAACGGCATAAGGTGATCATACCAAGCACGAGGTGCTTGTTTAAATCCATAGAGAGCCTTATGGAGTTCATAAACATGAGAGGGGTGATCGGGGTCATTGAAACCGGGAGGTTGCTTGACGTACACCAACTCCTTAAGAGGACCATTAACAAATGCACTCTTCACATCCATTTGTTACAATTTAAAATCATGATGAGAGGCATATGCAAGCAAGATGCGAATGGAATCAAGACGGTCAACGGGGGCAAATGTTTCACCAAAGTCCAAACCTTCAACTTGGGTGAATCCTTGTGCCACTAACCTTGCCTTGTTTCTAGTTACTTGTCCATGTTCATCTTGTTTGTTCTTGAAGATCCACTTTGTTCCAATGACATTATGCTGATCCTTGGGTCTCTCCATAAGTGTCCATACTTTATTGCGGGTGAAGTTGTTGAGTTCTTCATGCATGGCATCAACCCAATCCGGGTCGTCAAGCACATATTCAACCTTAAGCGGATCAACACAAGAGACAAACGAGTGATGTTCTCAAAAGTTTGCCAAACGTCTACGAGTAGTTACCCCCTTTTTGTGCTTCCATAGATGTTCTGGGTGAGTTGTTGAAGATGCTTTAACTTGGCGGCCACTTTTTGCTCGTTGAATGCAAGCTCTTCTTCACTTGGTTTTCAACTTGATGAAGAAGCTTGCCCTTGAGATTGTTTTAGCCTTGGAGACACCCGTCTATTCACGACCATAGGTTCTTGTTCATTAGGAAGTAACGATGATGAAGAACTTGTTCTTGGGGTTGATCTTGATCTTGATCTATAACTTGAGCTTGATCTTGAGCCTCGATAATTGGTTCTTCACCATTTGGTTGAGCTTGCCCTTGACCTTGCTCAGGAACATGAGGGACTAGATCTTGATAGGTTCATGATCTCTCGTAGCATCTTGTACAAGTGGTGGTGGTGATGACTTCCCTTGTGGAGACTCCACAAGAGGAGCTCTTACTCCTTCTTCTTCTACTTGGACTTAGGGTGTTTCTTGTGGACGAATGAGGCCTATCCCCATAGTCCTTATATCTTGTGAAGGAGCCTCATCACCTACAATACTAGGAACAATTTACTACACACGGGAGCCGTTGTCTTCATTGAACTCCACATTTACCATTTCTGTAATGCACTCGGTGGATTTGTTGAGAACTCGGTAAGCATGAGAGTTTGATGCATATCCAACAAATATGCCCTGATAAGTTTTAGTCTCAAACTTTGCTAAACAAGATTTTTTGTTTAGAATGGAACACACACAACCGAATACTCTAAAGTATTTGATGTTAGGCTTTCTCCCGATTAGGAGTTCATACGACATCTTGTTCTTGAGCTTGCGAAGATAAAGCCGGTTTGAAGCATGACACTCTGTGTTGATGGCTTCGGCCAAAAGCTTGTATGGAGACTTCTACTCGTCAAGCATGGTCCTAGCTATCTCAACGAGAGTCCAATTCTTCCTCTACGCAACACCATTTTTTGGGGGAATATATGGCGCGGCATATTGATGCTTTATACCCTCATCACTCAAGAACTCGTCCATCCTACAATTCTTGAACTCAGTGCCATTGTCACTTTGAATTGCCTCAATCTCACAATTATGTCAACATTGATATTCTTTGGCAAAGTTGATGAAGGTGTCTTGAGTTTCATCTTTATTTTTGAGAAATAAAACCCATGTATATCTTGTAAAGTCATCGACAATGACAAGGTAATACCTCCTCCCTCCCATACTATCATAAGATGGAGGCCCAAAGAGATCCAAGTGGATAAGCTCGAGAGACCTCAAGGTGGTGATGATAGTCTTCACTTTATGAGATTTTTCATGTAGTTTTCCGGCAGTGCAAGCACTACAAGGAGGATCTTTGGCGAAAGACACATTAGTTAGTCCAAGGATGTGCCCCCTTTAAGAGAGCTTGCAAATTTCTCATGCCAATGTGGGCTAGCCGTCGGTGCCATAGCCACCCCACGCCGGCCTTGGTCATCACGCATGTTGCAAGATGATTTTTCTCTTTTGAGAAATCAATCACGTAAAGGTGGTCTTCGACATGCCCAACTAAGACTAATAACCCACAAGTATAGGGGTTCACAACAGTTTTTTAGGATAGAGTATTCAACCCAAATTTATAGATTCGACACAAGGGGAGCCACATAATATTTGTAAGTATTAGCAGTTGAGTTGTCAATTCAACCACACCTAGAGACTAACTATCTACAGCAAAGTGATCAGTAGCACATTAATATGATAGTTTGATAGTAGTAGTGACAATAGCAGTGGTAATGGTAAGAACAATAATAGTTTTGTATCAGTTTTAATAGTAGCAATAGCAATAGTAACTTATCAAGAACAATATAGGAAAAGCTCGTAGGCATTGGATCGGTGATTATGTTGGATAATATTCATCATATAACAGTCATAACCTAGGACAACACAAAACTAGCTCCAGTTCACAAATATAATGTAGGCATGTATTCCGTAAATAGTCATACGTGCTTATGGAAAAGAACTTGCATGACATCTTTTGTCCTACCCTCCCGTGGCAGCAGGGTCATAAGGAAACTAAGGAACATTAAGGCCTCCTTCTAATAGAGAACCGGAACAAAGCATAAACACATGGTGAATACATGAACTCCTCAAACTATGGTCATCACCGGAAAGTATCCCAATTGTTTTCACCTTGGGGTTTATGGATCATTGTAGGTGTCAAAACCGGCGGATCTCGGGTAGGGGTCCCAAACTATGCGTCTAGGCCGGATGGTAATAGGAGGCAAGGGACACGAAGTTTTACCCAGGTTCGGGCCCTCTCGATGGAGGTAAAACCCTACGTCCTGCTTGATTAATATTGATGATATGGGTAGTACAAGAGTAGATCTACCACGAGATCGAAGAGGCTAAACCCTAGAAGCTAGCCTATGGTATGATTGTTGTTGTGTATGTTATCCTACAGACTAAAACCCTCCGGTTTATATAGACACCGGAGAGGGTTAGGGTTACACAAAGTCGGTTACAATGGTAGGAGATCTTCCTATCCGTATCGCCAAGCTTGCCTTCCACGCCAAGGAAAGTCCCTTCCGGACACGGGATGGAGTCTTTAATCTTGTATCTTCATAGTCCAGGAGTCCGGCTGAAGGTATAGTCCAGCTATCCGAACACCCCCTAATCCAGGACTCCCTCAGTAGCCCCTGAACCAGGCTTCAATGACGACGAGTCCGGCGCGCAGATTGTCTTCAGCATTGCAAGGCGGGTTCCTCCTCCAAGTACTTCATAGAAGATTTTGAACACAAAGATAGTGTCCGGCTCTGCAAAATAAGTTTCCACATATTGCCATAGAGAGAATAATATTTACACCAATCTAATCTGCTGACGCATTCCGTAGTGTGACACACCACGGCCAAGTCTTTATCCGAGTCGTTTCATTATCCCACCTTAGCGCGTTATGCGAGGCGGTTTCCTTGGCACGTCTTGTTAAAGCAGAGATCGTGTCCCCTTATCCCGGGATTCTCATCAATACGGGCGTGGGTAACCCAACCGCGCCATTGATTATGGCGCTTGGAGATAAGCGAGTTTTACCAGGCTGGTGGGGACATGTAGTTGCGTCCACCCATATAAGGGGATAAGGATCCACCTTTTCACCTACGCCTTCTTCCTCCTTCGCCTATCCATTCTTGCGCACTCGAGCTCCAGCGCCCAAGTCCGCACTCCCCACCTCAACCTTTTCCAGCCATGTCCGGAGCGGGAGGCAAGTGGATGGTCTCCTCCGTCACGGAGGGACACATCAAAAAGCTGAGGAAGGCCGGATACCTGTCTAACGACATCGCGTACCGGCTTCCCGAAAAGGGGCAGCTCATCCCCACCCCTAGGCCCCATGAGAGGGTGGTGTTCCTCCCTCATTTCCTCCGCGGACTGGGCTTCCCTCTCCACCCATTTGTCCGGGGGCTCATGTTCTACTATGGCCTGGATTTCCACGATCTGGCCCCGAACTTTGTCCTCAACATCTCGGCGTTTATCGTCGTGTGCGAGGCTTTCCTCCGCATCCGCCCCCATTTCGACCTATGGCTCAAGACTTTCAATGTCAAGCCGAAGGTGGTGCGCGGCAACCAGGCGGAGTGCGGAGGCGCCATGGTGGGCAAGATGGCCAACGTCCTATGGCTCGAGGGCTCCTTTGTGGAGGCCCTGAAGGGGTGGCAATCGGGGTGGTTTTACATCACCGAGCCGTGCGACGCCGAATGGGTCGCACCCCCCGAGTTTCGATCTGGACCCCCTACGCGGCTCACCTCCTGGAAGGAGACGGGCCTGTCGTGGGGTAAGAAAGGAGAGCTGACCGGACTCCAAACATGCATCCAAACCCTGGTGGACAAGAAGCTCAAACTTGTCAATGTAGTCCAGGTTATGCTCATCCGCCTGATCCTCCCGTGTCAACAACGGGCTTTCAGCCTGTGGAAGTTTGACCCGACACGGCACCAAACTCTGAGAAGGCTCTTCGACATGATGTACGAAGATGCCTGGAAGGTGCTTTTCAAGGGCGCCGAGGCCCCCGCATCCGCTACCGAGGATCGCGGATTCAGTACGCAGCATCACGCTCATGCGGTAAGCTGTTTTTTCCTTTTAGAGGGTATCAGTTTTTCATAGTTTGACTTCATGCGGGATCTAAGCTCCCTTACCTTTGACAGGATTGGCAGGTGACATCTGGACAGATCAACTGTCTGGCTCCTTCGCCCGAAGGCCCAGCGGACGCTCGCTTGGCGAAGCTGCTGGTTCCGGCACCCTATGTGGTGCCAGAGAAGAAGGCCGCGAAAAAGGCCACGGGAACTCGAAAGAGTGTCTGGCGCCAAGAGGTGTCGGATCCATCATCCGATGGTTCCGAGGCGCATTCCTCCCGTGAAGACGAGGAGGAAGAAGAAGAGACCTCTCCCCCTCCAGTGGGAGGAGAGAAGAAAAGGAAGGCCGCCCTCTCTGGGGAGGCCGGAGGGTCCAAGAAGGGGAAAACCCTTCCTCCGGACTACTCCACTGACACCGACGACGGCGGAGAGGAGTGGCAGCCCAGGGCCAAGGCCCTGGCAAAATCATAAGTATTTGGATACCAGAGTAATTCATAGTATTCGTTTATTGCACAGCTTTCCCTTACGTCAAATATGTTTATGCAGCCCACCCAAAGACCGGCTCGACGCGACGTCGAGCGGTTCACTGGACTCGTCAGATGTGAACTCGCTTCCGTCGGCTTCCTCCCCTCGCCCTACGGACGACACTGAAGTGTTGTCCCAACAGGTTCCAAGGCAGGAGGAGGTGGTCCTGGAGGCGCCACAAGGCGACCTCCCGGACTCCAGGAGTAAAGGGGATGAAACCCCCAAGGGCTCCAAGTCCGGCTATAGGCCGGACACCGCTCCGGAACCTTCAAAGGTTCCAGAGTTCGGCGGGGGACCTCCTTCCAAGAGGAGCACGCCCACCACGCCGGTGGCCCCCATCCAACCGGAGGCGCCGGACAATATGTTGGAGGCGCTCCAAGGCGCCTCCATCAACGAGGAGCACCGCACTATTATGAGTGCGGTGGTCCAGAAGGTTCAGTCCGCCAAGAGCGGACTGACTGAAGCTTGTACTAGCCTTTTAACAGGCTTTGAGGTAAGTAAAGAATGTGTAAATAATATTACCGCATAGACAGTAGCCCCTGATGCTCTGTTTGGCATTCGGGAAGAAAAGCCGAATAGAGGATCAAATAAAATTCGCAGGAGTCTAACAAAAATGAGTCAATATGCATGTGCAGGCTTCTCTGCTTGCGTCTGCCGTACTGACTGCGGAAGTGGACACGCTAAAGCAGAACCTCGAGTGGTCCGAGCAAGAGCTCGGGCATGCCAAGAAGCAGCTCGAGGACAATGAAGGTAAGAAATACCTTGTTTTTAAATATGTATAAAAAGGTGCAATTGCAATAAATGACAGGATTATCATGGCTATTATAGGGGCCACGTCTGAGGTGGCGACCCTTAAGCAAGCGCTGGTCGAGGCCGAGAAGAGGGCGGCCTCGGAGCGCACCGAGCGGGAGAAGTATGAGGCCGAGGTTGGCAAGGTACCGCAAGAGCTCCAGGCTCTCATGGAAAAACATGAGAGTTTGGAGCTTGACTCAAAGACGCGAGCGTCCGAGCTCGCGGTGGCTATTGAAAATGCCAAGTCTGCCAAGGCCGAATCCCAGAAGACCTCTAGGAGTTGGATGAGGTGAAGAAGATAGCGGCGGGTAAGGCATTCTTTATGCAAAGCAAACACATAAACGTGAGTTACTTGTTACTTACCCGAATCCGGAGCTCTCCAGGAGCATTCGTAGATCTTACCTGGAGTGTGTCTGATGCCGCCGCATTCTATCGAGCCGAGGAGGGCAGCTCAACAGAGAAGGTGTTCTGGTCTCAGTATGCTGAGGCCGGACACCCCGTGCCCCTGAGCGACCAGCTGAAGCAACTGGTCGAGCTCCACAAGGCGGCCGAACAGGCCATGAAGGGCCTCATTGTTCGGCTGTGGCCTAGAGGGGCTCTGCCTGGGAGCTATTTCGGGCTGGTGCGGTGGCTGGTGGAGGCCTGTCCAAGGCTCGAAGTCATCAAGCGCTCTGTCTGCATTGAAGGTGCCCGTAGGGCCCTTGCCCGTGCTAAGGTGCACTGGGGCAAGTTGGATGCTGAGAAGCTTGTGAAGGACGGGCCACCGCCGGGGAAAGAGCATCGCAAGCCCGAGAATTACTATAATGATGTTCTGAAGGGTGCCTGCCTTGTGGCGGATGAATGTTCTAGGGATGTAATTTTTGAGTGAAACTTGCTCGTTTTGTCCTGTGCGCTGAAAACGTGTTCATATGCGCTAAGCAATGCTTTTGGAATTTAAAATATTACCTTCTGTGTGGCTGTTTATCAATTCTGAGAGATGGCGAGTCGTCGGCTTTTGCCCCCGTTCCGCTAGTGCTGGGGTGTTTGGGGATAAACCTGAGCGCTCTTTTTCCCATGTTTGGGTCCTTCGAGGGAGGCGCTCAGCCCAACGAACAAGGCAATCGGACTATAATGTGTGAACACTCTCACTTAGCCATAGAATTCTATAATTTTAAATTTCGGCGAAGCCCCTGGTATTCGGAAGACTGAGTTCGGGCGCTATCCACGCCTTGGCCGGACAGAGCCGGCTCCTCGCCCTAAGCGGCATAAGTCTTTAAGGACTCGAAAAACCTCTCGAACAGCGACCAGCTCTCGCTTCATCATGACAGTCAGTTTTAGCTTTCTCCACTGAGGTGCTCGACCCAGCTCAACTGGGGCACAATCGCAGTGGTTCTCCTAGTGCTACCTTAGCCGATATAGCAGAACGTAAGGCACCAAAACATAGGAGCCGGGCAAACCCAACTATTGACCCAAGACATGATTCGGAGCCGATGCATATAATGCTATAAGTTCGGGGTGCCGCACTTGTTAAAGTGTTCGGACTTCTCACACCATATTGAGGGGTACTAAAGCCCCTAGCGTATTTTGGTCGTACCAACGTGTACGGGTGCAACATGTCGTTAAGGAACATATATAAAGAAAAAAGGTAATGCAAAAATAGACGAGAGCTATGCATTGTTTATTAAAAAGGGCTGCGATCAAAGCAGAACGATACAAATAATGTGATAAGTGAAAGGTGGACTAGTTAACATGTCCGTTCCAGGGGCAAGCTGCGGAGTAGTATGCGGAACAAGTATACTGCTCATGATAGAGACCACCTGGGAGTTCCGTAATGCGGCGTGGCTTGTCTGCTTCCCTGGTTCTTGCATCGTTTGTGCGGCAATTGAACTGCCGAACAGGCCTTCCGAAGGATGGAGTCCTGAAAGTAAGAGAGAGAGAAAATCGGCAGCCCCCGGTACGGTTTAAGCCGTGTTTCGGGCGTGCCGTGATGGTGCCCCTCCCCCTGTACCCATGGTATCTCTAGAGCGTAGTTATGTACATGAAGTACTGGCGTCGCCTTTTTGCGAGGGTTGGGGTTGGGGCCGCATTGCTACGCCCGCTCGGATCGTGCCAGGCAGTCTTGTTGTAGGTTACTCCGAGCACGCTTGACGGTGTCCAGTCGTTTAGTGGCCGGACTGGAGAACTGCCCAGAGAGGCTGCTTTGTACTTCCGCTGCAAGGGCCGCCGTGTGCTCCTCCGTTCGGAGGGAGCATTCGGTGTTTCCATTGACCGTAATTACTCCTTGAGGGCCTGGCATCTTGAGCTTAAGGTATGCTTAGTGCGGTACCGCATTGACCTTGGCGAATGCGGTTCGCCCGAGCAGTGCGTGATAACCACTGCGGAACGGGACTATGTCGAAGATTAACTCCTCGCTTCGGAAATTATCCGGAGATCCGAAGACCACTTCAAGTGTGACTGAGCCTGTACAGTTGGCCTCTACACCTGGTATTACGCCTTTAAAGGTTGTTTTGGTGGGCTTAATCCTCAAGGGATCTATGCCCATTTTCCGCACTGTATCCTGGTAAAGCAGGTTCAGGCTGCTGCCGCCGTCCATAAGGACTCTAGTGAGATGAAATCCGTCAATAATTGGGTCTAGAACCAATGCGGTGAATCCGCCATGACGGATGCTAGTGGGATGGTCCCTTCGATCAAAGGTGATCGGGCAGGAGGACCATGGGTTGAACTTTGGGGCGACTGGCTCTACCGCGTATACGTCCCTTAACGCGCGCTTCCGCTCCCTTTTGAGGACGTGGGTTGCATATATCATGTTCACCGTCCGCACTTGTGGGGGAAAACCCTTCTGTCCACTATTGTTCGGCGGCTGGGGCTCCTCGTCGTCATTCTTATGCAACCCCTTGTCTTCATTTTCGGCGTTTAACTTGCCTGCCTGCTTGAACACCCAACAATCCCTGTTGGTGTGATTGGCCAACTTTTCGGGGGTGCCATGTATCTGGCACAAGCGGTCGAGTATTCGGTACAAACTGGACGGGCCCCTAGGATTCCTTTTGAATGGCTTTTTCCGCTGACCGGATTTAGAGCCTCTGAATCCGGCATTAACTGTCGTATCCTCAGCATTGTCGCCGTTAATGCGGCGCTTCTGCTTGTTGCGACGTGACCTGCCACTACTGTCCCTGGTGTCCGAATTACCAGGATTCTTGGTCATATTGTTGCTACAAGCAAGCCAGCTATCTTCTCCCGTGCAAAAGCGGGTCATGAGTGTCGTGAGTGCTGCCATAGATTTTGGCTTTTCCTGTCCAAGGTGCCGGGCCAGCCACTCGTCACGGATATTGTGCTTGAAGGCTGCTAGGGCCTCAACGTCCGGATAGTCGACTATTTGATTTTTCTTTGTTAGGAACCGTGTCCAGAATTGCCTGGCTGATTCCTCTGGCTGCTGAATTACGTGACTTAGGTCATCGGCGTCTGGGGGTCGCACATAAGTGCCCTGGAAATTGTCGAGGAATGCGGCTTCCAGGTCCTCCCAACAACTGATTGATCCTGTTGGCAAGCTGTTAAGCCAATGCCGAGCTGGTCCTTTAAGCTTGAGTGGGAGGTATTTGATGGCGTGGAAATCATCGCCGCGGGCCATGTGGATATGAAGGAGACAATCCTCGATCCATACCGCGGGATCTGTTGTGTCATCGTATGATTCGATATTTACGGGTTTGAAACCCTCGGGGATTTGATGATCCATTATTTCGTCTGTGAAGCATAGTGGATGTGCGGCGCCTCTATACTGGGCTATATCATGACGTAGCTCCGATGAGCTTTGTCTACTGTGTTCGGCCCTGCCGAATTTGTGCCGGCGTGATGGTTACCATCTCGAGCCATGGGGCGCCCCCGCGATCCGTAGATCGATCTTGTTTGCCTTGCCTTGTCCTCCAACATATCTCGTAAGTCCGGCGCATATTCCCATGCCTTGGTACGGGGTGCGGCTTGAGTGGAGGGCCGAGAGGCCTCTCTGTCGCGACCACGAGGTGGCCGGTCGGCCGCATCAAGTGCTTCCTCCTCTAATTGGGGTAGCAACCTGTGCTTTGGGTAGCTCTTGGAGGGGCGCTCGAGTTTATGCTCTTCGGCCGCAAGGACTTCAGTCCATCTGTCGACTAGCAAATCTTGATCAGCTCTAAGATGTTGCTGTTTTTTCTTGAGGCTTCTTGCCATGGCCATAAGCCTGCGTTGAAAACGCTCTTGCTCGACGGGATCCTCTGGCACAACGAATTCGTCGTCGTCGAGGCTTGCCTCGTCTTCGAAGGGAGGCATATAATTATCGTCCTTGATCTCTCTGTCTGCCGCTCTCTCATGAGGGCTGGTTTCTCCATCCTCGTGTGCTAAATCCTGCTGGAGGGGGTTTTCTTCGGCATTTTCCGGAGTATTATTATCTCCCGTGATGGAATCACCGTATTTGTTTTGGCGGGATTTTGAGCGGCGCCGCTGACGCTGGCGCTTAGGCTATTTCTTGGAGGGGTCATCCTCCGCTGTTCCATCGCCATCTCCTTCTTTTGGGGTGTCCACCATGTAAATGTCATATGATGAGGTGGCTTTCCAGGGCCTGGTAGGCGCTGGTTCTTCATCATCTCCTTCATCGGCGTCCATACCGTCGATGTCTTCGGAGTCGAAGTCGAGCATGTCGGTTAAGTCATCGACAGTGGCTACAAAGTGGGTGGTGGGTGGGCTTTGAATTTCTTCATCGTCCGTACCCCAACCTTGCTGACCGTAGTCCGGCCAGGGCTCTCCTGATAAAGAGAGAGACTTCAGTGTCTTCAGGATATCGCCGAAAGGCGAGTGCTGAAAGATGTCCGCGGTAGTGAACTCCATGATCAGCGCCCAATCGGAGTCGATCGGCAGGGGCGCGGAGGGTTCGGAGTCCGGAGAGGAGTCTGGCTCCTTGGAGTCACGAGTCTTGCAGAGTACGGGGCTGGTGTTCGGCTCAATCACCATGGGGATCGCAGCCCCCAAGGTGGCGTCCAACCGCCCATCCTCGATCGGCGCAGTTGGCTCCGAATTAAGGGTCAAAGCCGATGCGAGTGCGGCCTCCAGGGCACTGTTCGGCGGCAGAGTTAGATCATGCTCATCGGGACAGTGCGGCACGCTCGGCAGTGGCTTGAATCCGTCGAAGATCAAGTTCCCGCGGATGTCAGCCGTGTAGTTTAAACTTCCAAATCTGACCTGATGGCCAGGGCGTAGCTTTCGATCTGCTCCAGACGGCCAAGTGAATTGGCCCGCAGTGCGAAGCCGCCGAAGACGAAGATCTGTCCGGGGAGGAAGGTCTCACCCTGGACTGCATCGCTATTGATGATCGTAGGAGCTATCGAGTCTGACGGCGACGACACAGAGGAACTCTCAATGAAAGCACCAATGTCGGTGTCAAAACCGGCGGATCTCGGATAGGGGGTCCCGAACTGTGCGTCTAGGTCGGATGGTAACAGGAGGCAAGGGACACGAAGTTTTACCCAGGTTCGGGCCCTCTCGATGGAGGTAAAACCCTATGTCCTGCTTGATTAATATTGATGATATGGGTAGTACAAGAGTAGATCTACCACGAGATCGAAGAGGCTAAACCCTAGAAGCTAGCCTATGGTATGATTGTTGTTGTGTATGTTGTCCTATTGACTAAAACCCTCCGGTTTATATAGACACCGGAGAGGGTTAGGGTTACACAAAGTCGGTTACAACGGTAGGAGATCTTCATATCCGTATCGCCAATCTTGCCTTCCACGCCAAGGAAAGTCCCTTCCAGACACGGGACAGAGTCTTTAATCTTGTATCTTCATAGTCCAGGAGTCCGGCTGAAGGTATAGTACGGCTATCTGAACACCCCCTAATCCAGGACTCCCTCAATCATAACACGTAATAGGTGAATATGACTTGCAAGATTGGATCACGAACATAGATATAATGGTGAAAACATAAATGGTTCATATCTGAAATCATGGCACTCGGGCCCTAGTGACAAGCATTAAGCATAGCAGAGTCATAGCAATATCAATCTTAGAACATAGTGGATACTAGGGATCAAGCCCTAACAAAACTAACTCGAATCTATGAAGGGATTACTCACTCCCGGTGGTGAGCATCATGGAATTGATGATGGCGGATGGTTGATGATGAGGAAGACCAAAGATCCCCGTCTTCGGAGCCTCGAACGGGATCCAAATCTGGCCTCCCGACAAAGAAGAGGAAGTGGCGGCGGCTCTATATCCTAAAACGCGATGAAACTTCCTCTCCCATTTTTTCTGGAAAAATAGGATTTTATAGCGTCGGAATTAGGGTCAGCAAGGCGTCGTAGGCCCCACCACCCACTAGGGCACACCAGAGGGGGGTGGCACGTCCTGGTGTCTTGTGGACAGCTTGTTGGGGAACGTAGTAATTTCAAAAAAATTCCTACGCACACGCAAGATCATGGTGATGCATAGCAACTAGAGGGAAGAGTGTTGTCCATGTACCCTCGTAGACCGAAAGAGGAAGCGTTAGCACAACACGGTTGATGTAGTCGTACGTCTTCACGATCTGACCGATCAAGTACCGAACATACGACACCTCCGAGTTCAGCACACGTTCAGCCGATGGCGTCCCTCGAACTCCGATCCAGCCGAGTGTTGAGGGAGAGTTTCGTCAGCATGACGACGTGGCGATGATGATGATGTTCTACTGACGCAGGGCTTCGCCTAAGCACCGCTACATTATTATCGAGGTGGACTATGGTGGAGGGGGCACTGCACATGGCTAAAAGATCGAACGATCAATTGTTGTGTCAATGGGGTGCCCCCTGCCCCCGTATATAAAGGAGCAAGGGGAGGAGGCGGCCGTCCAGGGAGAGGCGCGCCAAGGGGGAGTCCTACTCCCACTAGGAGTAGGACTCCTCCTATTCCTAGTAGGAGTAGGAGAGGGGAAAGGAAAGGGAGAGGGGGAGAAGGAAAGAGGGGGCCACCCCCCTTGCCCTAAACCAATTCGGTTTGGGCCTTGGGGGGACGCGCCCCACACTCCCCTTGCTGCCCTCTATTTCCACTAAGGCCCATGTAGGCCCATTAAGCCCGGTAAAATCCTGATTTCACCCGGAACACTTCTGATATCCAAACATAGGCTTCCAATATATCAATCTTCATGTCTCGACCATTTCAAGACTCCTCGTCATGTCCGTGATCACATCCGAGGCTCCTAACAACCTTCGGTACATCAAAACATATAAACTCATAATATAACTGTCATCGAAACGTTAAGCGTGCGGACCCTACGGGTTCGAGAACTATGTAGACATGACCGAGACACGTCTCCGGTCAATAACCAATAGCGGAACATGGATGCTCATATTGGCTCCCACATATTCTACGAATATCTTTTATCGGTCAAACCGCATAACAACGTACGTTGTTCCCTTTGTCATCAGTATGTTACTTGCCCGAGATTCGATCGTCGGTATCTCAATACCTAGTTCAATCTCGTTACCGGCAAGTCTCTTTACTCGTTCCATAATACATCATCCCGCAACTAACTCATTAGTTGCAATGCTTGCAAGGCTTAAGTGATGTGCATTACCGAGAGGGCCCAGAGATACCTCTCCGACAATCGGAGTGACAAATCCTAATCTCGAAATACACCAACCCAACAAGTGCCTTCGGGGACACCTATAGAGCACCTTTATAATCACCCAGTTACGTTGTGAAGTTTGGTGGCACACAAAGTGTTCCTCCGGTAAACGGGAGTTGCATAATCTTATAGTCATAGGAACATGTATAAGTCATGAAGAAAGCAATATCAACAAACTAAACGATCAAGTGCTAAGCTAACGGAATGGGTCAAGTCAATCACATCAGTCTCCTAATGATGTGATCCCGTTAATCAAATGACAACTCATGTCTATGGTTAGGAAACATAACCATCTTTGATCAACGAGCTAGTCAAGTAGAGGCATACTAGTGACACTCTGTTTGTCTATGTATTCACACATGTATTATGTTTCCGGTTAATACAATTCTAGCATGAATAATAAACATTTATCATGATATAAGGAAATAAATAATAACTTTATTATTGCCTCTAGGGCATATTTCCTTCAGTCTCCCACTTGCACTAGAGTCAATAATCTAATTCACATATCCATGTGATTTAACACCAATAGTTCACATCACCATGTGATTAACACCCATAGTTCACATCGACTTGTGACCAACACCCAAAGGGTTTACTAGAGTCAATACTCTAGTTCACATCGCTATGTGATTAACACCCAAAGAGTATTAAGGTGTGATCATGTTTTGCTTATGAGAGAAGTTTAGTCAACGGGTCTGCCACATTCAGATCCGTAAGTATTTTGCAAATTTCTATGTCAACAATGCTCTGCACGAAGTTACTCTAGCTAATTGCTCCCACTTTCAATATGTATCTAGATTGAGATTTAGAGTCATCTGGATCAGTGTCAAAATTTGCATCGACGTAACCCTTTACGATGAACCCTTTTTTGTCACCTCCATAATCGAGAAACATATCCTTATTCCACTAAGGATAACTTTCACCACTGTCCAATGATCTACTCCTAGATCACTATTATACTCCCTTGCCAAAAAAGTGTAGGGTATACAATAGATCTGGTACACAGCATGGAATATTTTATAGAACCTATGGCCAAGGCATAGGGAATGACTTTCATTCTCTTTCTATCTTCTGCTGTGGTCGGGCTTTAAGTCTTACTTAGTTTCACACCTTGTAACACAGGCAAGAACTCTTTCTTTGACTGTTCCATTTTGAACTACTTCAAAATCTTGTCAAGGTATGTACTCATTGAAAAACTTATCAAGTGTCTTGATCTATCTCTATATATCTTGATGCTCAATATGTAAGCAGCTTCACTGAGGTCTTTCTTTGAAAAACTCCTTTCAAACACTCCTTTATGCTTTGCAGAATAATTATACATTATCTCCGATCAACAATATGACATTCACATATACTTATCAGAAATGATGTAGTGCTCCCACTCACTTTCTTGTAAATACAGGCTTCACCGCAAGTCTGTATAAAACTATATGCTTTGATGAACTTATCAAAGCGTATATTCCAACTCCGAGATGCTTGCACCAGTCCATAGATGGATCGCTGGAGCTTGCATATTTTGTTAGCACCTTTAGTATTGACAAAACTTTCTTGTTGCATCATATACAACTCTTCTTTAATAAATCCATTAAGGAATGTGGTTTTGTTTATCCATTTGCCAGATTTCATAAAATGTGGCAATTGCTAACATGATTCGGACAGACTTAAGCATAGATACGAGTGAGAAACTCTCATCGTAGTCAACACCTTGAACTTGTCGAAAACCTTTTGCGACAATTCTAGCTTTGTAGATAGTAACACAACTATCAGCGTCCGTCTTCCTCTTGAAGATCCATTTAATCTCAATGGTTTGCCGCATGCTATATAAATGTTTCATTACCAAACTCCACTTACCAAAGGCGCTTCACTCCCCGGCAATGGTGCCAGAAAAGAGTCTTGATGACCCACAAGTATAGGGGATCTATCTTAGTCCATTCGATAAGTAAGAGTGTCGAACCCAACAAGGAGCGGAAGGAAATGACAAGCAATTTTCAGTAAGGTGTTCTCTGCAAGCACTGAAATTATCGGTAACAGATAGTTTGGTGATAAGATAATTCGTAACGGGTAACACGTAACAAGTGTAACTGAGGTGCATTGATGTCTACTACACAACCTTCTTCTTGTAGACATTGTTGGGCCTCCAAGTGCAGAGGTTTGTAGGACAGTAGCAAATTTCCCTCAAGTGGATGACCTAAGGTTTATCAATCCGTAGGAGGTGTAGGATGAAGATGGTCTCTCTCAAGCAACCCTGCAACCAAATAACAAAGAGTCTCTTGTGTCCCCAACACACCCAATACAATGGTAAATTGTATAGGTGCACTAGTTCGGCGAAGAGATGGTGATACAAGTGGTATATGGATGGTAGATAAAGGTTTTTGTAATCTGAAAATATAAAAACAGCAAGGTAACTAATGATAAAAGTGAGCGTAAATGGTATTGCAATGCGTTGAAAAAAGGCCTAGGGTTCATACTTTCACACGTGCAAGTCCTCTCGACAATAATAACATAATTGGGTCACATAACTATCCCTGAACATGCAACAAAGAGTCACTCCAAAGTCACTAATAGCGGAGAACAAAAGAAGAGATTATGGTAGGGTACGAAACCATCTCAAAATTATTCTTTCCAATCAATCCATTGGGCTATTCCTATAAGTGTCACAAACAGCCCTAGAGTTCGTACTAGAATAACACCTTAAGACACAAATCAACCAAAATACTAATGTCACCTAGATAATCCAATGTCACCTCAAGTATCCGTGGGTATGATTATACGATATGCATCACACAATCTCAGATTCATCTATTCAACCAACACATAGAACCTCAAAGAGTGCCCCAAAGTTTCTACCGGAGAGTCAAGACGAAAACATGTGCCAACCCCTATGCATAGGTTCATGGGCGGAACCCGCATGTTGATCACCAAAACATACATCAAGTGGATCAATACAATACCCCATTGTCACCACAGGTATCCCACGCAAGACATACATCAAGTTTTCTCAAATCCTTAAAGACTCAATCTGATAAGATAACTTCAAAGGGAAAACTCAATCCATTACAAGAGAGTAGAGGGGGAGAAACATCATAAGATCCAAGTATAATAGCAAAGCTCGCGATACATCAAGATCGTGCCACCTCAAGAACACGAGAGAGAGAGATCAAACACATAGCTACTGGTACATACCCTCAGCCCCGAGGGAGAACTACTCCCTCCTCGTCATGGAGAGCACCAGGATGATGAAGATGGCCATCGAAGAGGGATTGCCCCCTCCGGAAGGGTGCCGGAACGGGTCTAGATTGGTTTTCGGTGGCTACGGAGGCTTCTGGCGGCGGAACTGCCGATCTATTGTGCTCCCGATCGTTTTAGGGTATATGGATAAATATAGGAGGAAGAAGTACGTTAGGGGAGCCATGACGGGCCCATGAGGGTGGAGGGCGCGCCCAGGGGGTGGGCGCGCCCCCCTGCCTCGTGGCTTCCTCGTTGCTTCCCTTACGTGGACTCCAAGTCTCCCGAGTTGCTTTCCTTCCAAAAATAAGTTCCGTGAAGTTTCAAGTCAATTGGACTCCGTTTGATTTTCTTTTTCTGCGATACTCTAAAACAAGGAAAAAATAGAAACTGGCACTGGGCTCTAGGTTAATAGGTTAGTCCCAAAAATCATATAAAATAGCATATAAAGGCATATAAAACATCCAAGGTTGATAATATAATAGCATGGAACAATAAAAAATTATAGATATATTGGAGACGTATCAGCATCCCCAAACTTAATTCTTGCTCATCCTCGGGTAGGTAAATGATAAAAACAGAATTTTTGATGTGGAATGCTACCTAACATATTTCTCTAAGTAATTCTTCTTTATTTTGGCATAAATGTGCAGATCCATAAGATTCAAGACAAAAGTTTAATATTGACATAGAAACAATAATACTTCAAGCATACTAACTAAGCAATCATGTCTTATCAAAATAAGATGGCCAAAGAAAGTTCATCCCTAAAAAATCATATAGTTTGGTCATGCTCCATTTTTGTCACACAAGAATGCTCTCATCATGCACAACCCCGATGACAAGCCAAGCAATTGTTTCATACTTTAGTAATATCAAACCTATAAACTTTCACGCAATATATGAGCGCGAGCCATGGACATAGCACTATGGGGGAATAGAATATAATGAGGGGGTTATGTGTAGAAGACAAAAAGGAGAAAGTCTCACATCGATGCGACTAATCAATGGGCTAGGGAGATGCCCATCAATTTATGGCAATGCAAGGAGTAGGGATTGCCATGCAACGGATGCACTAGAGCTATAAATGTATGAAAGCTCAACAAAAGAACTAAGTGGGTGTGCATCCAACTTGCTTGGTCACGAAGACCTAGGGCACTTGAGGAGGCCCATTGTTGGAATATACAAGCCAAGTTCTATAATGAAAATTTCCCACTAGTATATGAAAGTGACAACACAAGAGACTCTCTACCATAAAGATCATGGTGCTACTTTGAATCACAAGTGTGGAAAAAGGATAGTAGCATTGTCCCTTTTTTATTTGGCCTTTCCTTTTTATTTGGCCTTTTTGGGGGGGGGGGCAATGCTCTATGAATGATGATCATCACACTTCTATTTACTTACAACTCAAGAATTACAACTCGATACTTAGAACAAGATATGACTCTATATGAATGCCTCCGGCGGTGTACCGGGATATGCAATGAACCAAGAGTGACATGTATGAAATAATTATGAACGATGGCTTTGCCACAAATACTATGTCAACTACATGATCATGCTAAGCAATATGACAATGATGATGCGTGTCATAATAAATGAAATGGTGGAATGTTGCATGGCAATATATCTCGAAATGGCTATGGAAATGCTATAATAGGTAGGTATGGTGGATGTTTTGAGGTAGATATAAGGAGGTTTATGTGTGACAGAGCGTATCATATCACAGGGTTTGGATGCACCGGCGAAGTTTGCACCAACTCTCGATGTGAGAAAGGGCAATGCACTGTACCGAAGAGGCTAGCAATGATGGAAGGGTAAGAGTGTGTATAATCCATGGACTCAACATTAGTCATAAAGAACTCATATACTTATTGCAAAAATCTACAAGTCATCCAAAACCAAGCACTACGCGCATGCTCCTAGGTGGATAGATTGGTAGGAAAAGACCATCGCTCGTCCCCGACCGCCACTCATAAGGAAGACAATCAAATAACACCTCATGTTTCAAATTTGTTACACAACGTTTACCATACGTGCATGCTACGGGACTTGCAAACTTCAACACAAGTATTCCTCAAATTCACCACTACCCAACTAGCACAACTTTGATATCACTATCTTCATATATCAAAACAATCATCAAGTATCAAACTTCTCTTAGTATTCAATGCACTTATATGAAAGTTTTTATTATATCCCTCTTGGATGCCCATCATATTAGGACTAGTTTCATAACCAAAGCAAATTACCATGCTGTTCTAAAGACTCCCAAAATAATATAAGCAAAGCATGAGAGTTCATCTACTTCTGTAAAATAAAACCACCACCGTGCTCTAAAAATATGTAAGTGAAGCACTAGAGCAACAACAAGCTACTCCGAAAGATATAAGTGAAGATCAATGAGTAGTTAAATAATTATTTAGTTATGTGAAGACTCTCTAACATTTAATAATTTCAGATCTTGGTATTTTATTCAAACATCAAGCAAAGCAAAAGAAAATGACATTCTAAGAATGGCAAGCATCATGTGAAGAAGCAAAAACATAGGATCAACCGAAACTAACCGATAGTTGTTGAAGAAGAAAGGTGGGATGCCAACCGGGGTATCCCCAAGCTTAGACGCTTGAGACTTCTTGAAATATTATCTTGGGATGCCTTGGGCATCCCCAAGATTGAGCTTTTGTATATCCTTAGTTCCTCTCATATCACGGTCTCCCTAAATCTCAAAAGCTTCATCCATACAAAACTCAACAAGGACTCGTGAGATAAGTTAGTATAAATCATTCCAAAAACTTATCATACTCTACTGTAGAAAACCACTAAAATTATTATTCAACATTGCATACTAAATGCCTCTGCATATTTAATAGTCCTATCGTCAAATAGTATCATTAAAGAAGCAAACACATGCAAACAATGCAAACATAACAGCAATCTGCCTAAACAGGACAGTCTGTAAAGAGTGCAGCAAGATCCATACTTCCCTAACTCCAAAAACTATGAAAGAAAATTCCCACTGTAGTAAATTTATCATATCTTAATATTCAAAAGGTTTCAACATTTTATCATATTCTGACTTTTCTAGGGAATTATTTCAACAGCGGTAAACTTTCTGTTTTCAAACAGCAACATGAAGACTTGTAAAATAGGCATAGTAAAGGCTATCAATGCCACTTTTATTGAAATAAAAGATGCAAAACATTGTTATAAATAACAGTAACCAAATCCTAACAAAATAAATTGACGCTCCAAGCAAAACACATATCATGTGGTGAATAAAAATATAGCTCCAAGTAAAGTTACGGATGAATGAATGACGAAAGAGGGGATGCCTTCTGGGGCATCCCCAAGCATAGGCTCTTGGTTGTCCTTGAATATTACCTTGGGGTGCATTGGGCATCCCCAAGCTTAGGCTCTTGCCACTCCTTATTTCATAGTCCATCGAATCTTTACCCAAAACTTGAAAACTTCACAACACAAAACTTAAAGTAGAAAACTCAAGAGCTCCGTTAGCGAAAGAAGAAAAAACACCACTTCAAGGTACTGTAATAAACTCATTATTTATTTATATTGGTGTTAAACCTACTGTATTCCAACTTATCTATGCTTTATAAACTATTTTACTAGCCATAGATTCATCAAAATAAGCAAACAACACACGAAAAAAGAATCTGTCAAGAACAGAACAGTCTGTAGTAATCTGTAACTAACGTATACTTCTGGAACTCATAAAATTCTCAAATAAATTGGTGGACCTGAGTAATTTGTCTATTAATCATCTGAAAAAATAATTAACTCAATATCACTCTCCAATAAAAACTGGCAGCAATTCTCGTGAGCGCTAAAGTTTCTGTTTTTTACAGCATGATCGCAAAGACTTTCCCCAAGTCTTCCCAAAGGTTCTACTTGGCACAAACACTAATTAAAAGCATAAAACCACATATAAACAGAGGCTAGATGGATTATTTATTACTAAACAGGAGCAAAAATCAAGGAACAAAAATAAAGTTGGGTTGGCTCCCAACAAGCGCTATCGTTTGACGCCCCTAGCTAGGCATGATGATTTCAATGATGCTCACATAAAAGATAAGAATTGAAACATAAAGAGAGCATCATGAAGAATATGACTAGCACATTTAAGTCTAACCCACTTCGTATGCATAGGGATTTTGTGAGCAAACAACTTATGGAAACAAGAATCAACTTGCACAGGAAGGTGAAACAAGCATAACTTCAAAACTTTAAGCACATAGAGAGGAAACTTGATATTATTGCAATTCCTACAAGCATATATTCCTCCCTCATAATAATTTTCAGTAGCATCATGAATGAACTCAACAATATAACCAGCACATAAATCATTATTTTCATGATGCATAAGCATAGAATTTTTATTACTCTCCACATAAGCAAGATTCTTCTCATTCGGAATAGTGGGAGTACCATAAGAAACTCGAATACTATAAATTGTTTCCACATTAAAAGAGTAATGTCCAGAAAAAGGGTAACCATAATCATGACAAGTTTTAAAAATATAATCACTACTTTTTATATCATAAGTATCATCACAATAATCATCATAAGTAGGAGGCATGCTATCATCATTATAAATTTGCATATCAAAACTTGGGAGACTAAAAATTTCATTTTCATTAAACGTAGCATCCCCAAGCTTGGGACAAACATTAATTGCAGCAAATATATTCTCAAAAACATCATCTTCATCAAACATAGCATCCCCAAGTTTGGGCCTTTTCATATCATAAGCATAATCACTCTCATCATTAATAGTATGGATAGCACCAATAGTATAGCAATTATCATATTCTTCCAAGCAAGTGCCAAAAAGATTTTCAAGATCATAAGAAGTATCATTATCTTCCACAATTATATTTTCATGAGGCACAATGGTAATAGGAGCAGCATTATTTGGGGGAGATATCTTTTTACCTCTCTTCCTTTTTCTTTTCTTCTTCTTCACCACATCATGTGTGGGTTCAATCCTCTCCTTATTAATGAGATTGGTTGAATAGGAGGCTCTTCCTCATTACCTGATTCATCATAAGAAATAATAGGAGGGTACTGGGAAGTCTCTTCCCTTTCATTAGTATTCTCTTCATCTTCTATTTGTTTTCTTTTCTTTATGTAGTTGGCAATATAAGGATTTTCTACAATTCACCGCACAATACATATAAATTTCCTCTAGATAAAATCCAAGAAGTTTATAACGGGCAAATTCTGGAAGATAGTTAGTTATACGTTTCATTTCTTCGTAACCCATAAGAAAATTGAGTTCATTATAATGTGCAAGGGAAATCAAGTCATCACAATTTTTGGACATGATTAGATCATGAAACAATTTGCATCGGATAGCTAAATGACCCTGTTCATAAAGTCCACAAGTATGGCCAAGAAAATTTAAATTTTCACCACAATCATCTAGCCTTTATTGCAACAATTCAGTTTCCAAGTACTTATGCCTCTTGCAATATCTATCTTCCCTATTTGGTGTGTACTTCCAAACCCAATGTACTCCACAAAAATTGACATGTTTATAGGAGACATTTTCATCATAACTAGTGCAATCATCATTAGCACTATGGATATTCAAGGAGTTCATACTAACAACATTCCAATCATGCTCATCATTCAAAGATTTAGTGCCAAACGTTTTAATGCATTCTTCTTCTAACACCTTGGGACAATTTTCCTTTCCATCACACTCACGAAAGATATTTAAAAGATGAAGCGTATGAGGCAAACTTAATTCCATTTTTTTGTAATTTTCTTTTATAAACTAAACTAGTGATAAAACAAGAAACTAAAAGACTCGATTGCAAGATCTAAAGATATACCTTCAAGCACTCACCTCCCCGGCAATGATGCCAGAAAAGATCTTGATGTCTACTACACAACCTTTTTCTTGTAGACATTGTTGGGCCTCCAAGTGCAGAGGTTTGTAGGACAGTAGCAAATTTCCCTCAAGTGGATGACCTAAGGTTTATCAATTCATAGGGGGCGTAGGATGAAGATGGTCCCTCTCAAGCAACCCTGCAACCAAATAACAAAGAGTCTCTTGTGTCCCCAACACACCCAATACAATGGTAAATTGTATAGGTACACTAGTTCAGCGAAGAGATGGTGATACAAGTGGTATATGTGTGGTAGATAAAGGTTTTTGTAATCTGAAAATATAAAAACAGCAAGGTAACTAATGATAAAAGTGAGCGTAAACGGTATTGCAATGCGTTGAAACAAGGCCTGGGGTTCATACTTTCACTACTGCAAGTCCTCTCAACAATAATAACATAATTGGATCACATAACTATCCCTCAACATGCAACAAAGAGTCACTCCAAAGTCACTAATAGCGGAGAACAAACGAAGAGACTATGGTAGGGTACGAAACCACCTCAAAGTTATTCTTTCCAATCAATCCGTTGGGCTATTCCTATAAGTGTCACAAACAGCCCTAGAGTTCGTACTAGAATAACACCTTAAAACACAAATCAACCAAAACCCTAATGTCACCTAGATACTCCAATGTCACCTCAAGTATCCGTGGGTATGATTATACGATATGCATCACACAATCTCAGATTCATCTATTCAACCAACACATAGAACCTCAAAGAGTGCCCCAAAGTTTCTACCGGAGAGTCAAGATGAAAACATGTGCCAACCCCTATGCATAGGTTCATGGGTGGAACCCGCAAGTTGATCACCAAAACATCCATCAAGTGGATCAATAGAATACCCCATTGTCACCACAGGTATCCCACACAAGACATACATCAAGTGTTCTCAAATCCTTAAAGACTCAGTCCAATAAGATAACTTCAAAAGGAAAACTCAATCCATTACAAGAGAGTAGAGGGGGAGAAACATCATAAGATCCAACTATAATAGCAAAGATCGCGATACATCAAGATCGTGCCACCTCAAGAACACGAGAGAGAGAGAGAGAGAGAGAGAGAGAGAGAGAGAGATCAAACACATAGCTACTGGTACATACCCTCAGCCCCGAGGGAGAACTACTCCCTCCTCGTCATGGAGAGCACCAGGATGATGAAGATGGCCACCGGAGAAGGATTGCCCCCTCCGGCAGGGTGCCGGAACGGGTCTAGATTGGTTTTCGGTGGCTACGGAGGCTTCTGGCGGCGGAACTCCCGATCTATAGTGCTCCCGGTCGTTTTAGGGTATATGGATATATATATATATATATGCGGAAGAAGTACGTTAGGGGAGCCACGAGGGGCCCATGAGGGTGGAGGGCGCGCCCAGGGGGGCGGGCGCACCCCCTGCCCCGTGGCTTCCTCGTTGCTCCCTTATGTGGACTCCAAGTCTCTCGGGTTGCTTACCTTCCAAGAATAAGTTCCGTGAAGTTTTAGGTCAATTGGACTCCATTTGATTTTCCTTTTCTGCGATACTCTAAAACAAGGAAAAAACAGAAACTGGCACCGGGCTCTAGGTTAATAGGTTAGTCCAAAAAATCATATAAAATAGCACATAAAGGCATATAAAACATCCAAGGTTGATAATATAATAGCATGGAACAATCAAAAATTATAGATACGTTGGAGACGTATAATTCATCAAGGTGGCCCAATCCTTTTTGTAGCAAAGGACAAGCCTTGAAAAACTCAGTGTCGGTGCTCCAGGATATTTTGTGCTGCATCTCACATGGTTGGTGACAATAAACTGTGTGGGATCTACCTGATTTTTCATCTTGATTTGAATTAGATAATGGGGTCACAGCGGCAATCGGCAGTGTTTGAATTCCTAGACCTTTTATCTGCAGTGAACATGCAACAATATGTGTGTCGTAAAAGAATTGGAATTATTCAGGGTTCGTTTGAACATTTTACACATTAAATTCTAGTAAATCCAAAGCTCATCTAAAATTCATGAAACTTGGCATGCTGTCATGGAGCGGCATCAAGATGCCATGGTAAATTTTTTTGTCTCATTTGGGGCAGGTTTGGGGATACGCCTGTCACAAACCAGAGCTTCTCACAACAAGCCTGATGGTTTCGGTAGGGAACGTTTCACCTTTCTGCACGAAACGATATCCATCGTCTCTTCTCGATTTCGATTTTTTCCTAGTGTCAACATAGAACAACAGGAGTGTTGTGTCAATTTTTGGGATTTTTTTGGGGTTCGTTTGGACATTTTTATGCATTAATTGGGTTTTCATGCATTGATGTGCATAATTAAAATTTGAACTACATGCACATGCTCTAATGCATATAAATTGGTTGAAAATTCAAATCTGTGTCCTTGGTTGCATGCTTAGGTCCCATGCAAGAAATGGGAATGAATGTCAAACACCCTGCCACTGTCACTCGGCTGCAAACATTGAGATACCTTGTTTTTAAATTCTAGTAAATCCAAAACTCGTCTGAAATTCATGAAACTTGGCATGCTATCATGGAGCGGCATCAACATGCCGTGGTAATTTTTTTCCCATTTGGAGCAGGTTTGGGTATATGCTTCTCACAACAATCATGATGGTTTCAGTAGGGAATGTCCCATCTTTGGGGACGAAATGATATCCATTGCCTCTTATTGCTTTCAAAAAGAATTCTTGTGTTAATGTAGAACAATAGGAGTGTTGTGTCAATTGTTGTGATTTTTCGGGGTTCGTTTGGACATTTTTATGCATTAACTGAGTTTTAAATGCATTCATGTGCATAATTCAAATTTGAACTACATGCACATGCTCTAATGCATATAAATTGGTTCAAAATTCAAATCCGTCTTCTTGGTTGCATGCTTAGGTCCAATGCAAGAAATGGGAATGAATGTCAAACACCCTGCCACCGTCACTCGACAGCAAATATTGAGATACCTTGTTTTTAAATTCTAGTAAATCCAAAGCTCGTCTGAAATTCATGAAACTTGGGATGCTGTCATGGAGTGGTATCAACATGTCGTGGTAAATTTTTTGTCCCATTTGGGGCAGGTTTGGGGATATGCTTCTCACAAAGTGAAGCTTCTCACAACAAGCCTGACAGTTTCGGTAGGAATGTTTCACCTTTGTGGACGAAACAATATCCATTGCCTCTTCTTGATTTCAATATTTTTCCTAGCGTCAGCATAGAACAACAGGAGTGTTGTGTCAATTTTTGGGATTTTTTGGTGTTCGTTTGACAGTTTTATGCATCAGTTGAGTTTTTAATGCATTTTTGTGCACAATTCAAATTTGAACTACATGCACATGCTCTAATGCATATAAATTGGTTGGAAATTCAAATTTGTGTCCTTGGTTGCATTCTTAGGTCCCATGCAAGAAGTGGGAATGAATGTCAAACACCCTACCACCGTCACTCGGCCGCAAACATTGAGATACCTTGTTTTTAAATTCTAGTAAATCCAAAACTCGTCTGAAATTCATGAAACTTGGAATGCTATCATGGAGCGGCATCAACATGCTGTGGTAAATTATTTGTCCCATTTGGGGCAGGTTTGGGTATATACTTCTCACAAACCAGAACTTCTCACAACAAGCCTGATGGTTTCGGTAGGGAACGTTTCACCTTTCTGGATGAAATGATATCAATTGCCTCTCCTCGATTTCAATTTTTTCCTAGTGTCAACATAGAACAACACGAGTGTTGTGTCAATTTTTGGGATTTTTCGGGGTTCGTTTGGACATTTTTATGCATTAATTGAGTTTTCAATGCATTTATGCGCATAATTCAAATTTGAACTACATGCACATGCTCTAATGCATATAAATTGGTTAAAAATTCAAATATGTTTCCTTAGTTGCATGCTTAGGTCCCTTGCAAGAAATGGGAATGAATGTCAAACACCCTTCCACCGTAACTCGGCCGCAAACATTGAGATACCTGGTTTTGAAATTCTAGTAAATCCAAAACTCGTCTGAAATTCATGAAACTTGGCATGCTATCATGGAGTGGCATCAACATGTCTTGGTAAATTTTTTGTCCCATTTGGGGCAGGTTTGGGTATATGATTCTCCCAAAGCAGAGCTTCTCACAACAAGCATGATGGTTTCGGTAGGGAACGTCCTACCTTTGGGGAAGAAATGATAACCATTGCCTCTTATTGCTTTCAAAAAATTTCTCGTGTCAACATAGAACAATAGGAGTGTTGTGTCAATTTTTGTGATTTTTCGGGGTTCGTTTGGACATTTTTATGCATTAACTAAGTTTTCAATGCATTTATGTGCATAATTCAAATTTGAACTACATGCACATGCTCCAGTGCATATAAATTGGTTGAAAAACCAAATCTTTGTCCTTGGGTGCATGCTTTACGTTGCGCATGCTCACTGGGAAGCGAGCCCTTTGACTTCCATGGCTGCCCGCCTTCCTCTCCATTAATGGCGTCCGAGACTCTGCTTAATACGGGCGGCCTTACTGTTCGCCTGTAGCGACCCGACCCGAATGGGTCAAGTCTCTGTGCTTACGTGTCATCCCTGGATCGGTACGCTGACACACACAGTACTCGAGGGATTTATAACAAAGGTAAATCACATGTATAAAGTAGCGTAAATACTATTACCTCAATCCAAAATAGCGGAAGCAACAAGGTTGTGGATTCCCATCAACACCAACGGCAAAGTTGAGTGTAGAAATCGTAACCCTAGCGTATCACTTACTCGACGTAAGAAACCTGCAACATAAGACGTTGCAGCCCGAAACGGGTGAGTACATTGAATGTACCGGCAAATTCACACCATGGAGAAAATGATGAACAATGGCTATCACTATATGCATATATGGCTGGTGGAAAAGCTCTATGGTTATAAGGTTTTTGCGTAAAGCCAATTTTTCCCTACTGCAAAGGAATACATTTATTTAACTATCATGGTGGTTGTTGAACATTGAGAATGGTTGACAGCATTCTCAATCCCAATTAAGTAACATCATTAAACCCAACAATATTCATTTAAAGTAACGTGATGAGATTCACAAAGATATTCAAGTACTAGATACTCAAGTTGTCCATAACCGGGGACACGGCTAATCATGATTAGTTTATACACTCTGCAGAGGTTTGCGCACTTTTCCCCACAAGAGTCGATCGCCTCCGTTTGGTTTCTCGCACTACATGGGGTTTAAGAAACGGATGACCGAGACATATTCTTTCAGAAGCGCTAGCACCTTACGATGGGTGGACCGGTACACCTACATCCCCTACATCTGCTAGTCCACCACTATAAGAGTTCGCACGACTTAGTCAACTATGCCAGAGCCCATAATGGCTTGTGGCTGCACACGTAAGTTACTAGTATGAATTATCTTATGATCCCTTTGAGCCTGGGTGGCGGTCCATAGGAAAATCACACGGTACCCCGGGATTTCCAAAAAAAAAACAGGCAAGTCCTGGTCACTCCAGGTGCCTCAATCCACCCAGATGTGTATTTAAGTTGCCACCTTAGATAAACCATTAATTAACCAACTCACATCTGTCATGGATATCACTCACCCAATCCACGTCTACTAGCATAGCATGGCATATTAAGCAAACGTTGAAGTAACTCCCAAGGGTTTCATAATAATATAGGTAATAGGTACTACCTCATCTACTTCCCATCCCACAATTTAATTAGATCCTAATCATGCAATGTGTGAGGATTGATCTAATGCAATAAAACATGGGTTGTAGAAAAGGTATGATCAAAGTGTGAACTTGCCTGCAATGTTGATGAAGATGATTCGCACTCAAAACTCGTGATAGATCTACTCGTCTCACTCCAGTCAATCTATCATAAGCAAACAATAGTAACCACACAATAATTACTCATCTAATGCACAAGTAAAACTCGAACGAGAGAACGAACCAGAAAGTTCAAATTAAGAACTCCGGTTGCAAAGAAAGAAGGAACCGAACAAAGAAACCGAAAACAAACGGCGGAAGAACAACTCGGTTCTAGCAAGTTGAACTAGGTCAACATTTTACAGTAGCAAAAACTTGTTTAAGTTGATTAGACGGAACGGCGGTTTCGAGACGAAACTCCAGGCGCTTGAATCACCTGATTCCGATAAACGGGCGAGAAGAAAAACTAGAACGAAGATCGGATGTGAGATCGCGATCGCGGAATAAATCCGACGAAAAGAAAGAGACGAACGGTTAAACGAACGGGCGTCGTTAACCGGGAATAATCGGTGATCATGTTCGTTGAGACGAACGGTTCGAAAGAAGAACGAAAACCGATCTAGGAAACCGGGACGGTTTAGCGAAGAACCGGAAAGAAAAACGAATCGGTGGAGAAGAAAAGAATCGGAACGATTTATAAGAAAACGATCCGAGGAAAAGAAAAGAGACGTGGCGCGGTACCTCCGGTGAGGTCTCCGATGAGGGGCTCCGGCGGCAGCGGCGTTGGGCGGCGGCGGCGGTGTTGGGAGGCGGCGGCAGTGGCGTGGGTGAGGGGCGGTGGCGGTGTAGGCAAGGCGCGGCGGCGGCGGGTGACGCAGGGCGCGGCACGGGTGAGAGGCGCGGGGTGAGGCGCGGCTTGGGTGGTGGAGGGAGGGGTTTTGATTTGATGTTTAGAGGGGGGGTGCTTGGGTATTTATATTGGGGAGGGGAGGAGTTTACTTGGAGGAGGGATCAAGGAATTGGAATAAGAGTAGGAAAGATCTAGAGAAAGAAACGGAATAGACGGGAGTAGGACAAAAGTCCTACTAGGACTTCCAAAAGACAACGGCGGCGGCTCCCTGGAGCCTGGGCGCTCGCGCGATGGCCTCCTGGCCTTGGCCGGCGGCGGCTTGGGCCTTTGGCCCAAGGCGCTGAGGATTTTTTTAACAGATTTCGCGCGCAGAAAAACTCAGAAAAGAAAATCTAAACGGGCTCCAGAAAAATCTAAAGTAAATTTTCCCCGACTCCTAAAAATGAGTCGAACAAAATGAACTTTTCTACGGACCAAAAATAAAATTTTCAAAAACGCGCATTTTTCCCTATCCGAATAAAATGCAAATAAACTCTGGAAAAACAAAATTTGATCTATTTATTAAATCTTCATTTTTCCTATATTTTGGGAAAGTCATATTATTCCCTCTCTCATGTATTTTGACACCGGAAAAATTATTGAAGATGAAATAAATAAATCGAATGATTCCCTTTTCAAATTCGAGAAAACTCTCAAATACGAAAATAACGAAATCTCCAACTCTCTCCGAAGGTCCTTGAGTTGCGTGAAATTTCTAGGATCGACCAAAATGCAATAAGATATGCATGATGATCTAGTGCATAACATTCCTAATTGAAAATAAATTCAAAAGAACTTTGAATTTAATTCTTTGAAACTTCCAACTCATATTTCATATAATTTGAAGAAGTCATTTTATCTTCTCTCGTGAAAATCATTGAGTCGCATAAAGTTTCAGAATTGGAATATTTCCAAATGAAATTCAATTATTTTTCAAACACCCTTTTCATTTTTAAATGGAAGAAGTCATGTTATCTTCGCTCAAGGGTTTTGTGTTTGAAAAGCATTTGAATTCATGGAGATTAGAAAGCAAATATGAAAGTTTGGGAAAGTCCTTTTATTCCCTCTCATTTAACTTTCAAAAGTTTCGAATTCACTCACTTTCAGACAATCAATCCAACAATCAATCAAATCTATCTATTTATTATAACATTCCAAAATTTAGAATTTTGGGATGTTACATCGCCTCCCATTCCCCTCCCTCCCATAGACCTTCACCAACACCATGGCGCAGAAAGATCATCTGCCACTAGTCTTCAAGTTTGGTGAAGTCGACTCCGAGCCGGAGGAGATAGAAAATAAGGAGGAATGGGGCCTCATGGACATGCCTCAGAACGAGCTGGCCGCAGCGGTTAATGCCCCCTCTCCCGTCCCAGCTCCCATCCCCGTAGCATTGACGGGCCGGTCGCCAAGCACTATCGTAGAGCTGGAAGCCGCGAGCGTCGGCGAGGTCTCCGCAGACCCGCGCGAGCTCGTGTACATGCTAGCGCCAGCGCCCATGCCCGTGTGCGCCCCTCCACCCATCGCAGCGCTGGTCCCCGTGCGTTTGGCTGCACCCGCCACGCACGTGGCCGTGCGCGTGCCCCTTCAGCAGCATGGGACGACGCCGTCGACCGCTACCTCTCAGCGCCGCGAGCTGTCGTCCTCCCGCGCCCTGCCTGTCGATCGCGCGACGACATGATGTTTGATTTACATGTGAAGAACATTTTGTGCTGCATTGAAGACTTCTACAGCGGCGTCCCGGAGGACGACAACGACAATGACGGCACGGCACGCCGCCTCCGCCGCCGCCAGAAATAGTTTTTTTCTTGGGTTTAATATTGTATCTTGATCATACGAATATAAATTCGCAGTATGACTGAATGAAAGATATGGTTTGAGCGAACTTGCATTTTTCTCTCTTAATGTACAGACTTATCAAACGATTTTCTTTTGAAAAAACGTCAATGGTCTTTAAATGTAAAACACTCATCGCAAACGTTTTAGTTAGAACACCCGTATGCAAACCGACAACTTCCCCAGGAAGCCAAGGGAAAATGTGGCAAGCAGGATTTTGTGTAGCACTTGATCGCAAACGTTTTAGATAGAACACCCGTACGCAAAGCGAGAGCATGATCTATGCAGCTCTTCAACGCAAACGCTTCTTTTGGATGACCCGTGTGCAACCACTTACAAACAATTTGGGTATGTTGCCATTTGTCAAACTGGAAAGATTGACAATTGTTGATCTAGTAACATTGCCATTTGTCAACCTTGTAACACTGCGATTTGTCAAAATATGAAGCTAAAAATCACTAGCAGTATCTAATTTTTGCAACTAAAATTTGGTAATTAAGCATAGATTTCATTCACAGATTAAGCAGTTGTTCTTAATTTATACAAACAGTTCAACTCGACAGCTGGACCGACCAAACTTTTCCCCAATTGTTGCCAACCACGTACTGAAATAGCTAGTTCAACTATATATATACTAGCAAATTTTAAGTACGTTGTACAGTTCACCACATCTATAGTCAGATGAACAGAACAAAATAGCCCGTAAATACTACTACTACTATACTATGGAGGGGCTTTGTACTACTTCCAGCTGCCTCTCCTCTGCCGAGCACGCTCAGTAAGAGGCTGAGCAGGAGGAGCCTACTAACGAGCTGGGCAACCGCAATACGGTGCCTGCCGTTGCTGCAGCTTCAGCGATGCTCACCTCGAACGCCCTCTGCCGCTCCAGATGACCCCTCTCGAAGTTGTGGTTCTCCTCGTAGATCTCCCGATTCCTCGCCTCTGAGGTGGCGTGTGCTGCGGCCATGGCGGCAGTAAGGCTCTTTGCATGCTCGACGAGGCGCTCCTCCTCCTCCCGCAGGAACTTGGTGTAGCGCGCAAGGTCGATGACGCTGGTGCGGGCATCCACCTCCGCCTCCCGCCTTCGGGAGGCGGTGGCGGAGCGGGTGATGACCCCGGTGGTCGACGGTGGGCTGGCGGCCATAGTGGCCGATGGTGGGCTGGTGGCCACGACCACCGCCTCCCGCCTTCGGGCCACGGCGGAGCGAGCGATGGTCCTGGCTTTCGACGGTGGTGTGGCGGTAATGGCGACTGGCAACAGCTGCCAACGGGCAGCGGCGGCGGAGCGGGCGATGGCCCTGGCTTTCGACGGTGGTGTGGAGGCAACGGAGACTGGCAACAGCTGTCGACGGGCAGCAGCGGCGGAGCGTGTGGTGGGTGTTCCGCGCACACCCAACAGGGACGTCATGTGCACTACACTATGCCGGGGACTGCGCCGCTCCGTGGTGTAGCCTCCCAGCTGGAGCTGTCCTCTAATGACGGCAGAGTGGCTGAGCGACAACGACGGACCAGTGCCATTGGCGATTGTGGGAGAAGCAGACAAGATAAGCTACGGGGAGGGAGGGGAAAATGCGACGCAGGACTCGCCGGCCGTGAGGGTTTATATAGCAGGCCGGTAATAATTGGGATTTTGGGGGATTTCACTGAGTCGGGCGGGAAGCTTGTGCGGGAACCTGCGAGGTTGCACGGGAACGGGCTCACCGACGATTCATTGGCGCCATTGTTTGGCTAAAAGAATGCCCCCACGCACTGCGCAAGCTTGCGCTGTAAGCCGTTTGCGGCAGCGGCGTGACAAGACGTGCGAGAGGCGGACGAAAGGCCACATACACATATGGTTAATACAAAAAATGTTTGCGGTTTAGTTACCTACTATACCCCCGTCCTGGTTTATAAGTAGGATTTAACTAATAAAATACGAATGCATGTCGCCAAAGATTATATAGTTGGATTCGTATTTGAACATAGTTTCCAGTTATATAATTTTTATAACATGCATTAACATTTTGTTGGTTAAATTTAAGGGCAAAGTATGTCACTGAATATAAGGGGGACTGTAGACCAAGACGGAGGTAGTAGCACACAGCCGCTCTCTACGCAGCGACGCAACTGTCGGCCGACTTGTAGGCGACCATTTCATGCGTTTTCAACGGCTCTATGCATGTGGTTGCTTGCGGTTGAGGCAGTCGCGGCGCGCTCTGCTCGCGTCCCGCCGTGCGCGCTCTGCTCTCTCGTCCCTCCGGGTGATCTGCCCTCATCCCTCCACATGCACTGCCAGTGTTTGGGGCTGGCGCATGATCACGCACGTTCGTGTGCATGCGGTTGCGCCGGGCACGACGCGACGATGCAGTTACCCGCTGCAAAAACTGCCATGCGGACGCGCCGAGAATCCATGCCGCCCGACCCCCTTTTATTCCTGCGGCCATTTACCTTCATCTCTCGTCTCACACGACACAATAAGCACACCCATGAGGACACATACAGAAAGGATATCCATCGGTTCCAATGGCGGTCCTCGTGGCTCCAATGGTGCTCCCAGCGGCCAACGGCGACAACGGCGGGCAGTTCACCAGGCAACACGTCATGGACACCCACTTGAGGGGGAAGGCTCTCTCAGTGGTGTACTCGAACAATCCAGTCTCGGTGGAGAGCTCCATCCGAACTATGGATCAGTTCCTTCCCGAGGACAGGTACCAAGTGGTCGGCTTTGACCTTGAGTACACCATGGGTTGTGTCGGGCATGATCAGAAGGTTGCCGTCGCCCAGTTGTGCGTGCGACATGACGTCCTCGTCTACCACTACCACCTGGCCACAAGGCCTTGCGAGCGTTTCTCCAGGTTTATCTACAACTCCTACTACAGTTTTGCTACGGTGGACACCACCAACGATCTAAAAGCGCTCAAGGTTTCGGGCTTGAAATGCCCAAATATTGTCAACATCCAACACCACTACAAGGTCTGGGGGAGCGGCAACAACAAATAGAACTCCCTAGTTGACCTTGCCTCGGCCATCATCGACCCCTACTATGCGAAGATGAAGGAAGAGAGCAAGAAGGACAAGAACGCCTGGCACAGTGTTTGGCATGAGAGACTGGATGAAGAACACATCAAGTACGCGGGCAAGGACACGTACACAAGCTGCGAGATGTACATGCGGATCATTGACATGAGGAACTTTCTTCTTCCTGCCCCAGACAAGGGATCGAGCCACATAGCAGTGGCGGGAGCGTCACAAGAAGTAGATGACTAGACGATCGTTTCTCCTACTTTAGAATGCATGCAATTGTTTATTTGAGGTGTGTGCGAATGATGTGTATAGTCACTTGTGTAATTGGATGTTTATTTCAGTTATATATATATATATATGTGTGTGTATATATATATACATGGTATTCTTTTGTAGATAGAGCAAATCACACGGCTTATTAGCAGCAATTGTGTGTGTTATTGTTGGTCTTCGCACACATTTCTGATTACGGACTTGTTTGCCACGTATCACACACATCTTGTTCAGTTGAACCATTTCCATTGTGTTCCCTAATCACACACAATTCATCCTAGTGAACCGTATGTTGTATATCGCACACACCTTCATATGGTTGCCCATTACATTTGTTCCTCCTCATCACAAACAGTTCATCCGAGTGAACCGTATGCTGTATATCGCACACGCCTTCATCTGGCTGCCCGCTTCTTTTGTTCCGCCTCATCACAAATAGTTCATTGAACTGAATCGTATGCCCTGCATCGCACACACAATTAAAATCAGAACTATGTTTGATGCATCCGTCATCGCAAACGTTTTGCACCTTTTTGGTGGTTTTTTACACCACCGTTTGCGATTATGGCAACGCACACAGTTTCCTCGAAGGGTCTCTGATCCTAGTGTCGCGTTTGGACCATCCTGCAGTAGTGGGTATTGAATATCATTAAGGATACGAACATATGATCTTCCACCGAATAAACCAACTAGCATCAACTACAAGGAGTAATCAACACTACTAGCAACACACAGGTAGCAATCTGAGGTTTTGAGACAGATCGGATATGAGATGAACTAGGGTTTAAGAGGAGATGGTGCTGGTGAAGATGTTTATGGAGATTGACCCCCTCTCGATGAGTGGATCGTTGGTGATGATGATGACGATGATTTCCCCCTCTAAGAGGGAAGTTTCCCCGGCAGAGCAGCTCCATCAGAGCCCTAGATTGCTTCTGCCTAGGTTCCGCCTCGAGACGACGACATTTTATCCCGAAAGCTTCCTTATGATTTTTTCTAGGTCAAAAGACATCATATAGCATAAGATGGGCACCGGAGCCCTGCGAGGGGGCCACAAGCCACAGGGGCGCGCCTAGGGGGTAGGGCACGCCCCCAGGCTTGTGGCCTCCTGGTGGGTCCCCTATGGTATTTTCTTCACACAATATTTTTTATATATTCCAAAATAATTCTCCATAAATTTTCAGGACTTTTGGAGTTGTGCAGAATAGGTCTCTCAGATTTGCTCCTTTTTCCAGTCCAGAATTCCAGCTACTAGCATTCTCCCTCTTCATGTAAACCTTGTAAAATAAGAGAGAAAAGGCATAAGTATTGTACCAAAATAGGTAATAACAGCCCATAATGCAATAAATATCAATCCGAAAGCATGATGCAAAATGGACGTATCAACTCCCCCAAGCGAAACACGAAATCGATAATCATGTCCACATGTTTAGAGATAGAGGTGTCGATAAAATAAAATACGGACATGAGGGAATCATGATCATCTTTAGAACAACAACTTATATTGTCATATAATTTCTTATGCCAAAGTAACAATTCGTTCACAAGGTAAAGAATGAATCGGAAACTTTATTGAAAACCAAAAAACTATGATCTCGGTCATTGAAACAATTGCAATTTATCATAATATCGGAAAGATCCAATGTAAGAGCTTTTGTATAGCAAGTCCACATACTCAACCATCTTTTTGTATTTTATAATTGCTAACACTCACGCGATACTTATGGGTACGAAGCCTCAATCGGACACAGAGAAAGATAGGGGCTTATAGTTTCGCCTCCCAACCTTTTACATCGAGGGTAATGTCAACAATAATACTTTATGATATACTACATTCGAGTGGATATATATCTAGATCTTTCCCCAACATATAGTGCTTGCCAAAAAGAAAAGTGTAAAAAGGAAAGGTGAAGATCACCATGACTTTTGAATAGAGGTATAAAGTAAAAAGTAAAAGATAGGCCCTTCACAGAGGGAAGCAGAGGTTGTCATGTGCTTTTATTGTTGGATGCACAAAATCTTAATGCAAAAGAATGTCACTTTATATTGCCGCTTGTGATAAAGAACTTTATTATGCAGTCCGTCGCTTTTATTTCTTCCATATCACAAGTTCGTGTAAAGCTTATTTTCTCCACACTAAAAGATCGTACATATCTAGAGAGCAATTTTTATTGCTTTCACCGATGACAACTTACTTGAAGGATCTTACTCAATCTATAGGTAGGTATGGTGCACTCTCATGGCAAAACCGGGTTAAGGGATGTTTTGATGCACAAGTAGTATCTCTACTTGGTGCAATGATTTGGCTAGCATAATAGGTAAAGCAAGCTCAACATGTTGGAGGATCCATGACAATATAACTTCTATTCGAATATAAGAAAACATAACTCATTATGTTGTCTTCTTTGTCCAACATCAACTTTTTAGCATGTCATATTTTAATGAGTGCTCACAATCAGAAAAGATGTCCAAGATAATATATTTATATGTGAAACCTCTCTTTCTTTATTACTTCGTATTAATTGCAACAATGACCAAAACTATGTTTGTCAGCTCCCAACAATTTTTATTCATCATACTTCTTATATGTGAAGTCATCACTTCCCATAAGATCATTATTACTTCTTTTATTATTTTTCTTTTTCTCAAGCTCATAGCAAGAAAGGAAGGCCCTTAACTCAAAACTACTCTTTATTATATAACTCACGGACTCGATTACATAGATAGATCACAATGCAAAACTCAAAGCTAGGTCATACTAAAAGTAACTTTTATTCTACTAGATCAAGATATAATCAAAAGGATCAAACTAAGAAAAAGCGATAAAGGTAAAGATGTGATGGTGATACGATACCGGGACACCTCCCCCAAGCTTGGTAGTTGCCAAGGGGAGTGTCCATACCCATATATTTAGATCTCCTTCTTTAGAGGTGGTGATGATGGAGTTGATGAGGTTGTAGGCTTGTCCTTTCTCCTCAGCTTACGCTTGAGGGTGGAATTTTCCTCCTTCAGGTCATCGATCTCCCGCTCTAATATTAATATCTTTTTTCATAATTCTTGCTTATTTTGATGTCCCCAGGCTTGGTTAGCGGAACTTCCTCTTCGTCGGAACTTCACTTCCTTTCCCTTCGAATCGTAATCTTCTTCTTCCTCCATGGTCCAACAATAATGCTCCACATCCCCATAAACCTTGGGGTCTGCAATGTAATTAGGTACATAGCTTTCTCCCTTCGAATCTTGGGACGACATGATGCCTGGCCTTGAAAACTCTGGCAGAAAATGGCTCAAAAATGAAAACAGGGGATATTGCCATGATACGGTGGTCAAAACCTTTGGGAGATTATATAATGAATTTGTACAGACCAAAAGGAATGTACTACAAGAAAACAGAGTCCAGAGGGCACACGAGGTGGCCACAAGCTAGGAAGGCGTGCCTAGGGGGTAGGGTGCGCCCCCAGGGCTTGTCGCCTCCTCGTGCACTTTTTGGACTACTTTTAATTTTCCTAATTTTTAAAATATTCCAAAATGGAGTAAAATTGCCATTGGAAATGTTTTGTAGTCGGTTTACTTACCGTATCACATAACTATTCCTTTTTGGAGTCTGAAACGTTCCGACAGTTCTACCTTATGTACTCCTCCAGTGTTAGGGTATTAATTATATTGGTTTCAACATTTATGGGAGTACCTGAGGTATATTTTTTGATTATTTGCCCGTTTGCCACCTTCGGATTGGTGCCTTCGGCGTTGTTGATCTTGATAGCACCGAAATGGTAAACCTCCTCGATAATGTAAGGACCTTCCCATTTAGAGAGAAGTTTTCCTGCAAAAAATCTTAAATGAGAGTTGTATACCAAGATTTGTCCACCTACATTAAATTCATGCTTTTGTATCCTTTTGTCATGCCATCTTTTAACTTTCTCTTTAAACAACTTGGCATTTTCATAGGCTTGAGTTCTCCATTCATCAAGTGAACTAATGTCAAATAACCTCTTTTTACCGGCAAGTTTGAAATCATAGTTGAGCTCTTTAATTGCCCAATAAGCTTTATGTTCTAGCTCAAGAGGTAAGTGACATGCTTTTCCATAAACCATTTTATACGGAGACATACCCATAGGGTTCTTGTAAGTAGTTATATAAGCCCATAATGCATCATCAAGTTTCTTAGAGCAATTCTTTCTAGATCTATTGACAGTCTTTTGCAAAATCAACTTTATTTCTCGGTTACTCAGTTCTACTTGACCACTAGACTGAGGATGATAAGGAGATACAATTCTATGGTTGACATCATATTTAGCAAGCAATTTACAGAAAGCACCATGAATAAAGTGCAAACCACCATCAGTCATTAAATATCTAGGGACTCCAAACCTCGGGAAAATAACTTCTTTAAGCATTTTAATAGAAGTGCTATGATCAACACTACTAGTTGGAATAGATTCTACCCACTTAGTAATGTAATCAACGGCAACTAAAATATGTGTATACCCATTAGAGGAAGGAAAAGGTCCCATATAATCAAAACCCCAAACATCAAATGGTTCAATAAAAAGTGAATAATTCATAGGCATCTCCCAATGTCTACTAATATTACCAATTCTTTGACATTCATCACAAGACAAGACATACTTACGAGCATCTTTGAAGAGAGTACGCCAATAAAAACTAGATTGTAATACCTTGTGTTCAGTTCTATGTCCAGCATGGTGCCCTCCGTAGGCCTCAGGGTGACACTTGCGTAGGATATGTTCCTGTTCATGCTCAGGTACACAACATCTAATAACACCATCTACTCCTTCTTTATAAAGGTGTGGGTCATCCCAAAAGTAATGTCTTAAATCATAGTAGAACTTTTTCTTTTACTAGTATGTGAAACTAGGTGGTATAAATTTAGCAACAATGTAATTACCATAATCAGCATACCATGGAGCATTATGAAAAGCATTTATGATAGCTAATTGTTCATTAGGAAAGCTATCATCAATAGGTAGTGGGTCATCAAGAACATTCTCTAACCTAGACAAGTTATCTGCTATGGGGTTCTCAACACCCTTACTATCAATAATATACAAATCAAATTCTTGTAGCAAGAGAACCCATCTAATAAGTCTAGGTTTAGCATCTTTCTTTTCCATAAGATATTTAATAATAGCAGCCTGATCGGTGTGAACAATTACTTTGGAATCAACAATATAAGATGTGAACTTATCACAAGCAAAGACAACAGCTAAAAATTCCTTTTCAGTAGTAGCATAATTTCTTTCAGCACTGTCTAGAGTTTTACTAGCATAATGAATAACATTCAACTTCTTATCAACTCTTTGTCCTAGAACAACACCAACAGCATAATCACTAGCATCACACACAATTTCAAAGGGTGGGTTCCAATCAGGTGGTTGAACAATAGGTGCAGAGATTAAGGCTTTCTTAAGTATTTCAAAGGATTGTCCACAATCATCATCAAAAACAAACGGAACATCTTTTTGCAAAAGATTAGTAAGAGGCCTAGAAATTTTAGGGAAATCTTTAATAAATCTCCTATAGAAACCAGCATGACCAAGGAAACTTCTTATACCTTTGATATCTTTAGGACACGTCATTTTTTTCAATAGCATCAACTTTAGCTTTATCAATTTCAATACCTCTTTTGGAGATTTTATGCCCCAAGACAATACCTTCATTAACCATAAAGTGGCACTTCTCCCAATTCAATACAATATTAGTTTCTTCACATCTCTGCAAAACTCGATCAAGATTTCTCAAGCAATCATCAAAAGAAGTTCCATAAATGGAGAGATCATCCACGAAAACCTCAACAATCTTTTCAAAAAAGTCAGAGAATATAGCAGTCATACATCTTTGAAAGGTAGCAGGTGCATTGCATAAACCAAAAGGCATACTTCTATAAGCAAATGTACCGAAAGGGCAAGTAAAGTAGTTTTTTCTTGATACTCTTGTGACACGGGTATTTGAGGAAAACCAGAATAACCATCTAGAAAGCAAAAGTGTGTATGTTTGGATAGTATTTGTAGCATTTGATCAATAAAAGGTAGAGGGTAATGATCTTTCCTGGTAGCATTGTTTAATTTTCTAGAATTAATTACCACTCTATAACCTGTAACAATTCTTTGTGGGATCAATTCATTCTTATCATTGGGAACAAAAGTAATACCTCCCTTTTTAGGAATACAATAAAAAGGACACACCCATCTACTATCATCAATAGGATAAATTATACCTACTTACAAAAGCTTTAATATTTTGTTTCTTACCACTTCCTTCATCTTAGAATTTAACCGTCGTTGGTGATCAACAACTGGTTTAGCATCAGGCTCCATATTAACTTTGTGTTGACATAGAGTGGTACTAATGCCCTTAAGATCATCAAGAGTATATCCAATAGCAGCGCGGTGCTTCTTCAGAGTTTTCAATAATTTCTTTTCTTCATGCTCTGAAAGGTTAGCACTAATAATAACAAGATATATCTTCTTTTCATCAAGATAAGCATATTTGAGAGTATCAGGCAATTGTTTAAGATTGGATACAGGATAACTCCTGGGTGGTAAAGTATCTCCAAGTGTTTCAACAGGCAAATTGTGTTTCAAAACAGGCATCTGTTTAAAGAAAATCTCATCTAATTCCCTTCTTTCATTCATAAACATATCATTTTCATGGTCAAGCAAATATTGTTCTAAAAGATCAGTAGGAGGTACGACAATAGTAGCAAGACTAATAATTACATCTTTACTAGGCAATTCTTTATCATGAAGTTGTCTATGAAATTTGGAGGAATTAAACTCATGAGACACATCCTCAAAACTTACACTAACAATTTCTTTCTCGTAATCTATTTTAGAATTGACAGTGTTCAAGAAAGGTCTACCAAATATAATGGGACAAAAATCATCTTGTGGGGAACCAAGAACAAGAAAATCAGTAGGATATTTTATTTTCCCACACAAGACTTCAACATCTCTAATGACCCCAATTGGTGAGATAGTATCTCAATTGGCAAGCTTAATAGTAACATCAATATCTTCTATCTCAGCAGGTGCAATATTATTCATAATTTCTTGATATAAAGTAAAAGGAATTGCACTCACACTAGCTAGCACCCAGTTCACATAAGCCATGATAACAATGATCTCCTATCTTAAAAAATACAACAGGCACGCCAACAACAGGTCTATGTTTGTCTTTATTATCGGGTCTAGGAATTCTAGCAGCTTCATTGCAGAAATAAATAACATGCCCATCAATATTATCGACCAGGAGATCTTTAACCATAGCAATACTAGGTTCATCTTTCATTTTCTCAAGGGGTGTAGGTGTTCTAGTATAACTCTTACAAACCATAGCCGAAGCTTTAGCATGATCTTTTATCCTAACAGGGAAAGGTGGTTTCTCAATATAAGCAGTAGGAATAACATGATCAACATTATAAGTAATAGTTTCTTCTTCAGCTTTAGTAGGTTCTACTACTTTTACTTCAATGAGAGGATGATATTTAAACCACCTCTCCTTGGGGAGATCAACATGAGTAGAAAATGATTCACAGAAGGAAGCTACTATCTCAGAGTCAAGTCCATATTTAGTGCTAAATTTATGAAAAGCATCGGTGTCCATGAAGCATTTAACACAATCAAAGTTAAGGTTTATACCTGACTCCTTACCTTCGTCAAGCTCCCAATCTTTAGTGTTGCGTTTAATTATTTCAAATCCCATTTGAATTAAATAGTCTTCTTCATAAAAGAACCAGTACAAGAAGTATCGAGCATGGATTGATCATTACAAGAAAGCCGCGCATAAAAATTCTGAATAATAATTTCTCTTGAGATCTTATGATTGGGGCATGAATATAACATTGACTTAAGCCTCTCCCAAGCTTGGGCGGTACTTTCTCCTTCATGAGGCCAAAAATTATAAATATAATTCCGATCATGATGAACCAAATGCATATGATAAAACTTCTGATGAAATTCCAATTTCAATCGGTTATAATTCCATGTCCCGCTATCATCACATAGCCTATACCATGCCAATGCCTTTTCCTTCAAAGATAAAGGGAAGACCTTCTTCTTGACTTTATCCTCGGGCAAACCTGCAAGCTTAAATAATCCACAAACTTCATCCACATAGATTAGATGCATATCAGGATGTAATGTTCCATCTCCTGCATAAGGATTAGCTAGCAGTTTCTCTATCATACCCTAAGGAATTTCATAATAAATATTTTCAGTAGGGGCAGTAGGTTGAGGAGAAACTTTCTGCTCTTCTAGTCAAGGTGAAGATACCCCAAACAAGCCCCTCAAAGGATTATTTTCCATAGTGAAAAGTGCTTGTATTTCAGCAAGCTATATAAATGTTTCCTTACCATATTCCACTTACCAAAGGCGCTTCACTCCCCGGCAACGGCGCTAGAAAAGAGTCTTGATGACCTACAAGTACAGGGGATCTATCGTAGTCCTTTCGATAAGTAATAGTGTCGAACCCAACGAGGAGCAGATGGAAATGACAAGCGGTTTTCAGTAAGGTGTTGTCTGCAAGCACTGAAATTATCGGTAACAAATAGTTTGGTAAGAAGATAATTAGTAACGGGTAACAAGTAACAAGTGTAAATATGGTGCAGCAAGGTGGCCCAATCCTTTTTGTAGCAAAGGACAAGCCTAAACAAACACTTATATAAAAAAGCGCTCCCGAGGACACATGGGAATTACTCTCAAGCTAGTTTTCATCATGCTCATATGATTCGCGTTCGTTACTTTGATAATTTGATATGTGGGTGGAACGGCGCTTGGGTGTTTTCCTTACTTGGATAAGCCTCCCACTTATGATTAACCCCTCTCGCAACCATCCGCAACTACGAAAGAAGTATTACGATAAATCTAACTGAGGGAGTCCTGGATTAGGGGGTGTTCGGGTAGCCGGACTATACCTTCAGCCGGACTCCTGGACTATGAAGATACAAGATTGAAGACTTCGTCCCGTGTCCGGATGGGACTTTCCTTGGCGTGGAAGGAAAGCTTGGCGATGCGGATATTCAAGATCTCCTACCATTGTAACCGACTCCATGTAACCCTAACCCTATCCGGTGTCTATATAAACCGGAGGGTTGTAGCCCGTAGGCAATCAACTCCATACACAACAATCATACCATAGGACAGCTTCTAGGGTTTAGCCTCCTTGATCTCGTGGTAGATCTACTCTTGTACTACCCATATCACCAATATTAATCAAGCAGGACGTAGGGTTTTACCTCCATCAAGAGGGCCCGAACCTGGGTAAAACATCATGTTCCCTGCCTCCTGTTACCATCCGGCCTAGACGCATAGTTCGGGACCCACTACCCGAGATCCACCGGTTTTGACACCGACATTGGTGCTTCCATTGAGAGTTCCTCTGTGTCGTCGCCTTTAGGCCCGATGGCTCCTTTGATCATCAACAATGATGCCGTCCAGGGTGAGACTTTTCTCCCCGGACAGATCTTCGTCTTCGGCGGCTTCGCTCTGCGGGCCAATTCGCTCGGCCACCTGGAGCAGATCGAAAGCTACGCCCCTGGCCATCAAGTCAGGTTTGGAAGCTTAAACTACACGGCTGACATCCGCGGAGACTTGATCTTCGACGGGTTCGAGCCACGGCCAAGCGCGCCGCACTATCTCGAGGGGCATGATCTAGCTCTGCCCCCGGACAGTGTCCTAGAGGCCGCACACGCATCGGTTCCGACCCCAAATTCGGAGCCTATTGCACCAATCGAGGATGAGCGGTTGGACGTCACCTTAGGGGCTGCGATCCCAAAAGCGATCGAGCCGAACGCTAGCCCCGCACTTTGCACGGCCTGTGACTCCAAGGATCCGGACTCCTTTCCGAACTCCGAACCCCCCGCGCCCCTGCCGATCGAATCCGATTGGGCGCCGATAATGGAGTTCACCGCCGTAGACATCTTTCAGCACTCGCCTTTTGGCGATATCCTGAACTCTTTCAAGTCTCTCTCCTTATCAGGAGAGCCCTGGCCGAACTACGGTCAGCGAGGATGGGATACGGACGATGAAGAAATTCAAAGCCCACCCACCACCCACTTGGTAGCCACTGTCGACAATTTAAACGACGTGCTCAACTTCGACTCCGGAGACATCGACAGCATGGATGACGATGCAGGAGATACCGACGAACCAACGCCCATAGGGCATTGGACAGCCACCTCATCTCACGATGTGTACATGGTGGATACCCCTAAAGGAAGCGACAACGAGGAAAAAGGGGATGGAACGGGAGATCGACCCCCCGAAAAGCAATCAAAGCGTCGGCGTAAACGCCGACCCAAGCCCCGCCTCGATAAAAACCCAGCCATAGAGCAGGACGAGCCGGTAGACGACGAGCAGGCCTTAGAGCAACCGTCCGAACAGGGCAACACGGATAGAGAAACCGAACATCCCTCCTCCGGCGAAAACGGCATTCCGGACGACCTCACGCCGGATAAACCTATGGAGCAGAAGAATCTCCACGAGAGGCTCGTTGCAACTGCACGCAGCCTAAAAAAGCAGAAGCGGAAGCTAAAAACAACGGAAGATGCACTCCGGATTAGATGGAGCAAAGTAATCAATACCGCAGATAAATACGGCGACAGTCGCCGCACTAAAAGCTATCCGAAAAGAAAGCTACTGCCTGAATTCGACGAAGAGGCCCTAGAGCCCTCGCATTCAAAAAATGAGAAAGCCACACGGTCGGATAGACGACCCCATAAAGCGGCAAGCGGCGCCGCACCTAAATCGGCATGCGACCCACTTAAGGATTCGCATCATGGCCCAGTCAGGTCCATTTATGGGCCAAGAAAGCAAGCTCTCGTAAGCAACGCTATGAAGCCATCATCAGAATCCGGCACACCCAAATACAGGGGCGCCGCACACCCCCTATGTTTCACCGATGAGGTCCTGGACTATGAATTTCCAGAGGGATTCAAACCCGTAAACATAGAGGCATATGATGGAACAACAGACCCTGGAGTTTGGATCGAGGATTATATCCTCCACATACACATGGCTAGAGGAGATGATCTCCACGCCATAAAATATTTACCCCTTAAGCTTAAAGGGCCAGCCCGGCATTGGCTTAAAAGCCTTCCCGAAAACACAATTGGAAGCTGGGAAGAGCTCGAGGATGCTTTCCGAGCAAACTTTCAAGGGACCTATGTCCGCCCTCCGGATGCAGACGATCTTAGTCACATAACTCAACAACCCGGAGAATCAGCTCGGCAGTTCTGGAATAGATTCCTCACTAAAAAGAATCAGATAGTCGACTGTCCGGACGCCGAAGCCTTAGCAGCTTTCAGGCATAACGTCCGAGACGAATGGCTCGCCAGACACCTCGGCCAAGAAAAGCCAAGAACAATGGCCGCACTAACAAGCCTCATGACCCGCTTTTGTGCAGGGGAGGACAGCTGGTTGGCAAGGTGCAGCCCCAGCGACCCAAGTACATCCGAAACTAGGGATGGAAACGGAAAACCGCGACGCAACAAGGACCGTCGCTGGACTAAGGACAAAAGTCCGAAGAGCACGGCAGTCAATGCCGGATTCAAAGGCTCACGACAAAATCAGGCAAAAATCGCCCCCCAGGATAACAGGGACGATCCATCCAACCTAAATAAAATCCTGGACAGGATATGTCAGATACACAGTACTCCCGGGAAGCCTGCTAACCATACCCACAGAGACTGTTGGGTTTTCAAACAATCCGGCAGACTCAATGCCGAACACAAGGGGCTCGACACACCAAGCGAAGACGAGGACGAACCCCAAAAGCAGAGCACCAGGAAACAAAAGAACTTCCCACAAGAAGTAAAAACAGTGAACTCACTTCACATAACAAAACGTGCGGCGCCCGTAAAGGTACGCACCACACGGCCCATCCCCAAAGGGTCCTGCCACTGGTTGTCAAAACCGATCATCTTCGATCAGCTAGATTATTCTAGAAATATCAAGAATGTAGGCTGGACTGCCTTGATACTCGATCCAATAATTGGCGGACTCCAGTTTTCAAATGTCCTTATGGACGGCGGCAGTGGACTAAACCTGATATATCAGGATACAATCCATCACATGGGGATAAACCCAGCAAGAATCCGCCGCAGCAAAACCTCCTTTCAAGGGGTAACACCTGGTCCGGACACCCATTGTATGGGTTTTCTCCGGCTCGAAGTCATATTCGGCTCTGCCGATAACTTCCGCCGCGAAAAGCTGACCTTCCATATCGTCCCGTTCTCAAGTCGCTATCAAGCACTACTGGGACGCGAAGCTTTCGCTCGCTTTAACGCAATACCGCATTATGCATCTCTTACGCTTAAGATGCCCGGTCCACGAGGCATCATCTCTTTGAAGGGGAAGCACTAAAGTGCGCCTCCCCAAGCGGAGGACTGTGCGGCCGCTTTGACAGCCCCACAGCAAAATGGCCTCACCGGCCAAAAAACTTCGAAATAGGTCATTCAAGACCACGAACGCGGATAGACGAGTTCGGTGCAAAATCATCATTGATGCAGGCCTAGAGGCCATATACCCCCGCACTAGGGGCTCCACGCATATACAATAAGAGACAATAAAGCTCAATCTTATATATTTTACTTTATACTTTGTTTATTTTAAACTTTTGTTCGGCACGACCCGTTTTCAACTCAGTTCCTCTCTTTTACAGATGAACGTCGTGCGGCGCCCGTCCAGGATACGGCACAACGGAGACACAGGCGCAGACGTGCAGTAGGGACCCGTCCTAAAGGATTCTTTTTAGATTAAGACCCTGCGTAAACCTTTTTTACTGTCTCTTGTTGCTACACATCCCCTGGTTTTTCTTTCTGATATAACCAAGGAGGAGGCTGGCGTCTTGGCATGTGGCCACGTCAGAATTTTTGCACGTACCTGGACACTAGGGGCTTTTTATAATAAAGAGTGTTGTTTCGCCCGCACTCATAAAGACCGAACACCTTAGGGAGTGTTCGGCGTCGCGAGTTTTGGCATTATATGCATCAGCTCCGAATCATGTCTTTGGTCAAATGTTGGGTTGCCCGGCTCCTGAGTTCGGCTACCTTACGTTCCGCTCTATCGGCTAAGGTAGCACCAGGAGAACTACTGCGATTGTGCCCCGGTTCGGCCGGGCGAGCACCTAAGTAGAGAAAGCCGAAAACTGACTGTCATGATGTAGCGTGAGACTGGTCAGCCACTCGATGACCTATCGGAATCTATCGGATTCCTCCGCTTTAACGAAGGGCCGCTTCCCGGTCAGGCACATACGCGCCCCGAACTCGGGCGAGCGCAGTCGCCACCAAGGGGCTACCTAAATAGTCTCACTGTCAAGCTCCTATGGCTAAGTGAAAGTGTTAAAGCATTATAGTCCGGTTGCCTGGCCCGCTGCGCTATCACCTCCTTTGTAGGACCAAGACGTTGGGTTAAGTGTGAAAATGCGTCTTCTGCGAGCACCCCCGCACTATGTGCGTGGGGGCTGAAGCCAACGACTGCCATCTTTCAGATTTTGTATATATATCTTAAAACGGCCGCACAGGAGGTGTTCCCAATACTTGAAGGCACAAGTATAAAAAGGCCACTACAGTTTATCAAAATATTACTTTATAATTACATATGCTATCATAACATAGCATCTTTCGAGCACTGCGTCTCTATTACACGAGCGCCTTCAAGGACTTCCTGAAAATAGTGCTCGGAGGGTACTCGGCTTTTGTCCGAATCTCGGGACGCAACAACGGTGGTCTCCATCTCTGCCCAGTATGTCTTGACACGGGCAAGAGCCATCCTTGCGCCCTCTATGCACGCTGACCTCTTCATTGCATTAATACGCGGCACCGCGTCAAGGAATTGCTGCACCAAGCTGAAATAACTCTTCGGCTCCGATCTCCCCGGCCACAGATGACCCATGACGTACTTCATGGCGAGTCCGGACAACCTATTCAGTTCGGCCCATTGAGCCAAACGATCGTCCACTGCCAGTGGACGCTCTGGATTGTGAAACTGCGACCAGAAAAGCTTTTCCACTTCGCGATCTTTCTGATCTCGAAAGTGTTCGGTCGCATCAGCAGCACTCGCTGCCAAATCCAGATAGGTATCCTCCACACTCCACATCCGGTCCAACGGAGCAAACTTCGGATCGCAAAATTTCCTTCGCAGCATAAAGGGCTTTCCAGCCGCAATCTGTTCGGCCTGACGCAGCTCCTCCTTCGCAGCTCTCATCGCAGAGCGCGCGTCCTTGGCATTGGCAACGGCCTTCTCTAAGTCCGTCTGTTTCGCCTGGTCTTCTTTTTCAAGAAGTCTGCAACGGTCTGTAGCGCTTTTTAACTTTTCGGCCATCTTGGCCATCTCTTCCTTGCTTCGGCAATGAGCAGCCTGTTCGGCTCTCAGCTCTTCAAGGGCTTTCCTGGTGGCCGCATCACTTTCGCTGGCTTGTTCTTTAGCTCGGGCAAGTTCTGCCCTAAGACTCTCCACGGCGGCCGCACCATCTGCGTCAAGCACACACATCGTAAGACACAGGCATAAAACTGTTCTTACCTGATGCCGCCCGAGGAATTACATACCTTGAGCCTCATCAAGCCGCTTATTAACAAGCGTGATGTCGGCATCTGCCACGTCCAGTTGCCGCTTTAGTTCGGCAAAATCTTCAGTTCGGCTCGATTCCGGACACCATGCCGCCTACATTCAAAGGCGACATCTTAGACCTGGGATTATGATCCTCCGCGTGCCGTCATTTCTTGACGACGCGCAGAGTCTCAGGGGCTACTATCTACACAGGGCGCATCTTATTCATGCGCAACTGACAAAAGTGTACATTATCTAATGTACCTCAAAACCCGTCAGTAAACTTTTGACGGCCTCATGCAATCCGCTCTCTGCGGATGAGATCCTTTCAATCACCATGCCCATCAATGCACGGTGCTCCTCCAAGATAGAAGCTCGCCCCAGCAGAATCTTTAGCTCCTCCGGCCGAGCACCAGACGGTGCCGGACTTGTCCCACGACCTCTTTCGAAGGCCGGACGCGGAGAACCTCGGGGGGCCACATAGCTATCTTCCGCCCCTGCCGGATTCGGAGAAACCCTCCGCGACGACACCTCAGGGTCGCCCGCCTCGCTAGGCGGCACGGCAGGGGGAGGCATCCCGCTCTCCATCATCTCCGGAAGGAGGTCCCCCGAAGACGAGCTCTGCTGAGAAGGGCTGAGGTCCGAGCTACAAGGTAAAAATTCGGTTAATCTTCTCAGATATAAATCAAGGATTTCCCTCATCCCTCAAAAGGAAAATCTTTCTCTACTTACGGCTCGCTGGAGGGCTGATCCCCTTGAGGGCGTAGTCCGGCTGAGGAACTCCCCGGCGTCGGACCCTCTGACGAGGATTTTTTTCCCCCGCTTCGAGGCCATGGTTTCGGGGTCGTCAGAGGCGGCTCTCTTCTTCCCCTTAGGAGAGGAATTGTCAGTTCCTCCCTTCGGAGCAGCCTCCTTCGAGGAGGCCATAGCTTCCTTGTCCTCCCCCTCCAAAGGCATTATTTCCAGCATCCTGACCAGCACGGGATCCGGCCTGGTTTCGGGAAGGGGAGCCGGACACCTGATCAGCTTTGCCTTCGCTATCCACTCCTGTTTAAAAGGACGGCTCTTTTAGGGGCAAGTTTATGACAATTATACGGATAGAAGGTCCGGGCACAAGGTTGCTTACTTGAGTATCCGGGCGATTGCAGCTTAGGCCTGCATCCTTGGTTAAATCCGGACACATCTCTTGTGATCCGAAGAACAGTTTACACATCTCCGTGGGTGTTGCGCCCATGAAATTCTGGAGAGCTCGCGGTCCCTCTGGATTAAACTCCCACAGGCGAAGGGAGCGACGTTTGCCGGGCAATATTCGGCGAATCAGCATGACCTGCGTCACCTTGACCAAGCTAAGGTCTCCTTCCAAGAGATCCTTAATGCAGCCCTGTAACAAGGGCACATCTTTGGGAAAACCCCAATCTAACCCTCTGTTAACCCATGACGCTAGCCGTGGTGGGGGACCCGAGCGAAAGGCAGGAAGCGCCACCCACTTGGTGCTCCGGGGAGTGGTGATATAAAACCACTCTCGTTGCCACAAGCCTAGCTCCTCTTGAAAAGAGCCCTCGGGCCATGGAGCATCAGCATTTTTGCTTATAACAGCGCCTCCGCACTCTGCGTGCCGTCCCTTGATCATCTTCGGCTCCACTTTGAAAGTCTTGAGCCATAATCCAAAGTGAGGGGTAACACGGAGGAACGCTTTGCATACAACGATAAACGAGGAGATATGGAGGATGGACTCCGGAGCTAAGTCGTGGAATTCCAGCCCGTAATAAAACAGCAGTCCCCTCACAAAGGGATCCATCGGGAAGCCTAGCCCCCGAAGGAAGTGAGACACGAACACCACGCTCTCACCGGGCTGGGGACTGGGGATAGCCTGCCCTTGAGCATGCAACCTGTGCGGAATTTCGGCGGTCAAGAACTTAGCCTCTCTCAACTTTAGCACGTCCTCCTCCGTGATGGAGGAGGGCATCCATCGGCCTTGAAGGTCGGAACCGGACATTGTCAGAGGTCTGAGGCGCCCGGAATCTGGAGCCTAGGGTGTTGGAACTCGAGGCGACGGGCGAACTTGTTTTGGGATTGGAGAAAAGGAGTAAGGCCCTGGTCTCTTTATAAGAGGTTGAATACCAGGAGCCCTCCCCGTAACCGTTTGGGACTCGCCTTTAATCGAGAAAACATGCTAACGGGCACGATTGGGTTACCCACGTCCGTATTGATGAGAATCCCGTAAAAGGGGGGCACACGATCTCTGCTTTGACAAGATGTGCCAAGGAAACCGCCTCGCAAACACGCTGAGGTGGAAAAGTGAAAATGATTCGAGTGAAGGACTTGGCTGTAGTGTGATGACGCACTGCGGAATACGTCAGCAGATTTGATTTGTGTTAATATTATTCTCTCTATGGCAATATGTGGAAGCTTATTTTGCAGAGCCGGACACTACTCTTGGTGTTTACAATCTTCTATGAAGGACTTGGAGGAGGAACCCGCCTTGCAATGCCGAAGACAATTTGCGCGCCGGACTCGTCGTCATTGAAGCCTGGTTCAGGGGCTACTGAGGGAGTCCTGGATTAGGGGGTGTTCGGGTAGCCGGACTATACCTTCAGCCGGACTCCTGGACTATGAAGATACAAGATTGAAGACTTCGTCCCGTGTCCGGATGGGACTTTCCTTGGCGTGGAAGGCAAGCTTGGCGATGCGGATATTCAAGATCTCCTACCATTGTAACCGACTCTATGTAACCCTAACCCTATCCGGTGTCTATATAAACCGGAGGGTTGTAGCCCGTAGGCAATCAACTCCATACACAACAATCATACCATAGGCTAGCTTCTAGGGTTTAGCCTCCTTGATCTCGTGGTAGATCTACTCTTGTACTACCCATATCATCAATATTAATCAAGCAGGACGTAGGGTTTTACCTCCATCAAGAGGGCCCGAACCTGGGCAAAACATCGTGTTCCCTGCCTCCTGTTACCATCCGGCCTAGACGCACAGTTCGGGACCCACTACCCGAGATCCACCGGTTTTGACACCGACACTAACCATAGCATGAAATATGTGGATCCAAATCAGCCCTTTACGAAGCAACACATAAACTAGGGTTTAAGCTTCTGTCACTCTAGTAACGCATCATCTACTTATTACTTCCTAATGCCTTCCCCTAGGCACAAATCATGGTGAAGTGTCATGTAGTCGACGTTCACATAACACCACTAGAGGAAAGATAACATACATCTCATTCCAATATCGAACGAATACCAAATTCACATGATTACTTATAATAAGACTTCTCCTATATCCTTTGGAACAAATGTAACTACTCACAAAGCATATTCATGTTCATAATCAGAGGGGTATTGAATATCATTAAGGATATGAACATATGATGGTCTTCCACCGAATAAACCAACTAGCATCAACTATAAGGAGTAATCAACACTACTAGCAACCCACACGTACCAATATGAGGTTTTGAGACAAAGATCGGATACGAGAGATGAACTAGGGTTTGAGAGGAGATGGTGCTGGTGAAGATATTGATGGAGATTGACCCCCTCTCGATGAGAGGATCGTTGGTGATGATGATGACAATGATTTCCCCCTCCGGGAGGGAAGTTTCCCCAACAGAACAGCTCCACCGAAGCCCTAGATTGCTTCTGCCCACGTTCCACCTCAAGACGGCGGCGCTTCGTCCTGAAAGCTTCCTTATGATTTTTTTCAGGTCAAAAGACATCATATAGCAGAAGATGGGCACCGGAGGCTTTCCAGGGGGCCCACAAGCCACAGGGGCGTGCCCAGGGGGGTAGGTCGCGCCCCCAGGCTTGTGGCCTCCTGGTGGGTCCCCTTTGGTATTTTCTTCGCCCAATATTTTTTATATATTCCAAAATAATTCTCCATAAATTTTCAGGACTTTTGGAGTGAATAGGTCTCTTAGAATTGCTCCTTTTCCAGTCCAGAATTCCTGCTACCGGCATTCTCCCTCTTCATGTAAACCTTGTAAAATAAGATAGAAAACGCATAAGCATTGTACCAAAATAGGTAATAACAGCCCATAATGTAATACATACCAATATGAAAGCATGATGCAAAATGGACGTATCACTAAACAAATTAGCGGCGGTTCCCAAGCGATAAAAGTAAAGTTTATTCCCCCTTCACCAACAAACACAAGCCATGGATAACCGAATCTAGGGGCGCCTTTCATACCAACAACAGTTCTGGGGGAGTTTTGTTTAATTATTTGCAATTTTTTATATGGGGACTGGGCATCCCTATTCCCAGCCCCTACCGTGCAAGGACGAGTGAATAAACACTCATTATGAGAACAACCCTCTTAGTATGGAAGATACTGACCACCCCCTGTCGCTCTATGAGCGGTCCAGGCACACAAAAAAGATACTCGTTAATTTTTTAGGTGGCACATGCAAACTTAATTGGAACAGTAGGGTATTACCGCATATAGGAAGATATAGTGGACTCCTCTAGAATAACTTTGTGTGACAACTTGGTTTTTGCCCCTCTTCTTTTTTTGATGAATTTAGGTTTTTGAATCATTTTAGTTGGACTTAAACCCTTGGTCATACCCTTGATTTTCATCCAAGTGGTTCACCTCTTCCCCAAGCCATCATTTCTTCTCTGATAAATCCCAAAATAATCATAGGAATATTTTTCTTAAATGAAAAATATTCATTTTCTCTTCGAAAACCCTAATCAACAACATATGCTCCAAAGCAAACCCCATTTTATTTGCCCACAAAAATCTGAGAAAATTCCTAAATATTCTTTGAACCCTAGGGCACCTTCCTAAGCAAAAAATTGCACCACTTTTTGGAATACTTTTGCAACAGAAAATCTTTTCTGTTCTGGTCAGAAAAGCCACTTTCTATAGCAAGTATCATTTTCCTTGATCCATTGAGGCCGATTTTTCTTGAGCATCATTACCTTCCTAAGTGATTGCTGAACCCTAAAGCTCAGCCCTCAACTCTTACTGGATCACTCACAGTTAACTCCACAAGTTACTGACAAGAAACTTACCATGAAGTAAACCACGCACCTACAACCCCTGGGCTCAACTCAAAGTGTTGGAACGACCCAAACCACTAAGGACTACACGCCAGACATGAATTTATGGCAAGCCGCGGCTCTATGCCAGAGTTCGCATGGTGACCACGTGTGTGCACGATGCCAATGTGCTAGTCGACGCGCTCTGGATGCCGTCGCGTGCTCTGTTCAACGCGTGCTCGCTTCCCCGACTGCCGCACCTGCCAAACCACGCCACAATCGCCGTCCCGACTCCCTTAAATCCTCGCTGGCGCTCGCCAACGCCGGAGCTCGCCGGAGCAAGCACGGGCACGACCGAGCCAACCCAACAGTGAGCCGTGCCATTGTGCTCGCCGCCACCCCGCTCTTGTGTTCGTCTCCGTCCTCCCATAGTGCCCGCATGAACTGCGTCGCCTTCTCCCCCTCTCACTGAGGCCGTTCGTCGCCGGGCGCCGTGTCCAGAAGCCCTCCGGTGGAGCCCTCTCCCGTCTCCCCGCTCGCCTATAAATACGGCCACCCCCAGCCTCCTCGAGCATCACCAACCCCTCCTACACACCCCACAACACAGTAGAAAGCCGCAGCCCGGTGATACGTCTCCAACGTATCTATAATTTTTGATTGTTCCATGCTATATTACATTCTATTTTGGACATTATTGGGCTTTATTACACAGTTTTATATTATTTTTGGGACTAACCTATTAACCGGAGGCCCAACCCAGAATTGCTGTTTTTTTGCCTATTTCAGAGTTTCGCAGAAAAAGAATATCAAACTGAGTCCAAACTGAATGAAACCTTCGGGAACGTGATTTTTGGAACGAACGTGATCCAGAGGACTTGAACCCTACGTCAAGAAAGTTACCAGGAAGGCATGAGGTAGGGGGGTGCGCCTACCCCCCCTAGGTGCGCCCTCCACCCTCATGGGGCCCACGTCGCTCCACCGATGTACTTCTTCCTCCTATATATATACCTACGTACCCCCAAACTACCAGATACGGAGCCAAAAACCTAATTCCACCGCCGCAACCTTCTGTACCCGTGAGATCCCATCTTGGGGCCTTTTCCGGATCTCCACCGGAGGGGGCATCGATCACGGAGGGCTTCTACATCAACACCATAGCCTCTCCGATGATGTGTGAGTAGTTTACCTCAAACCTTCGGGTCCATAGTTATTAGCTAGATGGCTTCTTCTCTCTTTTTGGATCTCAATACAAAGTTCTCCACGATTCTCGTGGAGATCTATTCGATGTAATTGATAACCCACAAGTATAGGGGATCGCAACAGTTTTCGAGGGTAGAGTATTCAACCCAAATTTATTGATTCGACACAAGGGGAGCCAAAGAATATTCTCAAGTATTAGCAGCTAAGTTGTCAATTCAACCACACCTGGAAACATAATATCTGCGGCAAGGTATTTAGTAGCAAAGTAATATGATAGTAGTGGTAACGGTAGCAAAAGGTAATGATAACAAAAGTAATGTTTTTTGGTATTTTGTAGTGATTGTAACTATAGCAATGGAAAAGTAAATAAGCGAAGAACAATATAGGGAAGCTCGTAGGCAATGGATCGGTGATAGAGAATTATGCCGGATGCGGTTCATCATGTAACAGTCATAACCTAGGGTGACACAGAACTAGCTCCAATTCATCAATGTAATGTAGGCATGTATTCCGAATATAATTATACGTGCTTATCAAAAAGAACTTGCATGACATCTTTTGTCCTACCCTCCCATGGTAGCGGGGTCCTAGCGGAAACTAAGGGATATTAAGGCATCCTTTTAATAGAGTATCGCACCAAAGCATTAACACATAGTGAATACATGAACTCCTCAAACTACGGTCATCACCGGGAGTGGTCCCGATTATTGTCACTTCGGGGTTGCCGGATCATAACACATAGTAGGTGACTATACACTTACAAGTTAGGATCAAGAACTCTCATATATTGATGAAAACATAATAGGTTCAGATCTGAAATCATGGCACTCAGGCCCTAGTGACAAGCATCAAGCATAGCAAAGTCATAGCAACATCAATCTCAGAACATAGTGGATACTAGGGATCAAATCCTAACAAAACTAACTCGATTACATGATAAATCTCATTCAACCCATCACCGTCCAGCATGCCTACGATGGAATTACTCACGCATGGCGGTGAGCATCATGAAATTGGTGATGGAGGATGGTTGATGATGACGATGGCGACAGATTCCCCTCTCCGGAGCCCCGAACGGACTCCGGATCAGCCCTCCTAAGAGGTTTTAGGGCTTGGCGGCGGCTCTGTGTCGTAAAACATGATGAATCCTTCTCCCTGGTTTTTTTCTCCCCGAAAGTGAATATATAGAGTTGGAGTTGAGGTCGGAGGAGCTCTAGGGGGCCCACGAGGTAGGGGGCGCGCCCCCCACCCTCATGGCTAGGGTGTGGGCCCCTGGCCTTGATCTTTTGGCTGTATTTTTTATTATTTCCAAAAAGACGCTCCGTGGAGTTTCAGGTCATTCTGAGAACTTTTGTTTCTGCATATAAATAACACCATGACAATTCTGCTGAAAATAGCGTCAGTCCGGGTTAGTACCATTCAAATCATGCAAGTTAGAGTCCAAAACAAGGGCAAAAGTGTTTTGAAAAGTAGATACGATGAAGACGTATCAACTCCCCCAAGCTTAAACATTTGCTTGTCCTCAAGCAATTCAGTTGACAAACTGAAAGTGATAAAGAAAAACTTTTACATACTCTGTTTGCTCTTGTTGTTGTAAATATGTAAAGCCAGCTTTAAAGTTTTCAGCAAAGATTACGAACTAACCATATTCACAATAACGCTTAGGTCTCATGTTTACTCATATAAATGGCATAATCAACTAGCGAGCAATAATAATAAATCTCGAATGACAACACTTTCTCAAAACAATCATAATATGATATAACAAGATGGTATATCGCTAGCCCTTTCTGAGACCGCAAAACATAAATGCAGAACACCTTTAAAGATTAAGGACTGACTAGACATTGTAATTCGTGGTAAGAAAGATCCAGTCAATTCATACTCAATGTAAACTAATAGTAATGAATGCAAATGACAGCGGTGCTCTCCAACTGGTGCTTTTTAATAAGAGGAGGATGACTCAACGTAAAAGTACATAGATAGGCACTTCGCAGAGGGAAGTAGGGATTTGTAGAGGTGCCAGAGCTCGGTTTAGAAATAGAGATGAATAATATTTTGAGCGGTATACTTTCATTGTCAACATAACAACCAAGAGGTGACGATATCTTCCATGCTACACACATTATAGGCAGTTCCCAAATAGAATGGTAAAGTTTATACTCCCCTCCACCAACAAGCATCAATCCATGGCTTGCTCGAAACAACGAATGCCTCCAACTAACAAGAGTCCCAGGGGGAGTTTTGTTTGCAATTATTTTGATTTAGTTTGCATAAAGCATGGGACTGGGCATCCCGGTGACCAGCCATTTTCTCGTGAGTGAGGAGCGGAGTCCACTCCTCTTGAGAATAACCCGCCTAACATGGAAGATACGGACAACCCTAGTTGATACATGAGCTATTCGAGCATACAAAACAGAATGTTTATTTGAAGGTTTAGAGTTTGGCACATACAAATTTACTTGGAACGACAAGTAGATACCGTATATAGGGAGGTATGGTGGACTCATATGGAATGACTCTGGGGTTTATGGGATTGGATGCACAAGCAGTATTCCCGCTTAGTACAGGTGAAGGCTAGAAAAAGATTGGGAAGCGACCAGCTAGAGAGCGACAATAGTCATGAACATGCATTAAAATTAATCAACACCGAATGCAAGCATGAGTAGGATATAATGCACCATGAACATAAATATCATAGAGGCTATGTTGATTTTGTTTCAACTACATGCGTGAACATGTGCCAAGTCAAGCCACTTGAATCATTCAAAAGAGTATTCCACCCTATGATACCACATCACAACCATTTTAATAGCATGTTGGCACACAAGGTAAACCATTATAAGCTCCTAGCTAACTAAGCATGGCATAAGAAACTATGATATCTAGTTGTCATTGCAAACATGTTTATTCATAATAGGCTGAATCAGGAACGATGAACTAATCATATTTACAAAAATAATATAGGTCGAGTTCATACCAGCTTTTCTCATCTCAGTCAGTCCATCATATATCGTCATAATTGCCTTTCACTTGCACGACTGAACGATGTGGATAATAATAATAGTGCACGTGCATTGGACTAAGCTGGAATCTACAAGCATTCAATAAACAGGAGAAGACAAGGTAATATAGGCTCTTTTGTCAGATCAACAATAATGCATATAAGAGCCACTTCAACAATTTAATTATGGTCTTCTCCTATCGACCCCCAAAGAGAAGAAAAGAAATAAAACTATTTACACGGGAAAGCTCCCAACAAGCAAAAGAAGAACATGAAATCTTTTTGGGTTTTCTTTTTAATTACTACTACAAGCATGGAAATTAAAGCTAGCTAAAAGCTACAACTAATTTTTTTTGGTTTTTATTAAGGTTACTAAACACATAAGAAGAACGCATAAAAAGAGAAAATAAACTAGCATGGATGATACAATGAAAAAGTATGAGCAGCGACATCTAGCAATGAGTGTGTGAACATGAATGTAATTTCGGTGAGAAATATGTACTCCCCCAAGCTTAGGCTTTTGGCCTAAGTTGGTCTATGGCCACGGCTGGCCTGGCGGATATCCATAGTAATAGTTGGGGTCGTACTGGGAAGAAGAAGACTTTGATTGCCACTGGTTGGCAATCATCTCCGGATCCCACTGGTAATTAGACTGTCATGGAGGATCAACTTGTGGTTCCGACTCTGGCTCTGTGGCTGATGTAGGGTTCCGGTAAGCGTGAATATCCTCCGGCGAGACGAGGTACTGCCCTGTAGATAAATCAAACAAGGAAGGAGCAGGCAAGGTGATAGTCTTCGGATGACGTTTATCAAAGAACAATTTGTATTTAAGTCCCCCTCCCTATTCTTTACAATAAAATCATGCGCTACCATACTCTTATGATCTAAATAAACAGTAGGCAACAATTTTTCTTCTTTTTCATAGTGCCTAATGGGTATGTTATAATATGCAGCAAGGCGTGAAGCATAGATACCACCAAAGATGGAGCCCTTTGTATGGTTCAGACTTAACCATTTAGCAATAATACCGCCCATACTAACAGAGTCGTCACGGAATAAGCCATGAAAAAAAATAATAATATGAGGAACACTAAGGTTTCCACAGTTTCCGCGACCAATTAAGCAACGACCAGCAAATATTGCAAAGTAGCGTAAAACAGGAAAATGTATGCTAGTGATTCTTGCATCGGAAATTTTCCTAGTTTCCCCTAAGGTGATAGTGTCAATAAACCCATCCACATCTTTACGATGTGGTTCCGCTAGGCTACCCTCAAAAGGTATTTTGCAAACCCTGCAAAATTCATCTAGTGACATCTTCTTAACCACATGATATAAATGAAACTCGACTGAAGGAGGTGATTCCCTAGTATAATAGTAGAAGTTTTGCACAAAAGTATTGGTGAGTAAGAGATATTGTTCGTGTTGGTCGCGGAGGAAGTTGGTGAGGCCTGCATTCTTAGCCAATTCATAAAAATCATCATAAATCCCGGGTGCTCTCAAGAAATCATCACAAGGCCATTCACACGGCCGAACCTCCGCTATGCGAGGCATATTATATTTGGGCTTCTTTGCTTCTTCCTTTTGCTTTTCCTTCGAGCTTCGGCTCGATGAGCCCCTCAAAAATCTCTTCATTATTTTCAAGGAACAATCCCCCCAAGCACTTTTGTGAGAGGTGCTTTGAGCAAGGAGATCGAAAATGGCAGCAGAATGAGCTTGGACTCGGGTTTGAGCTGGATAATGGTGTTTGTGGGAGGAAGAAGGAGTGTGTGGGTGCAGGAATAAGTGGAGGAAGCCACCATGGGCCCACGAGGCAGGAGGGCGCGCCTAGGGGGGTAGGGCGCGCCCTCCACCCTCGTGGCCAGGTGGATGCCCCCCTACTGTGTTCTTAGTGCCAAATATTCTCAAATATTCCAGAAAAAATCATATTTAAATTTCAGGGCATTTGGAGAACTTTTATTTTCGGGGTATTTTTATATTGCACGAATAATCAGAAAACAGACAGAAATTACTATTTTTGCTTTATTTACTATAAATAACAGAAAGTAAAAGGAGGGTACAGAGAGTTGTGTTTTCTAATTCATCCATCTCATGATCATCAAAAGGAATCCATTAACAAGCTTGATAAAGTCTTGTTAACAAACTCATTTTGAATAACATGGAACTGGAGAATTTTCGAATAACACTAGGTTACCTCAACGGGGATATGCACATCCCCAGCAATAAGAATATCATATTTCTTCTTGACAGTGGGAAGAGGAAATTCAAAACCTCTAAAAATAATTGATGGAATTTTTCCAATAGAATTAATACTGTGGACTTGTGGTTGTTTCCTCAGAAAGTGTACCGTATGATCATTACCATTAACATGAAAAGTGACATTGCCTTTGGTGCAGTCAATAACAGCTCCTGCAGTATTGAAAAAGGGTCTTCCAAGAATAATAGACATACTATCGTCCTCGGGAATATCAAGAATAACAAAGTCCGTTAAAATAGTAACGTTTGCAACCACAACAAGCACATCCTCACAAATACCGACAGGTATATCAGTTGATTTATTAGCCATTTGCAAAGATATTTCAGTCGTTGTTAACTTATTCAAATCAAGTCTATGATATAAAGAGAGAGGCATAACACTAACACCGGCTCCAAGATCACATAAAGCAGTTTTAACATAGTTTGTTTTAATGGAGCATGGTATAGTCGGTACTCCTGGATCTCCAAGTTTCTTTGGTATTCCACCCTTAAAAGTATAATTAGCAAGCATGGTGGAAATTTCAGCTTCCGGTATCTTTCTTTTATTAGTAACAATTTCTTTCATGTACTTAGCATAAGGATTCATTTTAAGCATATCAGTTAATCGCATACGCAAAAAGATAGGTCTAATCATTTTAGCAAAGCGCTCAAAATCCTCATCATCCTTTTTCTTGGATGGTTTGGGAGGAAAAGGCATGGGTTTCTAAACCCATGGTTCTCTTTCCTTACCATGCTTCCTAGCAACAAAGTCTCTCTTATCATAACATTGATTCTTTGATTGTGGGTTATCAAGATCAACAACAGGTTCAATTTCTATATCATTATCATTACTAGGTTGAGCATCATTATGAACATTATCATTAACATTATCACTAGTTTCAGGTTCATTACCAGATTGTGTTACAGCATTAGAAATAGAAATATCATTTGGATTCTTAGGTGTTTCAGTAATAGGTTCACTAGAAGCGTGCAAAGTCCTATCATTCTTCTTTTTCTTCCTTTTAGAAGGACTAGGTGCATCAATATTATTTCTCTGAGAATCTTGCTCAATTCTCTTAGGGTGGCCTTCAGGATATAAAGGTTCCTGAGTCATCTTACTAGTTCTAGTAGCCACTCTAACATCATAATCATTATTCTTACTATTCAATTCATTGAGCAAATCATTTTGAGCTTTAAGTACTTGTTCTACTTGAGTGGTAACCATAGAAGCATGTTTACTAATGAGTTTAAGTTCACCTTTGACATTAGGCATATAATCACCCAAGTGTTCAAGCATATCAGCACTGTGTTTTAATTCTCTACCAAAATAAGCATTGAAGTCTTCTTGCTTAACCATAAATTTATCAAACTCATTTAAGCATGGGCTAGCAAACTTAGTAAATGGGATTTCATCTTTATCATATCTATAGAGAATTTACCTTTACTACCTGTGTCGGGTTATCAAGACCATGTATTTCTTCAATAGGAGATGGATTAAAATTATGCATTTCTTCGACAGGCGGTAAATTAAGACCATGTATTTCTTCAATAGGAGGCAAATTCTTAACATCTTCAGCTTTAATACCCTTTTCTTTCATGGATTTCTTTGCCTCTTGCATATCTTCAGGACTGAGAAATAGAACACCCCTTTTCTTCGGAGTTGGTTTAGGAATAGGCTCAGGAGTTAGCTCAGGAAGTATCCAATTATTTTCATTTGTCAACATATTATTCAATAGAATTTCAGCTTCATCCGGTGTTCTTTCCCTGAAAACAGAACCAACACAACTATCCAGGTCATCTCTGGAAGCATCGGTTAGTCCATTATAAAAGATAGGGATAATTAGATTTATGCCCCTAGTTGTGTCCCACTCGTCTGTTTTACCCCTAATTCCCAAAAGTCACCGGTTCTGTCCAAATCACTTTGCTCCTCTTATGCTTTTGCCCTTTGACCGTTTGACCGTCAGTTTGAAAACTTCATAACTAATTCATACTAAATCAGAAAAATGCAAATAAGATACCAAAATGTTCAGAAAAACATCACCTATATGTCAGTGTCATTTGCATCCATGAAAAAAGTGTTGGAAAGTGCCCATCCGAGTTTTAGCTCTTATGCTACCACCATGAATAGTAAAATATAAAAAAGTTCAAAAAAATTCAAAAATAATTTGGTGACAAAGAATGACAAATGTTTTAAGTGGCTGCCAAGTTTCATCAGGGAATAACATTCGTTGGTGCCGCGGCAAAAAAACAAAATCAGCACTCCAAAATAGATTATTCTTTTTCCACGACTTCCTGGAATGTCGTTCCCTAATGAAACTTGGCAAGCACTTAGAACACTTGGCGTTCTTTGCCAACATATTTTTCTTGAATTTTTTGATTTTTTTTAGAGTTTACTATTCATGGTGGTATCAAAAGAGCTAAAACTCGGATGTGCACTTTCCAACACTTTTTCATGAATGCAAATGACACTGACATATAGGAAATGTTTTTCTGAACATTTTGGTATCTTATTTGCATTTTTTTGATTTTGTATGAATTAGTTATGAAGTTTCCAAACTGACGGTCAAACGGTCAAAGGGCAAAAGCATAAGAGGATCAAAGTGACTTGGACAGAACTGGTGACTTTTGAGAATTAGGGGTAAAACAGGCGTGTGGGACACAACTAGGGGCATAAATCTAATTATCCCTAAAAGATATCAAGTATTTCATTTTTTCTTAAGAGGATGACCAGGCAAAGCATTAAGTAATTGGAGAAGCCTCTCCCAAGCTTGTGGGAGACTCTCTTCTTCAATTTGCACAAAATTATATATATATATATATATATATATATATATATATATCCATTAAGGCAACTTGTTTCTTATGAGCAGGGAAATATTTAGCAGAGAAGTAATAAATCATATCCTGGGGACGATGCACACAACCAGGATCAAGAGAATTAAACCATATCATAGCATCACCCTTTAATGAGAACGGGAATATTTTAAGGATATAAAAGTAACGAGTTCTCTCATCATTAGTGAACAAGGTAGCTATATCATTTAATTTAGTAAGATGTGCCACAACAGTTTTAGATTCATAGCCATAAAAAGGATCAGATTCAACCAAAGTAATTATATCAGGATCAACAGAGAATTCATAACCCTTATCTGTAACACAAATAGGTGAAGTAGCAAAAGCAGGGTCAGGTTTCATTCTAGCATTAAGGGATAGCTGCTTCCATTTAGCTAATAACCTCTTTAGATCATATCTATCATTGTAAGCTAAAATAGCTCTAGCAGATTCTTCATCCAGAACATAACCCTCAGGAACAACAGGTAATTCATATTTATTAGGGGGAGAGTCTTCATCATCACTTTCGTCAATATTATCAGTTTCAATAATTTCATTCTCTCTAGCCCTAGCAAGTTGTTCATCAAGAAATTCACCAAGTGGCACAGTAGTATCAAGCATAGAAGTAGTTTCATCATAAGTATCATGCATAGCAGAAGTGGCATCATCAATAACATGCGACATATCAGACTGAATGGCAGAAGCAGGTTTAGGTGTCGCAAGCTTACTCAAAACAGAAGGTGAATCAAGTGCAGAGCTAGATGGCAGTTCCTTACCCCCCTCGTAGTTGAGGGATAAATCTTGGTTCTTGGATCTTTCAAGTTCTTCATAATGATAAGCAGATATAAATCCCAAGTGACTGAAAGAATAGAGCTATGCTCCCTGGCAACGGCACCAGAAAATAGTCCTGATAACCCACAAGTATAGGGGATCACAACAGTTTTCGAGGGTAGAGTATTCAACCCAAATTTATTGATTCGACACAAGGGGAGCCAAAGAATATTCTCAGGTATTAGCAGCTAAGTTGTCAATTCAACCACACCTGGAAACTTAATATCCGCAGCAAGGTATTTAGTAGCAAAGTAATATGATACTAGTGGTAATGGTTGCAAAAGGTAATGATAACAAAAGTAATGTTTTTGGTATTTTGTAGTGATTGTAACAATAGCAATGGAAAAGTAAATAAGCAAAGAACAATATAGGGAAAGCTCGTAGGCAATGGATCGGTGATAGAGAATTATGCTGGATGCGGTTCATCATGTAACAGTCATAACCTAGGGTGACACAGAACTTGCATCAATGTAATTTAGGCATGTATTCCGAATATAGTCATACGTGCTTATGGAAAAGAACTTGCATGACATCTTTTGCCCTACCCTTCCGTGGCAGCGGGGTCCTAGCGGAAACTAAGGGATATTAAGGCCTCCTTTTAATAGAGTACCGGACCAAAGCATTAACACATAGTGAATACATGAACTCCTCAAACTACGGTCATCACCGGGAGTGGTCCAGATTATTGTCACTTTGCGGTTGCTGGATCATAACACATAGTAGGTGACTATAGACTTGCAAGATAGGATCAAGAACTCTCATATATTGATGAAAACATAATAGGTTCAGATCTAAAATCATGGCACTCGGGCCCTAGTGACAAGCATTAAGCATAGCAAAGTCATAGAAACATCAATCTCAGAACATAGTCGATACTAGGGATCCAACCCTAACAAAACTAACTCGATTACATGATAAATCTCATCCAACCCATCACCGTCCAGCAAGCCTACGACGGAATTACTCATGCACGACGGTGAGCATCACGAAATTGGTGATGGAGGATGGTTGATGATGACGATGGTGACGGATTCCCCTCTCCGGAGCCCCGAACGGACTCCAGATCAGCCCTCCCGAGAGGTTTTAGGGCTTGGCGTCGGCTCCGTATCGTAAAACACGATGAATCCTTGTCCCTGATTTTTTTCTCCCCGAAAGAGAATATATAGAGTTGGAGTTGAGGTCGGAGGAGCTCTAGGGGGCCACGAGGTAGGGGGGCGCGCCCAGGGGGCAGGCGCGCCCCCACCCTCGTGGCTAGGGTGTGGGCCCCCTGGCCTTGATCTTTTGTCAGTATTTTTTTATTATTTCGAAAAAGACGCTCCATGGAGTTTCAGGTCATTTCGAGACTTTTGTTTCTGCACATAAATAACAGCATGGCAACTCTACTGAAAACAACGTCAGTCCAGGTTAGTTCCATTCAAATCATGCAAGTTAGGGTCCAAACCAAGGGCAAAAGTGTTTGGAAAAGTAGATACAACGAAGACGTATCAAGTCCCCCAAGCTTAAATGTTTGCTTGTCCTCAAGCAATTCAGTTGACAAACTGAAAGTGATAAAGAAAAACTTTTACAAACTCTGTTTGCTCTTGTTGTTGTAAATATGTAAAGCCAGCATTCAAGTTTTCAGCAAATATTATGAACTAACCATATTCACAATAACGCTTAGGTCTCATGTTTACTCGTATCAATGGCATAATCAACTAGCGAGCAATAATAATAAATCTCGAATGACAACACTTTCTCAAAACAATCATAATATGATATAACAAGATGGTATCTCGCTAGCCCTTTCTGAGACCGCAAAACATAAATGCAGAGCACCTTTAAAGATCAAGGACTGACTAGACATTGTAATGCATGGTAAGAGAGATCCAGTCAAGTCATACTCAATGTAAACTAACAGTAATCAATGCAAATGACAGCAGTGCTCTCCAATTGGTGCTTTTTAATAAGAGGAGGATGACTCAACGTAAAAGTAAATAGATAGGCCCTTCGCAGAGGGAAGCAGGGATTTGTAGAGGTGCCAGAGCTCGGTTTAGAAATAGAGATGAATAATATTTTGAGCGGTATACTTTCATTATCAACATAACAACCAAGAGATGGCAATATCGTCCATGCTACACACATTATAGGCGGTTCCCAAACATATTGGTAAAGTTTATACTCCCCCTCCACCAACAAGCATCAATCCATGGCTTCCTCAAAACAACGAGTGCCTCCAACTAACAAGAGTCCCAGGGGGGGTTTTGTTTGCAATTATTTTGATTTAGTTTGCATAAAGCATGGGACTGGGCATCCCGGTGACCAGCCATTTTCTCGTGAGTGAGGAGCGGAGTCCACTCCTCTTGAGAATAACCTGCCTAACATGGAAGATACAGATAGGCCTAGTTGATACATGAGCTATTCGAGCATACAAAACAAAATGTTTATTTGAAGGTTTAGAGTTTGGCACATACAAATTACTTGGAACGGCAGGTAGATACCGTATATAGGTAGGTATGATGGACTCATATGGAATAACTCTGGGGTTTATGGGATTGGATGCACAAGCAATATTCCTGCTTAGTACAGGTGAAGGCTAGAAAAAGACTGGGAAGCGACCAGCTAGAGAGCGACAACAGTCATCAACATGCATTAAAATTAATCAACATCGAATGCAAGCATGAGTAGGATGTAATGCACCATGAACATAAATATCATAGAGGCTATGTTGATTTTGTTTCAACTACATGCATGAACATGTGCCAAGTCAAGCCACTAGAATCGTTCAAAAGAGGATACCACCCTATCATACCACATCACAACCATTTTAATAGCATGTTGGCATGCATGGTAAACCATTATAAGCTCCTAGCTAACTAAGCATGTCATAAGAAACTATGATCTCTAGTTGTCATTGCAAACATGTTTATTCATAATTGGCTGAATCAGGAATGATGAACTAATCATATTTACAAAAACAATAGAGGTTGAGTTCATACCAGCTTTTCTCATCTCAGTCAGTCCATCATATATCGTCATAATTGCCTTTCACTTGCACGACCGAATGATGTGGATAATAATAATAGTGCATGTGCATTGGACTAAGCTGGAATCTACAAGCATTCAATAAACAGGAGAAGACAAGGTAATATAGGCTCTTTTGTCAGATCAACAATAATGCATATAAGAGCCACTTCAACAATTTAATTATGGTCTTCTCCTATCGACCCCAAAGAGAAGAAAAGAAATAAAACTATTTACACGGGAAAGCTCCCAACAAGCAAAAGAAGAACATGAAATCTTTTTGGGTTTTCTTTTTAATTACTACTACAAGCATGGAAATTAAAGCTAGCTAAAAGCTACAACTAAATTTTTTTTGTTTTTATTAAGGTTTATTAAACACACAAGAAGAACACATAAAAAGAGAAAATAAACTAGCATGGATGATACAATGAAAAAGTATGAGCACCGACATCTAGCAATGAGTGTGTGAACATGAATGTAATGTCGATGAGAAATACGCACTCCCCCAAGCTTAGGCTTTCAGCCTAAGTTGGTCTATGGCCAAGGCTGGCCTGGCGGATATCCATAGTAATAGTTGGGGTCTTACTGTGAAGAAGAAGACTCTGATTTCCACTGGTTGGCAATCATCTCCGGATCCCACTGGTAATTAGACTGTCGTGGAGGATCAAATTGTGGTTCCGTCTCTGGCTCTATAGCTGATGTAGGGCTCCGGTAGGCGTGAATGGCCTCCCACTGAATACTTACCACGGAGCCAAAAACCTAACTCCACCGCCGCAACCTTCTGTACCCATGAGATCCCATCTTGGGGCCTTTTCCGGAGCTCCCCTGGAGGGGGCATCGATCATGGAGGGCTTCTACATCAACACCATAGCCTCTCCGATGATGTGTGAGTAGTTTATCTCAGACCTTCGGGTCCATAGTTATTGGCTAGATGGCTTCTTCTATCTTTTTGATCTCAATACAAAGTTCTCCACGATTCTCGTGGAGATCTATTCGATGTAATCTTCTTTTGCGGTGTGTTTGTTGAGACCGATGAATTGTGGGTTTATGATCAAGTTTATCTATGAACAATATTTGAATGTTCTCTTAATTCTTTTATGTATGATTGGTTATCTTTGCAAGTCTCTTCGAATTATCAGTTTGGTATGTCCTACTAGATTGATCTTTCTTGCAATGGGAGAAGTTCTTAGCTTTTGGTTCAATTTTGCGGTGTCCTCTCGCAGTGACAGTGGGGGCAGCAAGGCACGTATTGTATTGTTTCCATCGAGGATAACAAGATGGGGTTTATATCATATTGCATGAGTTTATCCCTCTACATCATGTCATCTTACTTAAAGCGTCACTCTGTTCTTTTGAACTTAATACTCTAGATGCATGCTGGATAGCGGTCGATGTGTGGAGTAATAGTAGTAGATGCAGGCAGGAGTCGGTCTACTTGTCTCGGACGTGATGCCTATATACATGATCATACCTAGATATTCTTAGAACTATGCTCAATTCTGTCAATTGCTCAACAGTAATTTGTTTGCCCACCGTAATACTTATGCTCTCAAGAGAAGCCACTAGTGAAACCTATGGCCCCCGGGTCTATTTTCCATCATATTAATCTCCCGTTAACAAGCTATTTCTGGTGCCGTTTTTATTTCGCTTTATTTACTTTGCATCTTTATCATAAAAATACCAAAAATATTATCTTATCATATCTATCAGATCTCACTTTCGTAAGTGACCGTGAAGGGATTGACAACCCCTTTATTGCGTTGGTTACGAGGATTTTATTTGTTTGTGTAGGTGCGAGGGACTCGTGCGTGGCCTCCTACTGGATTGATACCTTGGTTCTCAAAAACTGAGTGAAATACTTACGCTACTTTACTGCATCACCCTTTCCTCTTCAAGGGAAAACCAACGCATTGCTCAAGAGGTAGCACCGGGCCGGGCAGGCCTTGGGCCGCCGTCCCCGAGCTCGAGCTCGCCGGCGATCCTCGTGGTTCGCCTCCACCGTTCCAGCCCCTCCCGAGCTCAAACCACTCTTCCAGAGCCTCTGTGGTGCTTCACTGGTGTTGTCCGACCCCGATGGAGCCCCTGGTGCAGCCCCACATCACCATCGTCTCCAACTCCGGCGACCTCTGCTTCCTGCCACCGCTGGAGAAGCTCGTTTCGACCCCGTCCGACCACCTCTAGCTATTCTACCCCCTCTTGCTTCCTACTCCCTCCGTCTGGTAAAGAGTGTACATCTAGAGATTTTAGGACAAATTATGGAATCAAGTAAAAAATGCATTAGAAAAGTGCAAGCCATCATATCTCTCCTCTTTAATTAACCAACCCCCAATGAGCTAAGTGCATGTTGAAATCAAGAAGACCATGTGTACATTGTTATCGGTCTTGATTACCGTGTGATGAGAGAGAACTATTTGTTTCTACTTTAAAGTGCATTGGGAAGATAGAAGTACACTCTTTTGTGGACAAATTTTGAAGCCAAACATACACTCTTTACCGGACGGAGGGAGTATCCTTCTGGATCTGGCCGCCGACCTCTCCTTGCCAGAGAAACGCCGGCGCATCGCCGCCCCGCCTCTACTTCTCTCTCTCCCCTCGCACTTGACCAGCGGGGCCCATTGTCAGCCTCTCCACTCACGCCCAAAGTGGTACGAGTGGAGGCGTATTCAGAGAATACACCATCGACGTCACCCCCTGGTTTCTGTTTTATTCAAATTTAATTCATATTATCCAGAGAACTTCAAACAACCACAACTTTTTAACCTTAAGTCCAAATGGATTGATTCTTTTTGCATTGTGTTCTTATTGAAAAGATCTAGCAGCTCACCAAAAATGAGATTTTTCTCTACTGTCTAGATTTTCTGGTGATTTTCAAAGTGTTTCTTGATATTTTCTTTCTCTGTTTTTAATCATTTTCAAAAGGTGAAGCTTGTCTTGAGGATCACTAGGAGGAGTGTGAACCTCATCTACACTAAGGCAAGCCACAACAACATTTTAATGGTGCCATCTCAATATGTGTGATTTTCGAACTTGAATAATGATTTAGTTTATGCATTTAAATCACTTAAATAAATGTTTATTTCCGTTGAATGCTTTTTTTGTTTGGTATGCTTAGTTTACAGTAGTTTGAGACTAACTAAGTTAGTTTAAGTCAGTAGAAGTAATAATTGGTTATGTCAAAATAAAATGACTATGAAAAAGACTAGTTTTGTTAATATTTTCTTTATTGAGAAAATGGATTATTTTAAGTTAATAGCATGGTTAAGTTTGCTGCATTATAATAACCAGAGAAGTGGTATGAGTTTGCTAATGATTATGGTTAGTGAAATACTTGATGAGGTTGATCCATTTATTTCCGTTAATATGTGATGCATAATGTAAGGTTGCATTTTCATGGCATATCATGACACCGGTTATTTTTACTTTGAGTTAAACCTGATAATAATTCAACTTGAACATATCATTGATCGGGTCATGGTGCCACTGAATGGAGTTTTTCCTAGTGCAATCACATTTGCCTTTATGGGAAGGCCTTTATTCCGTCCGTTATCATGCCTCTGGTCGGTACCTCCAACGTGGGAAGGTTATGGGCGTGTGTTACCCTGGCCCGGTAAGTAGACATAACCTGGTGTTCCCGTTTGTTGTTATGGTACCTTGTCCCCATTTCGGACCATTTATGTTTTTCCAGGACGGTGGTCGTTGATGCCTTTGGTAGGCACGGGGCCACCCAGGACTTAGCCCAGTGGGGAGTAAGTCGGAGTGGCCGGGAGAGTGTCATGGCTATGGGATGGTTCCGTTGGAATGCCGTTGGTCCACCCGAATGGGAGTGCGAGGCCATGGATTCCGTGGTGTGGGTAAAGTGCGCTACCTCTGCAGAGTGTATTTAATCTATCGATAGCCGCGTCCTCGGTTACAGACACAACTTGGAAGTAGGTCACACCATGGATCAACACTTTAAATAATCATGCACACTAATGTTAACCACATGATACTGTTGGAAAGATGATGATTGAGAAAGTATGTTGATGATGGGAACCCAAGTGTTGGTTCCGTTTGTTGATGATGGAGACCAAAGTGTTGGTTTCGTTTGTGATCCGAGAAAGATCAACCGTAGGTAACCTGTTGGTAAGAAAGTCCGAGGGACTTGAGGCACGAGATTATGTTCACTGCATTTCTAGTATGGTTTTGCATTAATGGTAATTGGAATAAATATCATGATATTGTTGTCATTATATTTATGCTTGTTGAGAGCTTGCAAGTACATTCTATGTACTGACCTGGCGTGTCATGCTAGATTTCAGGAAAGTTTTGTTGGATCGGAATGCTGCGCGAGTCTAGATCGTGTCCACATCGGTGTCCCTATGCTATGGAGTCCCGCTTCGTCGTCATTCCGCTGCCTCGTAGTTGTCGTGATCGAGGCCTCTTTATGTTCACTAAATAATGTACATATTGTTCAGCTGCACTGTGTGTGTGCCGCTTGGCCTCGCAACTTGATGTAATATTGAACTATGTACCGCTAGTATCAATAAAGTTGTTGTTTTCTATACCAAGATGTTGTGTGTTGCTAGAAAACATGATCTCTGGGCTGGCAATGCAAGGTAAACCGGTTGCTCTGAGCCGGGGTGCCACACTTTGGTTTAAGGATTTTCATGCACAAGCAGTATTCTCGCTTAGTTTAGGCGAAGGCTAGCAAATAGGTTGAGAAGCGACCAGCTAGAGAGCGAAAACAGTCATGAACATGCATTATGGATAATCAACATTGAATACTAGCATGAGTAGGATATAAACACCATGAGCATAAATACCGTGGTGGCTATGTTGGTTTTGATTCAACTACATGCATGAACATGTGCCATGTCAAGCCACTTGAAACATTTAGAGGAGGATACCATATCATCATACTTCATCACAATCATTTTAATGCATGTTGCCATCTAAGATAAATCATTATCCACCCCTAGCTACATAGGCATGGCATGAGCAACTATAATCTCTAATTTTCATTGTAAACATGTTTGATCATAATATGCTGAATCATGGATACTGAGTTAAACATATTGACAAAAACAAAAAATAAGTTGAATTCATACCCGCTTTCCTTTGCCATAGTCACTTCATCAAAATAGTGTCATGGACTAAGCTGGAATTTGCAACATATTATTTAGAGGGGAAGACAAAATAGTATGGGCTCTTTGTTAGACTAACAATAATGGATATGAGAGCCACTCAACATTTTCATCGTGGTCTTCTCCTTAGTACGACTCAACAAAACAAAATAAAATAATTTCAGAGAAACACACTGAAATATTTTTAGAGTTTTGAGTTTTTCTTGAAGGAGGCAAATTAAAGAAAGAAAATCAAAAATGAGAAAAACTATTTACACACGAAAACTCCCAACAAACAAAATAAGAAGTGAGAAAACTTTATGGGTTTTCTTTTAATACTACAACTAAATTAAACTAGAAAGAAAAATAGAAAATAACTAAGAAATATTTTTGGGTTTTCTCAAAGTTTTTCAAGCACACAAGAAGAAAGCGAGAAAATAAATCTAACATGGATAATACAATGAAAAAGTGTGAACACCGACAACTGGAATGAAATGTGTGAACATGAATGTAATGTCATTGCAAATACGTAATCCCCCAAGCTTAGGCTTTTGGCCTAGCTTGGTAATCACCATCCATGGACTGAGTAATAATCAGAGTGATAGCTTAGGGAGGCTCTCGGTGCAGCCTCCTCAGCTCGCCGAGCAGCCTCGACCTCCGCATTGTATGCGCGGGCCTCGCTCTCAAGAATGCAATATCTTCCTTTACTGTGATAATCAAAGAGAGCAGCTGCAGGCAAAATAATATGCACAATGGGATTTTTATTGAACATCAATTTGTACTTATGAAGGCTAAATGAAACTCTAGACTCACGAGGACGATATTTAAATTTCTTAGTGAATGTCTCTGTGAGATTGAGGTGTTGGATGCACTTATCTATGATGAAGGGAGCGAGCTCGGTGTTGTGAACATACTGCTCAAATTCTTCCTTGATACCTGCACCAACCATGAACTCATCACATGGACATAGGCACGATTTGGTGTCGGTATCCCTCATCAAGCTTGCGCTTGGCTCAACATAGGACTGCCACATTGATCTCCCACTCGATGATGCTTCCGAGGACCTCCTCCTTGAAGAACTCCTAAAGAGGTACATTTTGTTTGCGAACAATTTTATAAAAAAATTGGGTTATAAATTTTATTAACAAAACTTCACAAGATTGATAGCAACTACTCATATGGATGCCTAGAGGCCAAATCAAGCATTCAAGCTACTTGGAGGTCAAAGAATTCAACATGCAAGCTCATTACAATAGAACCAAGAGTAGCTAAATGCTCAAAAATCAAACTACTAGAACAAAAAGTAATTGGAGAAATGGAAGAGTCACATACCGACTAGCAATCCCCCAAAATAGTTTCAGAAATGGAGCTTCAATCAAAGAGGTCAAAATCTGCGGGGTTGAGAGGAAGAACACGAGAGAGAGAGAGAGCATGAGTTATTTTTTCTGGAGGTAGTAGATGGCATGGGCTAAAGGAATAAGTGAGGGGGCACGTGGGGCCCACTACCCACCCTGGTGTCTTGTGGGCACCAGGGGCACCCCCTCGTGATGTTATTTGTACCAGAAATTATTAAATATTCAGAAAAAACTTGTGTTAAAATTTCAGGTCATTCTGAGCACTTTTATTTTTGACCACTTTTTTATTACCCGGAAAATTCAGAAAACAGGATAAACATGGCATTTTATTTTATTTAACTAAGAAAACAGAAAACTAAAAGTAGGGACAAAAGGTTGTGCTTACTAAATTCATTGACCACATGCCTCTTGAAAAATAATCCATTAATAAGGTTGATCAAGTCTAGTTAACAATCACTTTTGATTAACATGAACCCCAAGAACCGTCCGAAAACACTAAATTACCTCAACAGAAATATGCATATCCCCTACAATAAGTATTTCATATTTCTTTTTGGCAGTAGGTAAAGGGAGTTGAAAACTTCCAATAGAAATTGTTGGAGATTTTTCAATAATATTAATACCATTCACTTGAAATTGTTTCTCCGGAAAGTGCACCGTATGCTCTTTACCCTTGATATGAAAAGTGACTTTGCTTTTATTGCAATCAATAACAGCCCGTACAATATTCAAAAAGGGTCTACCAAGGATAATCGACATGTTGTCGTCCTCGGGCATCTCAAGTATAACAAAGTCTGTTAAGATAGTAACATTTGCAACAACAATGGGCACATCCTCACAAATACCGATAGGCATGGCAGTTGATTTGTTAGCCATTTGCAATGATATCTCAGTAGTTGCGAGCTTATTCAAATCAAGTATTTTACATAAAGAGAAAGGCATAACACTAACACCAGCTCCTAAATCACATAAAGCAGTTTTTACATAATTTCTTTTAATACATCATGGTATAGTTGGTATTCCCGGATCTCCAAGTTTTTTAGAAACCCCATCCTTAAAAGATTAATTAGCAAGCATGGTGGAGATTTTAGCTTCAGGTATTTTCCTTTTATTAGCAACAATTCCTTTCATATATTTAGCATAAGGGGCTATCTTAAAATATCAGTCAAACGGGTGCGCAAAAATACTAGCCTAAGCATTTCAGTAAAGTGTTCAAATTCTTCATCATATTTTTTATTAGATGGTTTAGGTGGATATGGCATGGGTTTGTAGACCCATGGTTCTCTTTCTTTAACATGTTTTCTAGCAACAAAGTCTCTCTTATCATATCATTTATTTTAAGGTTGTGGGTTATCAAGTTCAGCAGCAGGTTCTATGTCAAGCTCATTATCTGGTTCTTTATCATTGTCTGGTTGAGTACTTTCATGAACATCAGAATTATCATTTTCATTATCACTAGGTGAATGTTCATTACTAGATTGAGTTTCAGCATCTGAGATAGAGGCATCATTATTATCTTCGGGAGGTTTTTCTATTTTTGATTCACTAGAGGTATGCAAAGTCCTATCATTTTTCTTTTTCTTTTTCTTTTTAGAAGGATTATGCGCATCAGTATTAATCCTTTGAGAGTCTTGTTCAATTTTTTTAGGGTGTCCCTCGGGATAAAGTGTTTCCCGAGTCATTTTACCTCCTCTAGTTGCTACTCTAACAGCATAATCATTTACATTATTGTTCATTTCGCTAAGCAATTCTCTTTGAAATTTAGCAACTTGTTCTAACTGAGTTTGGACCATAGAGGCATGTTTTCCTACACCTCTAACATCATTAGTGATTCTAAATAACAATTCACTCAAGCAAGCAATCATATCATAATTTTGCTTCAACTCTTCCATAACATTTGCATTGAAGTGATCTTGCTTTCTAATGTAGTTCTCAAATTCATATAAGCATTGACTAGGATGTTTATTATGAGGGATATCGCCTTCATCAAACTTCAAAAGAGAATTTACCTCTACCACCTATGGTGGTGGTGTGTCAAGTCCATGTATTTCTTCAATAGGTGGTAAATTCTTAACATCCTCAGCTTTAATACCTTTTTCCTTCATACATTTCTTTGCTTCTTGCATATCCACTAGACTGACAAATAAGATACCCCTCTTCTTCGGAGTGGGTTTAGGCAGTGGTTCAGGAAGTGTCCAATCATCATAATTCTTCTATATGTTATTCAATAATTCCTCAGTTCGTTCAATAGTTTGTTCCCTGAAAACACAACCAGCACAACTATCTAGGAAGTCCCTAGAAGCATCGGTTAGTCCATTATAGAAGATATCAAGTATTTCATTTTTCTTAAGAGGATGATTAGCCAAAGCATTTAGTAATTGGAGAATCCTCCCCCAAGCTTGTGGGAGACTCTCTTCTTCAATTTGCAAAAAGTTAAATATTTCCTGTAAGGCAACTTGTTTCCTATGAGTAGGAAAATATTTTTCAGAGAAGTAATAAATCATATCCTGGGGACTACACACACAACCAGGAGTAAGAGCATTGTACCATATCTTAGCATCACCCTTTAATGAGAATGGAGATAACTTAAGGATATAGTAGTAGCGAATTTTCTCATCAGGAGCAAATAGGGTGGCTATATCATTTAATTTAGTAAGATGTGCCACAACAGTTTCAGTTCCATAGACATGGAAAGGATTAGATTCAACCAAAGTAATTAACTTTGGGTCGACAGAGAATTCATAATCCTTATCAGTAACAAAGATAGGTGAAGTAGCAAACTTAGGATCACATTTCATTCTAGCATTCAAGGATTTTTCTTTCAATTTGCATAATAATTTCTTAAGATCGTCTCTACCTTTGCAGGCAAGAAAGTCTCTAGCTATCTCTCCATCCGTAACATAACCCTCAGATATCTTAGGCATTTTAAATCTAGGGGTGTTTCATAGTTTTCAGTTTCAAAGACTTCATCAGTTTAAATAATTTCATCAGTTTTAGTAATTTCCTTTTCTTTAGGTCTAGCAATTTGTTCATCAAGAAATTCACCTAGTGGCACATTATCATCAAGCGAGTTACTAGCATCATCATAAACATCATTCGTAGCAGAAGTAGCATCACCAATAACTTGCGACATATCAGATTTAATAGAAGGTGGTAGTATTGCAAGTCTATTCAAAACAGAAGGTGAATCAATTGCAGAGTGTGATGGCAATTCCTTACCTCCCCTCGTCTTAGAGGGAACGATATTGGTTCTTGTATCTTTCAGATTCTTCATAGTGATAAATAGATAATAATCCCAAGTGACTCGACAAATGATGCTATGCTCCTCGGCAACGGCGCCAGAAAAAGGTCTTGATAACCCACAAGTATAGGGGAGTGCAAAAGTTTTTGAGGGCAGAGTATTCAACGCAAATTTATAGATTTGACACAAGGGGAGCCAAAGAATATTTGTAAGTATTAGCAGTTGAGTTTTCAATTCAACCACACCTGAAGATTAAATATCTACAACAAAGTGATTAGTAGCACAGTAATATGATAGTTTGATAGTAGTAGTGAAAATAGCAGTGGTAACGGTAACAGTTTTGTAGCAGTTGTTACAGTAGCAATAGCAATAGTAACTTAGCAAGAACAATATAGGAAAAGCTCATAGGCATTGGATCGGTTATTATGTCAGATAATATTCATCATATAACAGTCATGACCTAGGGCGACACAGAACTAGCTTCAGTTCATAAATATAATGTAGGCATGCATTCCATAAATAGTCATACGTGCTTATGGAAGAGAACTTGCATGACATCTTTTGTCCTACCCTCCCGTGGCAGTGGGGTCCATAAAGAACTAAGGGACATTAAGGCCTCCTTTTAATAGAGAACTGGAACAAAGCATAAACACACGATGAATACATGAACTCCTCAAACTACGGTCATTAACAGAAAGTATCCCAATTGTTGTCACCTTGGGGTTTACGGATCATAACACATAATAGGTGAATATGACTTGCAAGATCGGATCACAAACATAGATATAATGGTGAAAACATAAACGGTTTAGATTGGAAATCATGGCACTCGGGCCCTAGTGACAAGCATTAAGCATTGCAGAGTCATAGCAACATCAATCTGAGAACATAGTGGATAATAGGGGTCAAGCCTTAATAAAAACTAACTCAATTACATGATCGATCTCATCCAACTCCTCACCGACCAGCAAGCCTATGAAGGAATTACTCACTTCTGGCGGTGAGCGTCATGGAATTAGTGATGGAGGATGGTTGATGACGAAGACCGAAGATCCCCCTCTCTAGCACCTCGAACGGGCTCCAGATCTGGCCTCCCGACGAAGAACAAGAGGTGGCGGTGGCTCCATATCGTAAAACGTGAAGAAACTTCCTCTCCCATTTTTTCTGGAAAAATAGGATTTTATAGCGTCGAAATTAGGGTTAGTAGGGCCTCGTGGGCCCCACCACCCACCAGGGCGCGCCAGAGGGGGTGGCGCACCCTAGTGTCTTGTGGACAGCTGCCCCCCTCCAGTGGGTCTTGGTTCCAGTATTTTTTATTTATTCCAAAATAATTCTCCAAAAAGTTTTGTCCAAATCTGAGAACTTCTATTTCTGCAAAAAAATAACACCTTGCTAGTTCTGCTGAAAACAGTGTCAGTCCAGGTTTGTTTCATTCAAATGATGGAAATTATTGTCCAAAACAAGAGCAAAAGCATTAGGAAAAGTAGATGTGGTGGAGACGTATCAAAGACCACTTTGAGATTGCTCCTCTTAAAGACGGTCACATGAAATTCACCAAAATGAGAATCATAACCAGCACGTGCCAATTGAATTGTTGAAAGTAAATTGTAGTGAGGGCATTGAACAAGCATGACATTTGAAAGTGATGAATCACTAGAGACTACCACCTTGCCCAATCCCAATACCTTTCCCTTGCTATTGTCACCGAAGGAGATGTTCGAAGATGCCTTGAGCGAATCAACAAACTCCATAAGCATCTCCCTCTCTTCGATCATATGATTGGTGCATCCACTATCGATCACCCATTGTGTTCCACTTGAGATATAGTCCTACAAGAATCAAGCCATAGTTTTAGGTCCCCATTTTGCAATGGGTCCGAGAGATTTAGCAACAAGGGTCTTAGGAACCCAAATAGTACGAAAGAACCAAGCCTTAGTATTATGGTCAAAGTTAGCCGTACAAGATTCAAACTTAGTGCCATTTTCCAAAATTTGTTGGCAGTAACTATGATGAAATCATGAACAAAGTTAGCCGTACAAGATTCACCATTTAACTCCATATGAGGTACGAAAGTAAGGGCCTTGATGCTTGTAGCTTTAAGTTGAGCATAAGATTCGGTGCTGGCAATAAGGTCACCTTTGACAACCTTGGGACTAGTCACAAGGAACTCATGTTCCTCACTAAGTCTCGTGTGATCAACTAGAAGCTTTTCAACCCTAACATTAAGGGCATCCTTGTTATCAAGAGCAAGTTACAAAGCATCTTTGGTTTTTAACAAAGTCAATTTGATGAGTTGACAAGGCTTCCTTAAGTGATGCTCTCATGACACTCTCTTCATGTAGTTCGTGCTCGAGGAGTTCGACTCTCTCTTTTTCCTCTATGAGGAGGTTTTCAACATTCTCAATAAAATCGTTGAGTTCGGCGAGTGAATTAAGGAGATCACCAAAACGAGCACGAGCTTCACCATGAAGAGTTTCCATGAAAGCCATCAAGGATTCATCATCATTCTCCATGCCCTCTTCACACTCATCGTCCACTATCTCACATGAGACATTGGGAGTGTAGATGGCGGGTTTTTGAGATTTGGACTTTGTTTTTACCTCTTTGGCCATAAGGCACTGATGATTGAAATTTGAAAGGCACGTCCTCGTTTGCAGAGTCTAAGAGGTCAGTGGTGGAGGAGGAGTGATTGCTTGTCATCTGCATTGGTATTTACCCGAAGAGGAGAGGATTATGCTACGCAACAAAGGTAAGTATTTCCCTCAGCTATGAAACCAAGGTTATCAATCCAGTAGGAGAACCAAGGAACACTATGTAAATAGCACATGCACACAAACAACAAATACTTGCAACCCAACGCATAAGAGGGGGTGTCAATCCCTCCATGGTATTGAGATAGATTATATTGTATAGGTTTTGGTAAATAGATCTAGCAAAAACACAAAATAAAATAAAGAAAGAAAAATCACAGCAAGGTATTTTTGGTTTAATATGATAGGAAAATAGACCCGGGGCCATAGTTTTCACTAGAGGCTTCTCTCAAGAAAATAGCATACGGTTGGTAAACAAATTACTGTTGGGAAATTGACAGAAAAGTAAATAATTATGACGATATCCAAGGCAATGATCATGTATATAGGCATCAATTCCAAGATTAGTAGACCAAACCCTGCCTGCATCTACTACTATTACTCCACACATCGACTGCTATCCAGCACGCATCTAGTGTATTAAGTTCATGGAAAAATGGAGTAATGCAATAAGAATGATGACATGATGTAGAGAAGCTAAACTCACGTATGAATAAACCACGTCTTGTTACCCTTAATAGCAACGATACATGCGCGTCATGTATCTTTATATCACTGAGATTGAGCGCCTCAGCATCAAACCCATCACAAATACTACAAAAAAAGACATATCCGTGACATTTTGGGCCGAACGAAATTTTTTCTGTCATACTTATGACACTTCTATCACGATAATTGTGACAAAACCCGGTATCATCATAGATGTGGCGGGCTCCTACTTCTATGACAAAAAATCATGACAGAAAATGGGCTTTTCGTCCTGGGCGGGCCGGAGACGCAGCTGCATGACATTCTTTGGGCCATCCATGACAAAAAACCGTGGTAGAAGCGAGGGCGAGGAAAATATCAGGGTGTTCCCGGTTACGGTGGGTGGTCGGGGCTGAGCGATGCACGGAGGTTTACGCGTTTCTCTCGTACACGCACACGCATGGGTGTGAGGCGTTGGACTCTAACTGAACCCGAGCGAGGCGTTCGCCTACTGAACCCGAGCGATTGCACTACAGGCTACGCGTTACTAAACCTGAGCGATCGATCGATGGTTGTTAACTGAACCCGGTCGAGCGATTCCTTCGCTACTGCTGCTAACTGAAGCTGGTCGATGCCGCCTCAGGATGAACAATGAGAGTTGCTGGGGGATTTGGATGAACAATTCTTGGTGGGGGTGGATGAACAGGACCCCATAGTGTTGCCTCTGGATGAACATGACCCTGATCGATCGACCGGTTGGGGCTGGATGAACAGGACCACCCCGTGGAGGGCTGGATGAACAATAGATGGTGGAGGGCTGGATGAACAGTAGCCCGTGGAGGGGTGGTTGAACAGGAGCCCGTGGAGAGGGTTGGTTGAACAGTAGCCGGTGGAGTAGCGCGTGGTGGAGGCTGCATAAACAGGAGCCCGTGGATGAACAGTCGCAGGTGGAGGCTGGTGGAGGTCGACGGTTGATGATCAGTAGCCCGTGGATGCTAGAGGGGGACGGCGGTGGAGATGAACAGTATCGCGTGGAGTCCTGTTTTGCGGTACGCCACACCCCTCCCGATGAACAGGACCCCTGTTTCGACCATAGCACTCCAATACAAGTCCGTTTCCTCCACTTTGCGGTACGCCACACCCCTCCCGATGAACAGGACCCCCGTTTCGACCGTAGGAGGTCCGTTTCCACCATTTTGCGGTACGCCAGACCCCTCCCGATGAACAGGATCCCTTTTCGAACGTGATCGTTCGAACACAAGGCCGTTTCCTCCGTTGTACAGTACGCCATGCCTCGTTTCCATCGGCTGTTCCGTCCAAGCCCTCCCGATGAACACGACGACGCATTCCGTTCCGACCTAGCCGGTTGGCTCCCCATGAACACGACGACGACGCAGTTTCTCCGTTCCGACCTAGCTATGTACACGAGCCCTGGTCGTACGTATGCACGACTAGGCATTCGAGACCCCACCCGTATGTACGTACGTGGCCATATTTTCTTTCTTGCACACTGGCCGCTGTACGCACGTGTACAAGCTACATGCGCACCTCTACTACGACACGTGCACGCCTCTACATCGAATAGTATGTACGCACATGTTCGCGACCATAATGACAACGCTGCATACACTTCGACCAGGTGGGTCCCGACTGTCACGCACTTCCTTGCGTGCGAAGATGTAGCTGGTGGGTCCCAGCAGTCAGGGGGGCGAATCGTTTTTTTGCCCGGACGCACTTCCTTGCGTGCGAAGATGTAGCTGGTAGGTCCCAGCAGTCAGGGGGAAAACGTTTTTTTGTGAAATACGGTTGCCCGTCCGGTGGGTCCCAGCTGTCAGGTAGAGGAATCATTATTTTCCGCGTAATAAGGAGGCACTTGCTGCGGCTGTGGACCCAGCTGTCAGCCTCTCCACGTACAGTCCACGTCCGATGGAAGTCGTTCCTTGACCATGTTGACCACGTCGCGCCGAGAGCACCAGGGTGGTGAACGATGGTGAGGCCCAGGAAGGGGACGATGTGGAGCCGGGGAAGACGCGACAGTGGATGCCCACGCGTAGAGAAGTATGAGGGTTCACTGGTTCGCTGCGGTGTGAGTCTGTCATCGCCGCAGAATAACAGGGGGTGTGCGTGAGTAGAGGGATGTCCTGGCCAGCGGTGGGAGTAGTAGGGGCGGTGAGGCCTCCGCGGCATCGCAGCCGGCCACGGGAGGCAGGAGCACGAGGCACGACCAACGCTGGTTTGGGCGGCTGGAGCAAGAAGACCAGAGGTTGAAGAAGCACTACGGCCGTTGGATGGACATCGTATGGTCACTGGAGCTAGAATCATGCATATTGACTAAGTTGACAAAGCCCTTCGTCCCCGTCAACTTAGTAGGCCCACAAGTCGGCCTCCCACTATACTAGGTCCCAGCTAGTAGGGGGGTATTAATTTTTTGTGCGTAATAAGGAGGCACTTCCTTGCGTGCGAAGATATAGCTGGTGGGTCCGAGCTGTCAGCGGCGGTAACGTTTTTTTCGCGAAATACAGAGGCCCTTTCGGTGGGTCCCAGATGTCAGGTGGAGGAATCATTATTTTGCGCGTAATAAGGAGGCATTTCCTTGCGTGCGACTATGGACCCAGCTGTCAGCCTCTCCATGTATAGTCCACTTCAGATGCATGTTGGTCATTGACCACATTGACGAGGCCGCGCCGAGAGCACCAGGGCGGTGGACGATGACGAGGCCTAGGAAGGGAACAACACGGAGCCAGGGAAGACTCAGCAGTTGTTTCCCACGCGGAGGGCAGTAGGACTGTATGAAGGTTTACTGGTTCGTCTGTCGTCGCCGGAGAATAACATCAGGTGTGGGTGAGTAGAGGCATGGCTAGGCCAGCGATGGGAGTACGGTGGGGCGGTGAGGCCTGCGCGGCAGCACAGCAATCGCGGGGAGGAGGGAGCAGGCAGTCCCGCCCGCGCTTGTTTGAGCGGATGGAGTAGGAAGAGCAGAGATTGAAGAAGCACGACGGCCGTTGGTTGGACATCCAACAGTCATTGCTTGTGCGTCAACCTTTTTTTAGGAAAGCCTCAAATCTGTGGAAAACAGCATACAACCCATCTACCATTATTTCTAATAATTTACTACCCATTTGCTAATTCTTAAGTTTTTTTTGGAGCCCATATTCTTTTTGTTAGCATTACAGCCCATATTGTGGCCACGGTTAAAAAATTTCGAGTCTGAACTGTTAGCATTACAGCCCATATTTCGGTGCGGTCTGAACTGTTTTTAATCCCGAAATTTCGAGTCACATTCAAACTGATTTTAAAAATAAATGTATATCAATATAAAATCCAACAAACTGTCCACGCATAAAAATCGATGCAATTTAAAATCTCAAAATGTAAAAAAGGAAATTTGAAACTAATTGCCGGTTTGATGTGTTTTAAAAATGTACATCCCATTTTTCATTACTGATAGGCCATTTTCTCGGCTAGCCGAATGAAGCTCTCCTCGTCTTGAAAGATTTGGAGCCCAACAGGTCTGACAATGCGACTTACTTAGCAAATCACAAAAAACGGGGTTGTGGCCGTGGACCCAGCTGCGCCCGTGGACCCAGCTGTGAGCCTCTCCACGTACAGTACTCTTCCGATGGAAGTCGGTCGTTGACCACATTGACCACGCCGCGGCGAGAGCACCAAGGCGGTGGACGACAGCGATGCCTAGGAAGGGGACGACGCGGAGCCGGGGAAGACGCGGCAGTGGATGCCTAGGTGGAGAGGAGTACGAGGGTTCATTGGTTCGGCTGCGGTGTGAGGCTGCCGTCGCCGCAGAATAACAGGGGGTGTGGGTGAGTAGAGGGATGGTCTGGCCAGCGGTGGGAGTAGTACGGGCGGTGAGGCCTCCGCGGCATCGCAACCGGCCACGGGAGGCAGGAGCACGAGGCCCGACCAACGCTGGTTTGGGCGGCTAGAGCAAGAAGACCAGAGCTTGAAGAAGCACTACGGCCGTTGGATGGACATCGTACGGCCACTGGAGCTAGAATCGTTCATATTGACTAAGTTGACAAAGCCCCCCGTCCCCGTCAACTTAGTTGGCCCACAGGTCAGCCTCCCACCATTGTGGGTCCCAGCTAGCAGGGGGCATTCATTTTTTTGTGCGTAATAAGGAGGCACTTCCTTGCGTGCGAAGATATAGCTGGTGGGTCCGACTTGTCAGCGGTGGGAACGTTTTTTTGTGAAATACAGAGGCCCTTCCGGTGGGTCCCAGCTATCAGGTGAAGGAATCATTATTTTGCGCGTAATAAGGAGGCATTTCCTTGCATGCGGCCATGGACCTAGTTGTCAGCCTCTCCACGCACAGTCTACTTCCGATGGTGTCGTTTGTTGACCATGTTGACCACTTCGCGTCGAGCGCATCCAAGGTGGTGGATGACGGCGAGGCCTAGGAAGGGGACGACGTAGAGCAGGGGAAGACGCGACAGTGGATGCCCACGCGGAGAGGAGTACGAGGGTTCATTGGTTTGGCTGCGGTGTGAGGCTGCCGTCATCGCATGGCCTGGCTAGCGGTGGGAGTAGTAGAGGGTGATGAGGCCTCAATGGCAGCACAGCCGACCACTGGAGGCAGGAGCAGGTGGTCTTGCCGACACTGGTTTGGGCGGCTGGTGCAAGAAGAGCAGCGATTGAAGAAGCAGCAGGACCGTTCGATTCAAATCCAATGGTTACTGCTGCTAGGATCGTTTGTTGACTATGTTGACAAGCCCTGCATATACGACAACTTAGTAGGCCCACAGGTCAGCCTCCCAACCGGTGCACCCCAGATGTCAGTGGGAGGAATCATTTTTTTGCGTAATAAGGAGGCAGTTGATTGCGTGCAGCCAGGCCAGCGGAGGGAGTAGGGTGGGTCGGGGAAGCCTGCGTGGCATCACAGCGGGCCACAAGAGGAGGGAGCAGGCAGTCCCGCCGGCGCTAGTTTAGGCGGCTGGAGTAGGAAGATCAAAGATTGAAGAAGCACGTCGGTCGTTGGATGGACATCCAACAGTCACTGTTGCTAGAATCGTGTGTTGACTCACAAAGCCTTGCGTAAACAAGTCAGCCTCGAAATCTATGGTGTGTACAACCCATTTGCTATTATTTTATAATTTTTACTCATTTTCTAATTCATATGGAATTTATTGCAGCCCATTTTCCATTTTTATAATTGCTGCTCATTTTCTAGTCAGTACCAGGGTTAAAAAATTAATTAAATATGTGGGAAATTTTGAAAATTCGCAATTTTTTGCGAGGAACAAAATATTCTTAATCCAAAAATTAGTAGCCATACTAAAACAAATTAAAAAATAAATTAGTACTATGTCATGTTAAGTCCAATGAAATACAGTATAAGATATCAATGAAGAACAAAAACAAAAAAGAAACTAATATCCCATTTGCTATATTTTTTTTGGAATTTTCAACCCCTTTTGATATTACTTTTAACAGACATTGACCATACTCTTTGGCCAGGCCGGAATGCATCTTGCAGCCTAGTAAGTCGGAGAAAAAAAATAGGCCTAGCTTGGGTATTCTTCAAAAAGAAATACTGGGCTACCTGCCGGGCTGGTCATGTTGTTAGACGGGCCACAAAGACCGCACAACCCAGTTTATAGCCTGCTCCTCCGAATTACTACTCAAAAAAATTGTGCAATTCTGTCGTTAATTGACTATACGTTGAAAATGATGTGGGTCCCAGATATCAGCAAGCGCCTCCATGGTGTTATTTATGTGCAGAAACAAAAGTTCTCGGAATGACATGAAACTTAACGGAACGTCTATTTGGAAATAATAAAAAATCCTTGCAAAAGATGAAGACCAGGGGGCCCACACCCTAGCCACGAGGGTGGGCGCGCGCCTGCCCCCCTAGGGCGCACCCCCTACCTCGTGGCCCCCTGGAGCTCCTCCGACCTCAACTCCAACTCTATATATTTGGTTTCCGAGAAAAAAACTAGAGAGAAGGATTCATCGCGTTTTACGATATGGAGCCGCCGCCAAGCCCTAAAACCTCTCAGGAGGGCTGATCTGGAGTCCGTTCGGGGCTCCGGAGAGGGGAATCCGTCACCATCGTCATCATCAACCATCCTCCATCACCAATTTCACGATGTTCACCCCCGTGCGTGAGTAATTCCATCGTAGGCTTGCTGGACGGTGATGGGTTGGATGAGATTTATCATGTAATCGAGTTAGTTTTGTTAGGGTGATCCCTAGTATCCACTATGTTCTGAGATTGATGTTGCTATGACTTTGCTATGCTTAATGCTTGTCATTAGGGCCCGAGTGCCATGATTACAGATCTGAACCTATTATGTTTTCATCAATATATGAGAGTTCTTGATCCTATCTTGCAAGTCTATAGTCACCTACTATGTGTTATGATCCGTTAACCCTGAAGTGACAATAATCGGAATAATTACCGGTGATGACCTGTAGTTTGAGGAGTTCATGTATTCACTATGCGTTAATGCTTTGGTCCGGTACTCTATTAAAAGGAGGCCTTAATATCCCTTAGTTTCCGATAGGACCCCGCAACCACGGAAGGATAGGGCAAAAGATGCCATGCAAGTTCTTTTCCATAAGCACGTATGACTATATTCAGAATACATGCCTACATTACATTGATGAATTGGAGCTAGTTCTGTGTCACCCTACGTTATGACTGTTACATGATGAACCGCATCCGGCATAATTCTCTATCACTGATCCATTGCCTACGAGCTTTCCCTATATTGTTCTTTGCTTATTTACTTTTCCGTTGCTATTGTTACAATCACTACAAAATACCAAAAACATTACTTTTGTTATCATTACCTTTTGCAACCGTTACCACTACTATCATATTACTTTGCTACGAAATACCTTGCTGCTGATATTAAGTTTCCAGGTGTGGTTGAATTGACAACTCAGCTGCTAATACTTGAGAATATTCTTTGGCTCCCCTTGTGTCGAATCAATAAATTTGGGTTGAATACTCTACCCTCGAAAACTGTTGCGATCCCCTATACTTGTGGGTTATCAAGACTATTTTCTGGCGCTGTTGCCAGGGAGCATAGCTCTATTCTTTGAGTCACTTGGGATTTATATCTGCTTATCATTATGAAGAACTTGAAAGATCCAAGAACCAAGATTTATCCCTCAACTACGAGGGGAGGTAAGGAACTGCCATCTAGCTTTGCACTTGATTCACCTTCTGTTTTGAGTAAGCTTGCGACACCTAAACCTGCTTCTGCCATTCAGTCTGATATGTCGCATGTTATTGATGATGCGACTTCTGCTATGCATGATACTTATGATGAAACTACTTCTATGCTTGATACTACTGTGCCACTTGGTGAATTCTTGATGAACAACTTGCTAGGGCTAGAGAGAATGAAATTATTGAAACTGATAATATTGACGAATGTGATGATGAAGACTCTCCCCCTAATATATATGAATTGCCTGTTGTTCCTGAGGGTTATGTTCTGGATGAAGAATTTGCTAGAGCTATTTTAGCTTGCAATGATAGATATGATCTAAAGAGGTTATTAGCTAAATGGAAGTAGCAATCCCTTAATGCTAGAATGAAACCTGACCCTGCTTTTGCTACTTCACCTATCTGTGTTACTGATAAGGATTATGAATTCTCTGTTGATCCTGATATAATTACTTTGGTTGAATCTGATCCTTTTTATGGCTATGAATCTGAAACTGTTGTGGCAAATCTTACTAAATTAAATGATATAGCTACCCTGTTCACTAATGATGAGAGAACTCGTTACTTTTATATCCTTAAAATATTCCCGTTCTCATTAAAGGGTGATGCTAAGATATGGTTTAATTCTCTTGATCCTGGTTGTGTGCATAGTCCCCAGGATATGATTTATTACTTCTCTGCTAAATATTTCCCTGCTCATAAGAAACAAGTTGCCTTAATGGATATATATAATATTGTGCAAATTGAAGAAGAGAGTCTCCCACAAGCTTGGGGGAGGCTTCTCCAATTACTTAATGCTTTGCCTGATCATCCTCTTAAGAAAAATGAAATACTTGGTATCTTTTATAATGGACTAACCGATGCTTCTAGAGATTACCTGGATAGTTGTGCTGGTTCTGTTTTCAGGGAAAGAACACCGGATGAAGCTAAAATTCTATTGAATAATATGTTGACAAATGAAAATAATTGGACACTTCCTGAGCCTATTCCTAAACCAACTCCGAAGAAAAGAGGTGTTCTATTTCTCAGTCCTGAAGATATGCAAGAGGCAAAGAAATCCATGAAATAAAAGGGTATTAAAGCTGAAGATGTTAAGAATTTACCTCCTATTGAAGAAATACACGATCTTAATTTACCGCCTGTTGAAGAAACATCTGATCTTAATCTCTTACCTATTGAAGAAATACATGGTCTTGATAACCCAACACAGGTAGTAAAGGTAAATTCTCTCTATAGATATGATAAAGCTGAAATCCCATTTACTAAGTTTGGTAGCCCATGCTTAGATGAGTTTGATAATTTTATGGTGAAGCAAGAAGATTTTAATGCTTATTTTGGTTGACAATTGAAATACAATTCAAATATGCTTGAACACTTGGGTGATTATATGGCTAATATCAAAGGTGAACTTAAACTTATTAGTAAACATGCTTCTATGGTTACCACTCAAGTAGAACAAGTACTTAAAGCTCAAAATGACTTGCTCAATGAATTGAATAGTAAGAAAAATGATAATGATGTTAGAGTTATGACTAGAGGTGGTAGAATGACTCAGGAACCTTTGTATCCTGAAGGCCACCCTAAGAGAATTGAGCAAGATTCTCAGAGAAATAATATAGATGCACCTAGTCCTTCTAAAAGGAAGAAAAAGAAAAATGATAGGACTTTGCATGCTTCTAGTGAACCTGTTATTGATACACCTGAGAACCCAAATGATATTTCTATTTCTGATGCTGAAACACAATCTGGTAATGAACCTGAAACTAGTGATAATGTCAATAATAATGTTCATGATGATGCTCAACCTAGCAATGATAATGATATGGAAATTGAACCTGATGTTGATCTTGATAACCCACAATCAAAGAATCAACGTTATGATAAGAAAGACTTTGTTGCTAGGAAACATGGTAAAGAAAGAGAACCATGGGTTCAAAAACCCATGCCTTTTCCTCCCAAACCATCCAAGAAAAAGGATGATGAGTATTTTGAGCGCTTTGCTGAAATGATTAGGCCTATCTTTTTGCATATGCGATTAACTGATATGCTCAAAATGAATCCTTATACTAAGTACATGAAAGATATTGTTACAAATAAAAGAAAGATACCGGAAGCTGGAATTTCCACCATGCTTGCTAATTATACTTTTAAGGGAGGAATACCAAAGAAACTTGGAGATCCAGGAGTACCCACTATACCATGCTCCATTAAAAGAAACTATGTTAAAACTGCTTTATGTGATCTTGGAGCCGGTGTTAGTGTTATGCCTCTCTCTTTATATCGTAGACTTGATTTGAATAAGTTGACACCTACTGAAATATCTTTGCAGATGGTTGATAAATCAACTGCTATACCTGTCGGTATTTGCGAGGATGTGCCTGTTGTAGTTGCAAACGTTACTATTTTAACGGGCTTTGTTATTCTTGATATTCCCGAGGGTGATAATATGTCAATTATTCTTGGAAGACCCTTTTTGAATACTGCAGGGGCTGTTATTGATTGCACTAAAGGCAATGTCACTTTTCATGTTAATGGTAATGAGCATACGGTACACTTTCCGAGGAAACAACCTCAAGTTCATAGTATCAATTCTATTGGAAAAATTCCATCGATTATTTTTCGAGGTTTTGAATTTCCTCTTCCTACTGTCAAGAAGAAATATGATATTCTTGTTATTGGGGATGTGCATATCCCCGTTGAGGTAACATAGTGTTATTCGAAATTTCTCCGGTTCCATGTTATTCGGAATGAGTTCGTTAACAAGACTTGATCAACCTTGTTAGTGGATTCCTTTTGATGATCATGAGATGGATGAAACTAGAAGGCACAACCTTCTGTACCCTCCTCTTACTTTTTGTTATTTATATTAAATAAAATAAAAATAATATTTTTCTGTCTGTTATCTGATTTATCCGTGCAATACAAAAATACCCTGAAAATAAAAGTTCTCCAAATGCCCTGAAATTTAAATATGATTTTTCTCGAATATTTGAGAATATTTGGCACCGAGAACACAACACGGGGGGCATCCACCTGACCACGAGGGTGAAGGGCATGCCCCCTGCCTCGTGGGCCCATGGTGGCCCCCTCCACTTATTCCTGCACCCACACACTTCTTCTTCCTCCCACAAACACGAATATCCAGCTCAAGCACGAGTTCTAGTTCATTTTACTGCCATTTTCGATCTCCTTGCTCAAAGCACCTCTCACAAAACTGCTTGGGGAGATTGTTCCTTGGTATGTGACTCCTCCATTGGTCCAATTAGTTTTTGTTCTAGTGCTTTATTCACTACAAATGTTTGCTGCTTGGGTGACCCTGTTCTTGAGCTTGCATGTCAAATTTATATGGTCAAAAGTAGTTTTGATGCATGATATCGGCTCTAGGAACTTGTAGGAGTAGTTGCTATCAATTTATTGAGTTTGGTTCACTTTTATTTGAAGTCACTAAAAATTTGAGAAATTTTTCATAGGAAGAAACATGTTTAGGAAAATGTACCAAGGTGGCTCTTCAAGGAAACAAGAGCCCAGGCTTGCAATGCGTGATGCTGATGATGAGCCACCAAGAGACGCTCCAGTGCGTCCTTGTGAATGGCCTTCGGAAAACTTTATGGATCGAGTGGGAATTAAGGAAGAATTTAACGCATATTTGCGTAACGCTGATCTTGTGAGCTTCGAGGAAGAAAAGTGCCGCCAGTATCACTATCTCACTAGTTCCTTTGTGAGGAGGTTTGAATTTTCATCTTCACGTAATTCTCCAACTGTCTTGTTTGATCTTTTTGAAAATTCTTACACTATGGACTTAGAGGATTTTACCACTGCTTGCAAGCTTCCACAATGGGGTAGTGTCAGGGAACCTCACAAATCTGAATTTAGAGGTTTTCTTGCTAGTATAACTGTGGGGTAATCTAGAGATATAACACAAGCTACCATAGGGAGCATTCACTTTCCTGCTATACATTATTTTGCTCTCTTCATAGGTAGATGCATTAATGGTAAAGATGAGGCATGTCACATGTGTGTCCCCGACCTCAGTATTCTTAGGAGTGTTGTGTTAGGAGGTAAATCTTATAACTTGGGAGCCATTGTTGCACGTAGGTTGCATCTTAATAGATTTAATGGAGATTTCTTTGGTGGAATTTATGCAACCCGCATAGCTAATTTTCTTGTTATAGCCATACATGAAGATGTTATTGAGTTTCCTCCTGCTTATTTGGATTATGAGGCTATGGTTCACCACCAGTTTCTCGAGAGGAATGAATCACCTCTCCAGTATCGCTTAATCTTTGACAGACGTCGTGATGTCCGTATTACTCTCCCTGCTCCTGCCTTCTTTGATTATCAGGCAAAAGGAAGATATGTTATTACCAGAGAGGAGGCAGATGAGCACGAGAGGAGGGCGGAGGCCGCTCATCGCCATGCTGCAGCTCAGGAGGCGATAACCGCTGCATCTCAGTACGACCCCGACTATTACTATGGATATCCGCACCGTGGCCATAGACCAACTTAGGCCAAAAGTCTAAGCTTGGGGGAGTACGTATTTCCCACCGACATTACATTCATGTTCACACACTCATTGCTAGATGTCGGTGCTCATACTTTTTCATTGTATCATCCATGCTAGTTTATTTCCCTTTTTTATGCTTTCTTCTTGTGTGCTTAATAAAACCTTAAGAAAAAACAAAAAAATTAGTTGTAGTTTTAAATTAGTTTACTTTCCATGCTTGTAGTAGTAATTAAAAAGAAAACCCAAAAAGATTTCATGTTCTTCTTTTACTTGTTGGGAGCTTTCCCGTATAAATAGTTTTATTTCTTTTCTTTTCTTTGGGGGTCGATAGGAGAAGACCATGATTAAATTGTTGAAGTGGCTCTTATATGCATTATTGTTGATCTGACAAAAGAGCCCATATCACCTTGTCTTCTCTCTTGAATTGAATGCTTGCAGATTCCATCTTAGTCCAATGCACGTGCACTATTATTATTATCCACATCGTTCGGTCGTGCAAGTGAAAGGCAATTATGACGATATATGATGGACTGATTGAGATGAGAAAAGCTGGTATGAACTCGACCTCTCTTGTTTTTGTAAATATGATTAGTTCATCGTTCCTGATTCAGCCTATTATGAATAAACATGTTTGCAATGACAACCAGAGATCATAGTTTCTTGTGCCATGCTTGATTAGATAGGAGCTTATAATGGTTCACCCTGCGTGCCAACATGCTATTAAAATGGTTGTGATGTGGTATGATAGGGTGGTATCCTCCTATGAATGATTTAAGTGACTTGACTTGGCACATGTTCACGCATGTAGTTGAAACAAAATCAACATAGCCTTCACGATATTTATGTTCATGGTGGATTATATCCTACTCATGCTTGCATTCGGTGTTGATTAATTTTAATGCATGTTCATGACTGTTGTCGCTCTCTAGCTGGTCGCTTCCCAGTCTTTTGCTAGCCTTCACCTGTACTAAGCGGGAATACTGCTTGTGCATCCAATCCCATAAACCCCAAAGTTCTTCCATATGACTCCATGATACTTCTCTGTCGTATCTACTTTTCCAAACACTTTTGCCCTTGTTTTGGACTCTAACTTGCATGATTTGAATGGAACTAACACGGACTGACGCTGTTTTCAGCAGAATTGCCATGGTGTTATTTATGTGTAGAAACAAAAGTTCTCGGAATGACCTGAAACTTCACGGAACGTCTATTTGGAAATAATAAAAAATCCTTGCAAAAGAGGAAGACCAGGGGGCCCACCACCTGTCCACGAGGGTGGGGGGCGCGCCCCCTACCTCGTGGGCCCCCTGGAGCTCCTCTGACCTCAACTACAACTCTATATATTTGGTTTCAGAGAGAAAAAAATCAGAGAGAAGGATTCATCGCGTTTTACGATACGGAGCCGCCGCCAAGCCCTAAAACCTCTTGGGAGGGCTGATCTGGAGTCCGTTCGGGGCTCCGGAGAGGGGAATCTGTCACCATCGTCATCATCAACCTTCCTCCATCACCAATTTCATGATGCTCACCGCCGTGCGTGAGTAATTCCATCGTAGGCTTGCTGGACGGTGATGGGTTGGATGAGATTTATCATGTAATCGAGTTAGTATTGTTAGGGTTTGATCCTGACTATCCACTATGTTCTGAGATTGATGTTGCTATGACTTTGCTATGCGTAATGCTTGTCACTAGGGCCCGAGTGCCATGATTTTAGATCTAAACCTATTATGTTTTCATCAATATATGAGAGTTCTTGATCCTATCTTGCAAGTCTATAGTCACCTACTATGTGTTATGATCCGTTAACCCCGAAGTGACAATAATCGGAATAATTACCGGTGATGACCGTAGTTTGAGGACTTCATGTATTCACTATGTGTTAATGCTTTGGTCCGGTACTCTATTAAAAGGAGGCCTTAATATCCCTTAGTTTCCGATAGGACCCCGCAGCCACGGGAGGATAGGGTAAAAGATGTCATGCAAGTTCTTTTCCATAAGCACGTATGACTATATTCGGAATACATGCCTACATTACATTGATGAATTGGAGCTAGTTCTGTGTCACCCTACGTTATGACTGTTACATGATGAACCGCATCCGGCATAATTCTCTATCACTGATCCATTGCCTACGAGCTTTCCCTATATTGTTCTTTGCTTATTTACTTTTCCGTTGCTATTGTTACAATCACTACAAAATACCAAAAACATTACTTTTGTTATCATTACCTTTTGCAACCGTTACCACTACTATCATATTACTTTGCTATGAAATACCTTGCTGCTGATATTAAGTTTCCAGGTGTGGTTGAATTGACAACTCAGCTGCTAATACTTGAGAATATTCTTTGGCTCCCCTTGTGTCGAATCAATAAATTTGGGTTGAATACTCTACCCTCGAAAACTGTTGCGATCCCCTATACTTGTGGGTTATCAAGACTATTTTCTGGCGCTGTTGCCAGGGAGCATAGCTCTATTCTTTGAGTCACTTGGGATTTATATCTGCTTATCATTATGAAGAACTTGAAAGATCCAAGAACCAAGATTTATCCCTCAACTACGAGGGGAGGTAAGGAACTGCCATCTAGCTCTGCACTTGATTCACCTTCTGTTTTGAGTAAGCTTGCGACACCTAAACCTGCTTCTGCCATTCAGTCTGATATGTCGCATGTTATTGATGATGCGACTTCTGCTATGCATGATACTTATGATGAAACTACTTCTATGCTTGATACTACTGTGCCACTTGGTGAATTCTTGATGAACAACTTGCTAGGGCTAGAGAGAATGAAATTATTGAAACTGATAATATTGACGAATGTGATGATGAAGACTCTCCCCCTAATATATATGAATTGCCTGTTGTTCCTGAGGGTTATGTTCTGGATGAAGAATTTGCTAGAGCTATTTTAGCTTGCAATGATAGATATGATCTAAAGAGGTTATTAGCTAAATGGAAGTAGCAATCCCTTAATGCTAGAATGAAACCTGACCCTGCTTTTGCTACTTCACCTATCTGTGTTACTGATAAGGATTATGAATTCTCTGTTGATCCTGATATAATTACTTTGGTTGAATATGATCCTTTTTATGGCTATGAATCTGAAACTGTTGTGGCAAATCTTACTAAATTAAATGATATAGCTACCCTGTTCACTAATGATGAGAGAACTCGTTACTTTTATATCCTTAAAATATCCCCGTTCTCATTAAAGGGTGATGCTAAGATATGGTTTAATTCTCTTGATCCTGGTTGTGTGCATAGTCCCCAGGATATGATTTATTACTTCTCTGCTAAATATTTCCCTGCTCATAAGAAACAAGTTGCCTTAATGGATATATATAATATTGTGCAAATTGAAGAAGAGAGTCTCCCACAAGCTTGGGGGAGGCTTCTCCAATTACTTAATGCTTTGCCTGATCATCCTCTTAAGAAAAATGAAATACTTGGTATCTTTTATAATGGACTAACCGATGCTTCTAGAGATTACCTGGATAGTTGTGCTAGTTCTGTTTTCAGGGAAAGAACACCGGATGAAGCTAAAATTCTATTGAATAATATGTTGACAAATGAAAATAATTGGACACTTCCTGAGCCTATTCCTAAACCAACTCCGAAGAAAAGAGGTGTTCTATTTCTCAGTCCTGAAGATATGCAAGAGGCAAAGAAATCCATGAAATAAAAGGGTATTAAAGCTGAAGATGTTAAGAATTTACCTCCTATTGAAGAAATACACGGTCTTAATTTACCGCCTGTTGAAGAAACATCTGATCTTAATCTCTTACCTATTGAAGAAATACATGGTCTTGATAACCCAACACAGGTAGTAAAGGTAAATTCTCTCTATAGATATGATAAAGCTGAAATCCCATTTACTAAGTTTGGTAGCCCATGCTTAGATGAGTTTGATAATTTTATGGTGAAGCAAGAAGATTTTAATGCTTATTTTGGTTGACAATTGAAATACAATTCAAATATGCTTGAACACTTGGGTGATTATATGGCTAATATCAAAGGTGAACTTAAACTTATTAGTAAACATGCTTCTATGGTTACCACTCAAGTAGAACAAGTACTTAAAGCTCAAAATGACTTGCTCAATGAATTGAATAGTAAGAAAAATGATAATGATGTTAGAGTTATGACTAGAGGTGGTAGAATGACTCAGGAACCTTTGTATCCTGAAGGCCACCCTAAGAGAATTGAGCAAGATTCTCAGAGAAATAATATAGATGCACCTAGTCCTTCTAAAAGGAAGAAAAAGAAAAATGATAGGACTTTGCATGCTTCTAGTGAACCTGTTATTGATACACCTGAGAACCCAAATGATATTTCTATTTCTGATGCTGAAACACAATCTGGTAATGAACCTGAAACTAGTGATAATGTCAATAATAATGTTCATGATGATGCTCAACCTAGCAATGATAATGATCTGGAAATTGAACCTGGTGTTGATCTTGATAACCCACAATCAAAGAATCAACGTTATGATAAGAAAGACTTTGTTGCTAGGAAACATGGTAAAGAAAGAGAACCATGGGTTCAAAAACCCATGCCTTTTCCTCCCAAACCATCCAAGAAAAAGGATGATGAGTATTTTGAGCGCTTTGCTGAAATGATTAGGCCTATCTTTTTGCATATGCGATTAACTGATATGCTCAAAATGAATCCTTATACTAAGTACATGAAAGATATTGTTACAAATAAAAGAAAGATACCGGAAGCTGGAATTTCCACCATGCTTGCTAATTATACTTTTAAGGGAGGAATACCAAAGAAACTTGGAGATCCAGGAGTACCCACTATACCATGCTCCATTAAAAGAAACTATGTTAAAACTGCTTTATGTGATCTTGGAGCCGGTGTTAGTGTTATGCCTCTCTCCTTATATCATAGACTTGATTTGAATAAGTTGACACCTACTGAAATATCTTTGCAAATGGTTGATAAATCAACTGCTATACATGTCGGTATTTGCGAGGATGTGCCTGTTGTAGTTGCAAACGTTACTATTTTAACGGACTTTGTTATTCTTGATATTCCCGAGGGTGATAATATGTCAATTATTCTTGGAAGACCCTTTTTCAATACTGCAGGGGCTGTTATTGATTGCACTAAAGGCAATGTCACTTTTCATGTTAATGGTAATGAGCATACGGTACACTTTCCGAGGAAACAACCTCAAGTTCATAGTATCAATTCTATTGGAAAAATTCCATCGATTATTTTTCGAGGTTTTGAATTTCCTCTTCCTACTGTCAAGAAGAAATATGATATTCTTGTTATTGGGGATGTGCATATCCCCGTTGAGGTAACATAGTGTTATTCGAAATTTCTCCGGTTCCATGTTATTCGGAATGAGTTCATTAACAAGACTTGATCAACCTTGTTAGTGGATTCCTTTTGATGATCATGAGATGGATGAAACTAGAAGGCACAACCTTCTGTACCCTCCTCTTGCTTTTTGTTATTTATATTAAATAAAATAAAAATAATATTTTTCTGTCTGTTATCTGATTTATCCGTGCAATACAAAAATACCCCGAAAATAAAAGTTCTCCAAATGCCCTGAAATTTAAATATGATTTTTTCTCGAATATTTGAGAATATTTGGCACCGAGAACACAACACGGGGGGCATCCACCTGACCACGAGGGTGAAGGGCGCGCCCCCTACCTCGTGGGCCCATGGTGGCCCCCTCCACTTATTCCTGCACCCACACACTTCTTCTTCCTCCCACAAACACGAATATCCAACTCAAGCACGAGTTCTAGTTCATTTTACTGCCATTTTCAATCTCCTTGCTCAAAGCACCTCTCACAAAACTGCTTGGGGAGATTGTTCCTTGGTATGTGACTCCTCCATTGGTCCAATTAGTTTTTGTTCTAGTGCTTTATTCACTGCAAATGTTTGCTGCTTGGGTGACCCTGTTCTTGAGCTTGCATGTCAAATTTATATGGTCAAAAGTAGTTTTGATGCATGATATCGGCTCTAGGAACTTGTAGGAGTAGTTGCTATCAATTTATTGAGTTTGGTTCACTTTTATTTGAAGTCACTAAAAATTTGAGAAATTTTTCATAGGAAGAAGCATGTTTAGGAAAATGTACCAAGGTGGCTCTTCAAGGAAACAAGAGCCCAGGCTTGCAATGCGTGATGCTGATGATGAGCCACCAAGAGACGCTCCAGTGCGTCCTTGTGAATGGCCTTCGGAAAACTTTATGGATCGAGTGGGAATTAAGGAAGAATTTAACGCATATTTGCGTAACGCTGATCTTGTGAGCTTCGAGGAAGAAAAGTGCCGCCAGTATCACTATCTCACTAGTTCCTTTGTGAGGAGGTTTGAATTTTCATCTTCACGTAATTCTCCAACTGTCCTGTTTGATCTTTTTGAAAATTCTTACACTATGGACTTAGAGGATTTTACCACTGCTTGCAAGCTTCCACAATGGGGTAGTGTCAGGGAACCTCACAAATATGAATTTAGAGGTTTTCTTGCTAGTATAACTGTGGGGTAATCTAGAGATATAACACAAGCTACCATAGGGAGCATTCACTTTCCTGCTATACATTATTTTGCTCTCTTCATAGGTAGATGCATTAATGGTAAAGATGAGGCATGTCACATGTGTGTCCCCGACCTCAGTATTCTTAGGAGTGTTGTGTTAGGAGATAAATCTTATAACTTGGGAGCCATTGTTGCACGTAGGTTGCATCTTAATAGATTTAATGGAGATTTCTTTGGTGGAATTTATGCAACCCGCATAGCTAATTTTCTTGTTATAGCCATACATGAAGATGTTATTGAGTTTCCTCCTGCTTATTTGGATTATGAGGCTATGGTTCACCACCAGTTTCTCGAGAGGAATGAATCACCTCTCCAGTATTGCTTAATCTTTGACAGACGTCGTGATTTCCGTATTACTCTCCCTGCTCCTGCCTTCTTTGATTATCAGGCAAAAGGAAGATATGTTATTACCAGAGAGGAGGCAGATGAGCACGAGAGGAGGGCGGAGGCCGCTCGTCGCCATGCTGCAGCTCAGGAGGCGATAACCGCTGCATCTCAGTACGACCCCAACTATTACTATGGATATCTGCCAGGCCAACCGTGGCCATAGACCAACTTAGGCCAAAAGTCTAAGCTTGGGGGAGTACGTATTTCCCACCGACATTACATTCATGTTCACACACTCATTGCTAGATGTCGGTGCTCATACTTTTTCATTGTATCATCCATGCTAGTTTATTTCCCTTTTTTATGCTTTCTTCTTGTGTGCTTAATAAAACCTTAAGAAAAAACAAAAAAATTAGTTGTAGTTTTAAATTAGTTTACTTTCCATGCTTGTAGTAGTAATTAAAAAGAAAACCCAAAAAGATTTCATGTTCTTCTTTTACTTGTTGGGAGCTTTCCCGTATAAATAGTTTTATTTCTTTTCTTTTCTTTGGGGGTCGATAGGAGAAGACCATGATTAAATTGTTGAAGTGGCTCTTATATGCATTATTGTTGATCTGACAAAAGAGCCCATATCACCTTGTCTTCTCTCTTGAATTGAATGCTTGCAGATTCCATCTTAGTCCAATGCACGTGCACTATTATTATTATCCACATCGTTCGGTCGTGCAAGTGAAAGGCAATTATGACGATATATGATGGACTGATTGAGATGAGAAAAGCTGGTATGAACTCGACCTCTCTTGTTTTTGTAAATATGATTAGTTCATCGTTCCTGATTCAGCCTATTATGAATAAACATGTTTGCAATGACAACTAGAGATCATAGTTTCTTGTGCCATGCTTGATTAGATAGGAGCTTATAATGGTTCACCCTGCGTGCCAACATGCTATTAAAATGGTTGTGATGTGGTATGATAGGGTGGTATCCTCCTATGAATGATTTAAGTGACTTGACTTGGCACATGTTCACGCATGTAGTTGAAACAAAATCAACATAGCCTTCACGATATTTATGTTCATGGTGGATTATATCCTACTCATGCTTGCATTCGGTGTTGATTAATTTTAATGCATGTTCATGACTGTTGTCGCTCTCTAGCTGGTCGCTTCCCAGTCTTTTGCTAGCCTTCACCTGTACTAAGCGGGAATACTGCTTGTGCATCCAATCCCATAAACCCCAAAGTTCTTCCATATGACTCCATGATACTTCTCTGTCGTATCTACTTTTCCAAACACTTTTGCCCTTGTTTTGGACTCTAACTTGCATGATTTGAATGGAACTAACACGGACTGACGCTGTTTTCAGCAGAATTGCCATGGTGTTATTTATGTGTAGAAACAAAAGTTCTCGGAATGACCTGAAACTTCACGGAACGTCTATTTGGAAATAATAAAAAATCCTTGCAAAAGAGGAAGACCATGGGGCCCACCACCTGTCCACGAGGGTGGGGGGCGCGCCCCCCTACCTCGTGGGCCCCCTGGAGCTCCTCTGACCTCAACTACAACTCTATATATTTGGTTTCAGAGAGAAAAAAATCAGAGAGAAGGATTCATCGCGTTTTACGATACGGAGCCGCCGCCAAGCCCTAAAACCTCTTGGGAGGGCTGATCTGGAGTCCGTTCGGGGCTCCGGAGAGGGGAATCTGTCACCATCGTCATCATCAACCTTCCTCCATCACCAATTTCATGATGCTCACCGCCGTGCGTGAGTAATTCCATCGTAGGCTTGCTGGACGGTGATGGGTTGGATGAGATTTATCATGTAATCGAGTTAGTATTGTTAGGGTTTGATCCTGACTATCCACTATGTTCTGAGATTGATGTTGCTATGACTTTGCTATGCATAATGCTTGTCACTAGGGCCCGAGTGCCATGATTTTAGATCTAAACCTATTATGTTTTCATCAATATATGAGAGTTCTTGATCCTATCTTGCAAGTCTATAGTCACCTATTATGTGTTATGATCCGTTAACCCCGAAGTGACAATAATCGGGATACTTACCGGTGATGACCGTAGTTTGAGGAGTTCATGTATTCACTACGTGTTAAACTTTGGTCCGGTACTCTATTAAAATGAGGCCTTAATATCCCTTAGTTTCCGCTAGGACCCCGCTGCCACGGGAGGGTAGGACAAAAGATGTCATGCAAGTTCTTTTCCATAAGCACGTATGACTATATTTGGAATACATGCCTACATTAAATTGATGAATTGGAGCTAGTTCTGTGTCACCCTAGGTTATGACTGTTACATGATGAACCGCATCCGGCATAATTCTCTATCACCGATCCATTGCCTACGAGCTTTCCATATATTTTCTTCGCTTATTTACTTTTCTGTTGCTATTGCTATCATCACTACAAAATACCAAAAACATTACTTTTGCTACCATTACCTTTTGCTACCGTTACCACTACTATCATACCACTTTGCTACTAAATACTTTGTTGCAGATATTAAGTTTCCAGGTGTGGTTGAATTGACAACTTAGCTGCTAATACTTGAGAATATTCTTTGGCTCCCCTTGTGTCGAATCAATAAATTTGGGTTGAATACTCTACCCTCGAAAACTGTTGCGATCCCCTATACTTGTGGGTTATCACGCACCAAGGCGGAGGATAAAGTGTTGTCGCCATTGTGCTGGGCTGGATTGGACATTCTTATTGAAAAATAAAAATGAACCGGAACTATTTACGATGTTGACTACGATTTGCATGGGTCTGCTGGTTGTAGGAAGAAAATGCTGGGAGAAATAAGACTGGTCGCTATCTTTGCCTAAGAATAATATCGTCTAAATGTAACGACACTATCATAGGAAATAATATCCTCCTGTTAAATCATGAATTTAAAGAACTGGTGCACGAGAATTTAGCTTTATTTAATTATTTAATTATTTATGTTTAGGGGACCATGAGCATGTACCTGGTCCGGATTCATGTGAGAGCCTCCCTTCCAGTTAATTATGGGTTTCTCTATTGGGCCTTCATCAGTGGGTTGCATGTTATTAACAAGTGGAAAATGTGTTCCGTACGAAAAATAGTATGCACTATGTACGGTGCGGGGCACTAAAGGATCGAACCATGCAACGACTTCCAAAACATTGTGTTTGTCGTTCTAACAACACATTTATTCAACCAACATACGGAATATACTACTGATAGTACATTGAAAACTGCAGCAGCAGGAACCAGGGCTGGGGGTGTAACAGAAGCAGTAAGTAGGCCAGAAGAGTAAAGACGCAGCTCTCTCTTCCAAACCAAACATCAGCTATCATTACAAAAGGGCTACCAAAAAAGAACAAGTGTATGCATCAAACTAAATAAAGATCCTACTACAGCAAGTGTACGCATCTAACTAACTGGCTCAGTTAGACGTTACTATTTATTAAGCTGTGGGGATTGCCTGGCGGCTTGAACCAGATGTGTACCTGACGAGGGAAACTCCAGCCAGCAGGTCGAAGTCTGATACTTGCGGCCCTCTCTCCTACTTTGGGCTGCAAAGCGTGGTAGCACATATCAGGGTATGGTGCATGCAGAGACGCATGGTACGTTGTGTACACAGAGTTTTGCCTGATGAACGAAACTGCGCTGCCATCATGATCCTTGCCATCGGTTATCTCTTGGTTAATTGGATAATTCAGTCCAAAAAACAGAGAGCGTGTACCAAGGCTACTTACCAACCTCTAGTAAAAAAATTCCTGAAGGCCCAGAGAAGCTGGGATCCTGCTCAAAGACCTTGCAGGGACTGTGATTGTATTCCGCGAAACAACACGTCCGATACGTGCGAACGATCGTCAATCGTTCGTCGTCGTCTGATCGAGCTAGGAACCACCTGCAACTGCCATGCTACTTTTCTTTGAAAGGTTCTGGGATTATGATGGGTAGGGACACCAGGCGGCCTACAACATCATATCAAGTTGGAGTCAAATAACCCTAAAAAATGTTGGAGTCAAATAAAAAAGGGTTCTTGATGTAGTCAATCTTAAGAACAACATGTTATGAGCATGAATATTTTTTTAGTAAATGTTGACAGTAATATACCATAGGAAAGTAACATATTGTTGTAATAGTTGTTTGTAGCGATGACTGGAGTAGGCCAGCAATACGTCCAGCCATAGAAGGAGTCGACAGCGTAAATGAAGCCCTTGTGTTCAATGGCATCAGAGAACCATGGAGGATGTATGATCCTGTGATGGATGTGCAGATTTATCCACTTACCGCAGTGACCTGTCAGATAGGGGAGACAGCGGTTAAAGAACGCAATTAGCCTGAAGTCTTTATAATTCATGGATCTTGTGGGCAGTTGGCAGATTACAACCTTGAGTAAATCAAACTTGGTATCATGTTGGCTATTATAAGGTTCCGAGTATTCTAGGCCGCGGTGCCAAAGCAGTGAAGTGTTAATCGAAGGCAGGGGGATCAATCGCCGGGTGTAGACCTCCACGACCATCCAGCTGCCGCGACCGTCGATGAGCACCATCCAAGATGTGTTCATGCCAACCCAGTACATACCGTTAATGTAGTTGAGGGTGACGGGGATCGGATCGCAGTCAAGGGGGTTGATGCTCGCCACCCTATGATCGTTATGCTGCGTGACACGCCCTTTCTGAAGATCAGGTGGCATCAGCAAGCAAGGAGCTGGCTTAAAAAGCTCCGGCCTGAGGGCTTTGAGTAAATGGTACAGCCCCAACAAGCATGCAACGAGCGGCATGGTACTGAGATTGTCCACACGCGAAACAATGAGCTTGATTACCTCTGTGGGGAGCGAATTCTAGCCACTCTTTTGGCGGAAGCTGCTCGGTTCTGCCATTGTTAGTGCTTGGGTTTCGGAGGAGGGGGAGGCGCCTTAGCGTGGATGGAAGATTGGACGAGATTATGTGTGGACAAATATGGAGAAGCGAATATGTGCTGCGGGAAGTGGACAGGTGATGATGACTACAACACTCCGCTTGACTTACAAGACACATACCGACAGCATAGGGTCATATCGATGCCACACAACTTGCTTGGGTGATTACAGTACTGGTACTCCCTACAATACCTACTACTATGCCCTAAATTTCTTGAGTAGAGTAGTAGTGGAGTAGGACTGGAGGAGTAGTATATTCTAATCTAAAAATAGTTACAAAGTTCAATGCCCGAGCGTGGAACGACTACGAACCGCCATCGGTGCTAACTCCAATCCCTAGCAAACGTTCACTGGGACACATGGCAGTTGCAAACGCCCACGACGCAGTTACAGTACATGTGTAAGGGTGGCGGTTTTGTCAAATACTATGGCTTAAAAACTGGCCTCCGTCGGATGGAAATCTGCCGGTTACGTGGGATTCACCCTGATTGAGCTCGTGGTGAACAATCGCCAGATATCATTACTAAAAAAGGTTAAAACACCCGGGGCTATAACTTGCACCGGCTGACCACTAACAATGATACTAACATAGTTGTAAAATGGTCAAAGATCGTGGCTACGTGGTGTTTGGAATTATATGCAAAAAAATAGCAAGATGCCCATGCATTGCATGGAACATCAAGATGCATTTTTTTTTACAAAAACACCTATTGTGATTGACCCATGCAGGAGTAATCGCATGTGTAAAAACTAATGATATCTTGAGAATTTTATCGGAAAATGGTATGTCGACCATTTCATCGAAAAAATGATATCTCGAGAAAGATGATAGAGGTGAGGAGGAGTGGGGCGTGGTGGTGACTGGTGGTCGGACTGGGCGGAGGCATGGGGATGGATGGCGCCAGCAGCGGCCACCATGCCAGATTGTTCCAGATACTTCCTTTTTTAATTGCTCAGCAACGAGGTTGTGGGAGATAAGGATGAACGGGGCAAGGCCTTATCTGTAAATGTGGAGAGAGGTGTGGGTATCTTTTGTAAAATTTTCATAGTTTGCTTTCTATCCATCAGATATAGATCGGGCAGTCTATATTATAAGATGGCAGGCACACCATCATCACCAACTCGTTTTTTCTCTACTCCTACTCCTATAAAAGACTCAGTTGGTGATGATGGTGTGTCTGCCATCCGCCATTTCTGACCATTAGATCTACATCTAACGACTGTGATGTAAGTTGTGGCCTTTTGCAACAATTCCCACTTCTCTTCTCCAGTTTACAAAAAATCCCTTAGTATCTTGAAACCAACCACATTCCTCCCTTACTTCATCAAAAGAGCCCAAAGAATATATTTGGAGTGAAACATCAGATACTTTTAGTGATATATATATATCAAAAGTAAACTGCTTTCTTTCAAATTTGTGAATATGTATTATTCTACTTTGGATCTGTTGCAACAGTCGGGCTCATTGTTATAAAGGTTTATCTCTTGCATTCTCCCCAACCAACACCTAGTGTACTGGTCCGGGCCGGATGCTTGCAACACGATGACCTAAGTTCGAATTCTGTCCTAAACTTTTGCTTTTTATATTTTGTTAATATATACTTCTTTCGCTACTGTACTGGCAGTGGAACCCACAGAGTACTTAGAATACACGATTAAGGATGGATTTGTTTCTTTTTAACTTTCTGTATGAGTCTATAGCCAGCCTGCAAGTCATGTACAAAGGTTTAACGGAGGGGTTTGATCGAGGCGAGGAGGCGTGTTCAGCCGCGCGTGCAGCGGACGGTGCAGTACTATTCGATTTGTAAGCTACAACTAGTATATTATAAAAAACAAACAAGAGTAGTAGAGATAGAGATAAGAATAGAGACTAGGGAGGAGCACCATCTACTGCTTCGTGGGCTACTCCTGCGCTCCATTCGGCGGCCGCAACATCGGCAAATTTGACAATTTTGACCTCGGGACGAAATCAAATCACAGAATGAACTGCCCGTGAAACTATGATTTTGTCCCGAGGTCAAAATTATCAAATTTTCCCTGCAACGTCCCCTACAGCCACTCCATCATGCGCTCCATTCGGCGGACGCTGTTGAAATTTGGGGAGCGCACTCTCGCGACTGCTGGCAGCGACGAGTTCATCGACGACGACTTCTTCCCCGACCTCAGCAACCTCTTCCTCAATGACATGGGCGACAACCTCAACGCCAACGGTGCTGCTCCCGTTGCACCGTATGTGTTGCTGTCCTTCCTACTCAAAATCATGGTAGAATTCATGTATCTAGTGTGTGTCCTAGATTCAATCTGTTCATGTACTATGCTAGTCCACATGATTAGTTTAATCTCTGTTATAGCCGTCATGATTTATTTTGTGCTTATTCAGACTAAATCTCGTAGTAACTTGCTCATATGTTCAACTAGCGGAATGTCCCCTATAGCCACTCCCGTTTCATGGACGGCCTGGTCGATGCCTCCAAGGATCCCTTCGTCTACTGCTATGAGTGCTCGATGCCGTTTTGGGGCTCATCGGCGGACATCGCGCATCACCTCACGCAGGCATGCGGCGATCACTACTGGCCCTTGGCAGAGAACATCAAGTACGATACGTGCTACCCGTTCACCATGCCGGAGTCGCTGGAGGATCACCGCCGCCTGCTAGCCTCGGAGGAGGATGGTAGCGTCTTCCTCTTGATCGTGGGCACCAGCGAGGCCCGCGCAGGCCGCCGCCCCATCTCTGTAGTGTGCGCCAGGGGCGACGCCACTGACGCTGACACTGACACGAGGCCGATGTATGGGTGCGTGCTCACTATTACTACCCCTCGGAGGTACGTGGGCGGCGACACTAGCTACATCAAGCTGACTTGGACTCTGCCGAGCTGGGTCCTTCCCACCGATGTGGACATGGAAGACACATGGTATGATTTGACCCCCAACAATGTGCACGGGGACTCCAACGAGGTTCACCTAGACATCTGCATTACCAAGTTAAATGTTGATCATTAGTCTTCGCTCAATGTAATCCGTTGTCTAAGCATGTGGAGACTTCCATGCATGATCTTGCTCTATTGGAGTGTCGCGCATGAATAAAAGTGTATCCATTTATGGTTTAGTCTAGAATCTTCCATGTATGAATTATTACTACAGTGCTGGTGAAAGACTTATGACGTGCCATTTCTTACATCTCCTCTGCCCCCTTCCAAGTCATCCTGATTTAATCCCTCCGTATAGGTGTATAAGGGCATGGTTAATACTTAAATAGTATAGCCAACTGTTGACTACAAGAAAGTGCCATGTCATATGTAGCCAACATGTATAACAATGGATACTCAAAAACTAATTCTTGAAGATCATTTCTTGCAAAGCACAATAAGTGTTATTTCTTCACAAGTTTTGGATGCAGGTTGAACAGTTGAACGCTTTTGTTTGCAAAAGATACTTTTTTATCTATTTCACCTGGATGTTTGTGAGCTCTAGAGATGAAATAATATCCAAAGAAACCTATCGATACCCATTGCACATGAGATGACCCCCACATCCATTGTCAAAATAAACAACTCCCCGATCAATGCATTGCACTCTTCCATGCAACGCAAGGGCACCTTACTATAGATTAGTATGACCAAAAATTTAACTAACATTATATATAGTACGATAAATGCTGATGCATGTCACCTAAAATTATATCATTGAAAACTATGTTCAAATACGAATCCAACGATATTGTTTTTGTTGACATGCACTAACATTTTGTCAGTTAAATCTTCAGTCAAATTCAATGGGGGATAAACCACGACCGATGTAGTACTAGTGTAGAGGGCGGCGCTGCATAGGAGTCTCGCCCCGCTCGTGACGCTGCAGTAAAGTCGTCATATCACAAAACCCAACCACCCCCAGTAATAAGTGGCCTGGTAAAATAAACGGACAAGCAACCATCACATCCCTTCGTCTTTTTTGCATTTCATCTCTCTGCATTTACTTTCTCCGGTTCATCTCGCACACTCGATCCCTAGCTACTACTCCTAGTATCCCTAGTTACTAATCCTAGGGCCAGTTCTTTTGCGGCTTAGAAAATAAGTCGTCTCTTCCCCAGCTTTTCCAATAAGACTAGTCACAGTGGAGAGTAACATTAAGGCGCCTCACTTAGTTATTTGGGCTTCACAACTTGTTAGGCAAAAAATTTGATACATGGTGTAGGAAGCGGTTTGGGAATTTGCATGCCTTTCCGACCAGTGAGATAGTACAAAGTACGACAGAGAAATAACCACTAAGAAGGAAGCTAAAGGTAAAAAAATCAAACGAGCATTTTTGCATTGAATCGTTTCATAAGCTTGACTAGTGTTGTTTTTCTACTTTTACAAAAACCGCATCATAATGTTAAAACGTGCATTTGCATGTACATAAGTAATATAGTACTCCTCCGTATAGGTGTATAAAGTCTTCCCTCCTTCTTGGTCATGGTGCACAACCAAAGATGACTTATTCACCTGGACGGAGGGAGTAGCACAGTTTGCAAGCATATATAGAGAGAGACGTGTAGTGCGATAGTATATAGTAAAGTTTGTGTTATATGCACCTACTTACAAAATGCGTACGTGTACACAAGGTTTCCAAACTTTCCCTCTTACATACTTAATTGAGGACGCTAATAATTCCCCAACGTTCAGAATTTATCATTTGCGTCCCAAAACTAATGAGATCACCTTATGAAACTAAATTATACTCCTACTAAAAGCCACGACGCTCGCAGGAGCGCTTGCGGCGCGCCACGAGTGCCCTGGTGCGCGGCCGTTTCCCAGCGTGCCGACACAACGCCTCTTCCTCAGCCTCGCAACTCGCGAGGTGCTGATGGGCGGCTTGCCGGCGGGCGAGCGCGATCTCACCGGTGTGGTGATCCGGCGCCAACAGGTACTCCTCCTCGCTAGAAGCATGCACCCGGTCCACGTATCGCCAAGCGTAGATGAGGCGATTAGGCCCGACTGCACTCAAGGCTTTGGAACGGGCGTCCTCCGCCACCCTCACGGCCCTTGCACGAGCCTTCTGCCAAAGAGCCAATTACTTGACTCTCTCAGACGTGACATAGACCTGCCAGGCAGCTTGCCCCGTTGCGCGCCTCTCATCCTCGGCCTTCTTCTCCGCCTCTATTTTGGCTTTCTCTGCCGGCGGCAAAGCCTCCCACATGGCGACATCCATTTCTTTCCAAAGCTCCTCAAGGTTGGGGGGTGGGGGGCGGCGGGCGGCGGGCGGCGCGGCATTCTCCTCGTAGCGGGGAGCCGACGCGAACTCCAACACGCGTGCTGGAGAGATTGGGAACACCGACGCGTCCACCTCGACGCGTCGCGGCGAGGTGTGGAACACCGACGCGTCCTCCTCGACTAGTGGTGGCGAGGAACGGAACACCGACACATGACTGTCTAGGCAGTGCTGAGAGGGGCGCCTAGGGCTTGGGAGGGGCGATGCCATGGTGGTCGACGTGAGAGGGAGGGGGAGGAGATAGCGATGAACGTGAGCGTTCTTTCGAATGCCGTGGGAGGCGCAGTATTTATAGCGAGCAATGGCACACCTATGTAATATATGGACTGAGCTACATTGACTTAACTGCAGGTCCAGTTGCGTCACTGACATGTGGGCCAGATCCCTGTTGGGCCCATATGTCAGTGACCAAATGCACCTGGAGTTAAGTAACTGAAGCAACGTCTCGAAAGATATGTTGCGTGATTAACGTAACAGCTACTCCCATCACATGCTCAGATTTCAAGGTGCATTAATTCATTGCATGCGAGGATTATGAGAAACTTGACCAATGCTTGTACTTCATGCATGCATGCATTGCAATTAATGCATTGGTAAACACAATTCTTTGAGAAAAACAAGCGCATTAATTGTGTGCTTTTACGAACCATGAAAATTATTCCACCACTCATCATCTACCTTGGTTGGTGAGATTTTTGAATTGAGCCCTATAAACCGGAAAGGAGGTAGTACGTGGGCATATTTGTTGGAGTAAATTACGGGGGAGGGAAAGGGTGAAAATATTGCCGGTCACAACGGATTAGACGAGCGCGGGGGGAGGAGAGTCATGCATGCAGATTTTTTCCACACGGGGTGGAGTGGTGGGACCGCCGGAGGGAGAAGGAGAGTCTGGCAGGCATATTGTTTCCACACATGGAGACAAACGGGCTTCCTGCAAGTATGGGGAACGGTGCATAATAAGTCTCATCTTGCATGCCGGGCTAGGTATAGTCTCAAGTCATTAAAAACATACACGCCCCACACATGTTCATACTATATCAAGGTGCACTAAATTATTGCATGCGATGATTAAGGCTGGCCATAATGGTGGTATCTTAACTGGTATCATGCACACGGGAATAGCAAACATGCTGATGTGGCAAAGAATTAAAGAAGAGAGGGGGGTTAGAGTAACTAGTGTTCATGCATGCATTGGTAAACACATTTTTTTGTGAAGAACGACAACATTAGTTGAGTACTTTTGCAGACTACAAATACTATTCCACCGCCTCTATCTTGCTAAGAGTAGGTGAAATTTTTGAATCGAGCCCTTTAAACTAGAAGGGAGGTAGTACTACTCTAATAGCTCTTGTTGTGATGACAAGATAGGACATGGCACACACCTGGACAGAGGAACTAGTAGTCTGCATTGTGCATTTAAGTTTTGTCTGAAGTCAATGTACCTCTACTTTGACCAAACTTATAGAAAAATGTATCAACATTCACAATGTCAAATCAATATTTTTATACTCATTATAAAATATAGTTCTTATACTCATTATAATCAGTATTGTAGATATTGATATTTTTAGTATAAATTTGTTTAAACACTTTGCAAACGGTTGACGAAAGTAAAAAGGACTAGAGGGAGTATCATGCATGCGGAGTAGGCAAAAAATTGCTCATTTATAGCCGGTCGAAGTCTCAAAGGGCGCAACCGCGCGAGGGAGGCGGAGGTCTTGGGAGGCGCGGCGGTTGATGGAATTCAGTGAAGTTACCCATGCGTCGGCATGGCGTGCGAACAGGCAGAAGCTATACTGTCAGGCCTACGATATGGGTCTAGTAGACATGGCATCTAGTGGGTCCCGCATAGTTCTCGAGAACTCTTTGGGGGCTTGCAGCCGTTTATCCATCGGTCAAGCCAGCAACCCCACGCCGTTCGCACGCCCTACTTGTCCCCATCTTCTACTAGTACAGTACCTTACAACAGTTCGCTCCCAGTCGTCCCGTCCTTTCACATTACACCAATTCAACTTATCCTAACCCTCCTACAAAATCCGTGGCCTCCCAAATCTCCATGGTCGCCGCTGAGTACCAGGTTAGAGCCATCACCGGCGATGAGTTCATCATCATCTACACACGTGGATCCGCGATGGTGAAAGCATGCCTTGCTCGCTTCCTATGCATGTTCAAGAGTTCAACGGATGAGTGGGTCGCTGGGCTAGATGTTGAGTACACCACAGTCCTGCAAAGAGAGAAGATTCTAAAGGAGGCAGAGAAGAAGAAGCCCGGAGTGATCCAGGTTTGCGTACATAATGTACTTGGTCTACCACATATGCCATGCCGACGTTGAGTGCCAGATTTTAAGAACTTCCTCAAGGACGAAAGAGTGAAATTCGTTACTATAGACTTTAGGAACGACAGGGATGTCCTGGGTCAGATAGGCCTCGTTGTAGGCTAGCCCTTCAATCTCCAGAAGGAAAGCCTGGTGTCCTCCTCTCAGCCATCGATGCTGACCCTGGCAGCAGCCATGATTAATCCTTTCTATGCTAAACTGAAGAAACCTCACCACGAGTTTCATCATGCATGGGAGTCGAAGACATTAGATGAAGATCACATCATGTACTCATCAATGGATGCCTGCCTTTGTTTAAATATCTACAAGGGTTGGATGAAGAAGCAGAGCCCAGTGTTCGGTTCAAGCAAAGAAGCGTTGGCGAAGAGGAACAGGAAGAGGGACGAGGACAAAGTCGAGGACGTGGACTCGAACTCCGAGTAGGTGGCAGTGCCGTCTCTCATGTTGGTTCTACTGCAATGTCAAGCGGACTAGTTGCTTAGTTTATTTTCAAGGGTGTGTTGTGCTGAGGCCCCAGCAGAACTATGTTTATATTCTTTCTTGTTATTTGAACTCTTTAGTACGTACAGTAGTACTAGTACTATGTCTCCCTCTGTTCCTATATGTAGTGCGTATAAGTTTTTTGGAAAAGTTCTGATTTATAGTGCGCATTGGCTGCCATCTTGTACTTTGGACCCAAATAGCCTTGCACAGCAGCGCACATATAGCCTCCTCGCTTGTCGCTTCTGTCGAACTGCAACAACACATGGCCTGGGTGGGGGTATTCTTCGTCCAAGTTGCAACCTCCAGCTCACGTGTTGGTATGTGTGCCTATAACTATGCGCACTAGATATTGGAACGGAGGGAGTACTACTGTTCTTCCTGCAGTTGGTACTACTGCTCGTATCTTCGTGTTCCTACTATACTTAATACGTTCAGACTAGTAGTATAATTTGGGTCAGACGATTTGTGAAAGAAGTTTGGAGTGAAGGAGGAAGACGGCAGAGAAGCTACCCCAGTATCTATATTAGGGTGGCAGGGTGCCCATGATCTATCTTATGAGAGTTGGGTGTGGAATGCAGTTCGCCAAAAAAATGGATCGTGCCCGGTGTTAAACGGATGGCGGGGTGGGGGGAGCATGGCGGTGGCAGGAGGTTAAGCGTGTGGCAGGCTGAGAAGATGAACCGTGCATCAATTTCGGAGGTTGAAGAAGCCCTTCTAGCCATCCATGTTGCATCAAATGGCTCACAAGAGTCGACTGACCCAAATTGCTCCTTCAGATTGCAGGATCCATGTGGCATTCAAGGTCTCGAAGGTAGATTCCGCGTCCGCACCCAGTATGCGGGCTCGACACACGCGCGACCGGCTTCCGCCGTGACAGCCACCATGCACGCCGCCTCCGCACGGGCGGAGACGACAATGACACGCTAGTTCCTCCTCGCCGGCGTGCTGGAGCACGCGCTCGTCCTCCTTTTCATACACTGCGTGCATAGACGCGGCTCCACCAGCTGCTCGCGTGCTTGGCAGCGTGGCGGCATCGCAAGGAGGGACTACAGACGACGTGAGCGGGCGAGCCTTCGGCTTCATGGCACAGGGATGGCGGCGACACGGCGGTGATGGGCGAGAAATTGTTCGCCGGAGCAGGCGGGCGCCGGCATGCGCAACGGCGGCGGCATATTGATGAGTGCGCGTATGGGAGCTTAGCTTAGTTTTATATAGGGTTGGTCAAACTTCAAAGAAAACCGTACTAGTACACGTAAACATTAGACTTAGGCAGCGCTTTTATTAGTTACCACAGCCATGATACAGAATCCTATGCAAGCGCGTGAACTGCGGCCGCGCGGTTGATTAAATGGTGCGTAATCGTATCGCGCTCGAAGGACATCCACCGAACCTTTTGTGTGTGTGAAAACAATCCCCGAATATTACTCAACTTTTTTCCTAGAAAAGTTCTTGACGCTACAATATTTCCAAATATTTGAATTTAGCTCCAGTTCGTGTTTATTTGGATTTGTACGTTTTAGGTGCGCCCTAGTTTTTTTAATACTGATTTTGTGTGTGTGATTGAGAGAGAACGTGTGTATGTGTCCATATGTGTGTTGTGGCGGAAGGGCAATGTGGAGACGGTGTGCGTGTGATAGAGACATAGAGAGGTGTGAATGTGCAAATGATCATGCATGAGTGAGACATAGACAGATGCCGATACGTTGTGTATACATGAGAGAACGGTCTTCTATTTTACTTGTGTGTGTGTGAGAGAGAGAGAGACATCCGTAACACAACAACCATCTCTCTCGATTCGTCCGTCCCTCGCACGATCGCATGTAACACATGCATCAACGTGCACATTTTGACACCCTCACCCGGCCCCTGCCCACCTCAAGGCCCGCACATCGCTCTCTATCTCGCATGCACAATCTCTTCATGAATACCTTGTTTAGCATGTAGCTTTCTGTCACATTCACACACATTTCTCTCCTTAGGTTTGTTTTCTCTCAATATCTAACACACACACACACAGAGCACACAACACATACACACCCCCTCCCCCGAACGCACAATTCATCACCATCCAAGGTTATATGGCGACCACTCTCCCTTGTGCTTCTCTGCATCCCAGCATGCACAACACCTCAATCTTCAAAGAGGGCATCAAGGAGATCGAAGACGGCGACCACACTGCGCTAGAAATGCGGGGCCATTTGGAAGCAGGATGATGTGACGATGGCTGACTGACTCCTCCCCCACCCTCTCTCTCTCGCACAAAATTACCAATCCCTCTCTCCCCCGCACAAATTTATCAATCCCTCAACCCACGAGATCCTTCCCCTCTCGTCCATGTTTTTCCAGCTCTCTCATCAAACCTGTTGTCTCTTCTCCTTCCCCGTGTACAGAATCCGGATGCACACGCATCTCACGTATATTACATGTCTCCATCTTTCTCACAGACCTAACTTCTTCCTCTCTCTTTCTCTCTCTATCTCTCTCTCTGTTTCGTTAGGTTTGTCTCCTACTCTCTCGTCCACATACATACAATCTTTCCCGCCCTATCTGCTCCATCTTCGCAAGCTCTCTCTGCACGTTTCATTCACACATTGGGATATATATGTTCAAAATGTTGCTTTTATAATGGCTGATGTAGAGTTATTGTTGGTTTTGTTGCATCCTACAAAGTAATAACTATGAAGTGCATTTTGATTGTCATTTGACTGGGATTATGTGAGTTTGAGCATGTTGTGAAGTACTATAGACCTCGTATACATCTTGGAATTCGACAATGATTGTAACTATTGAATTGTATAGACCATTACATTCAAAGTCAGTAGCGTAATATATTTATTTCACAATTTCAACAAATGTTTAATTCACTACATACTAAGAAAACAAATGTGTACACCCTCCGTTTTTATTTAAGTCCACGTATTAGCATTGGTCAAAGTGAAGTTTTGTAAACTCAAAAAGTTTATAACAAAAAATATTAACATATACAATAACAAATAAATACTATTAGATTCATTATCGAATGTACTTTCACATCATACATATCTGTTATGGTAAATGTTTATATATTTCTATAAACTTGGTCAAACTTTAGGAAGTTTAGCTTCGGTCAAACCTAATATGCAGAGTTTACTAATACTACTCGCTAGTGGCTTAGCCGAATCACCCAACACGCCACACGGGGAGTTCAGTGTCACAAAATTTTGAGGTCGGCGGGAAAATCTCCCACAACCCTGATTCGACCAGTGGGAACTTACCATCATAGCCTTCGGAACAGGCCTACGGATGACGGTTTGTAGTGGGCTGTTTTCGTAACTTCAGGTTCATCCTACCCAGCCAACCCCACCCCGGCACCCATAGTAGTACACCTGAATACTCCCCATTTTCTATCCCCGCCGCAAAATGGACTTCTCCACGGCACCGTAACCTTCGTGCTCCTCCCCTTCTACATCGGCGCACTCGTCCACCGTAGCGCATCTGCCTGCCTCATCGACGACCTCGTACGCCGCACTAGAGCCGGTCCACCGTCGTCGTCGTACACGGAGCCTCTTCCCTGGCACCGTCTTCCACGGTCTTGGATCTGCTTCCCGGAAGCCAACGCCAAGCGCAGAAGCACCATCGTCGTGGATAATGAACTGACTCCCGTTGCCGACCATGACTCACTGAGGCCGCCACGACCATCATTCTCCTCCTCGATTGGTAATGTGTGTATTGAATCACTTAGCAGTACATGTGCAGTTCCAATTTTGTTCATACCTTCCCTTCAAATTTCCTGGGTGCTATTGTTCCCGTAAAAGTAATTGGTTATAGCCTCCATTGTCCAATAGAATATCAGCTCGTAATTGTGTGTCGCTCCTGTATCGCGTTGTGCTTGGGTAGGTTTTTCATCTGCAACCAGTAGTGTGGCAAATGATGCAAAGTTTTTTAGAACTAGCAAGATGCACATGCGTTGCACGCATCAAGATGCATTTGTATCAGTAGTTTATCTTGTGGGAGAAAAGGATGAACGAGGGAAGGCCTTATTTGCAAATCTGGAGAGGGGTGTGGGTATATTTTTGCAAAATTGCCATTGTTTCCTTCCTATCCTTCAGATATAAATCGGACGGCCTATATTGCAGGATGGCAGGCACACCATCATCACCAACTTCATTTTTTATAAGAGTAGAGAAAAGAAAAAAAGTAGAGAAAAAAAAGTAGATAGTAGAGAAGTAGAGATAAATATTAAATATAAAGTAAATATAACAGGAGAGAAGACAGTAGAGATAGTAGAGACGTCGGGAAAGGATTGCGCCCGGGGGGGAGTGGTCAGGCGTGCGCTAGTTTTGGCACGCAGTGTCCGACGCTCTTTATAAAATCCAACGCCCTCCCACTCCTCTGTGCCTTGCCACCGCTCTCTTCCTGCTCTATGCCTCGCCACCGCTCTCTCCCCGGTCTTTCTCGCCTCGCCACCGCCACACCACCATGCAGCCGCGTCGTCGCGAAACTTGGGGATACCACGGCGTCCGCGGGATGCGCCTCGGCCTCGGCAATTTCGACACCGCCAACGTGCCGACGTGGGAGCGGGCACAGGAGCTTGTGCCTCTGCCGCGGCTTATCACCGATGAGGATCGTCACGACAACCGGAGGCGGGAGCACCGTCTCGGCATCACCGAGATGGACGAGGAAGCCATGGCGCTGTGGTTCCAATGCTTCCAGAAGGACATCATCAACGAGCGCAAGTTCTACGCGCAAAGGAGGGTAGAGAGGGATAAGAGGAGGGCAGAGCGAGCCGCGTATCGCGAGGACAAGCGTAGGCGAAAAGCGAACGCTCAATTCAACATGAGGCTAGGAGCAGCGTCGCCCTAGGAATCTGACGATGATCGGAATCTTCATGCCTACAGTCAAACGTCGGAGGTGGACATCACCGAGGAGGAGTCGGACGACGAGGAGTAGTTGAATAATCTATTCTTTTATCTATCTATGCTGAGAACTATCCTCTACTCTCTAGTCTCTACTCTCTATCTCTACTTCTCGATCTCAGCACTATAAACGCTTTTATAAAGCGCCACGCGTTGCGATTCTGTTGGAGATGCTCTAACATGGCAGACGAGTGTTTTAATGTTGCCCACAAGATGCGCGAGTATTACTAGTAGTATATTTTTCTTGCCATGTTGAGATTTTAAAACCACGAGTGCGAACATGCAGAGGAGCAATGAAGACCAAACACGGGATAATGGGGACATCTTCAAGGAGCGTGGCAAGTTAAAGAGGAGCTGCACCGAACCTGTAAAACAAGCTTTGGTATGTAACACCCTTTCAATTACTTTCGTTTAGCCTCATGTTCTTCGATGTGTATATGTTGTAGTTTCTGTTTCTCTTAAGCCTCGTGTTCTTCAATGTGTAATAAGAAGAGTCTTAATCGTCCTAATGCTTTCATTTTTAGCTTGATGTAGGAAGTGGGTGTTCTCACCTTGTAGTTTGTTTTTATAATTTTTTTTCCTTTTGAATTCACTTCTCCCAGTTCTATTTATCTGGCTTCTACTAAATGGATCTGGGTTGCTAGTATTGATCTAAAAAAGAAGTAACTTAATGTCAGGATGCAGTTCCTGCAAGGAGGGAAGTATGGTCAACCTCGAGATCATGTTTCCAAAATGAGGCTGGATTACACACAAGGTGCCAGTTCCCTAATGATGTTGGATTAGACACAAGGTGCTAATTCCTAGATGATGCTGGATTACACACAAGCCAGGTGGAGTCGTCAGCTGTTCGTGTCCTCGTGGCTCTAGTAAAGGCTGAAAGAAAGCGTGCAACAACCCTTGAGAATGTAGCTGAGTTCCTGAAGAAGCGAAAAGAGCAATCAGATGCTCTCTTCACCCATGCCAAAGAAGAGATGGAAGAAGCCAGAATTAAGCTAGCAGAGGCAGAGCAGGCTAGGCGTCTCTTGCTAGCTAAAACTGTTGTCAATACAAAATTTCCTTCATAGTAGCTAGGTTCAAATATTTATCCAGTCAGCATGCCTGTTGTGATGTCCGTGCATCTATTGATGTGGCACAAAATAATATTTTTTTCGGGTCATGTAATAACAGCAATTACTTTCCAAACAATAACAGACGAAGCATTGGACATGGTATAGTTCACGTGCAAGCCCGACATTCCAAGTTCAACTTCCACATCAAACTCATGTTCACAGATATCTGCACATTCATACATAATGTCCACAACCATGATTCGCTTCAAAGCCAAAAAAATTGAGGAGAGTTATGAATAAAGAAAACCTCTAGTTCCTGCTACCAGTGCGAGCACAACAAGTCAATACCATGCGTAATTAATTATATTTTGGTCATTTTTGTGTTCTAAAATGTTGGCCGGCTTGTGGAAGGACGTGTTGCCGGCACATGTGCGGATTCAATAAAGGTAGACGGGGCAGTCTGAAGCCGGTTGCATGCGGCGAGGAGGCGTGTTCAGCCGGGCCTGCAGCGAGTGGGGCCCTCTTGGCCGGCGCACCGGTTCAATGCCTGCGCTATGAGAGGTCGCGTCCGTGTCAGAGCAATCACTCCCTCCAGTCCTTTTTTGTTTGGGTATAAAATCTCGTTTTCCATTCACATTTTACAAGTAAAATTCGTGGACAAACTTTGACCCAAAATACGATGGGGACTAGTAAACCAGAACGGAGGTAGTAGTTTTTTTAATAAAAGAAGGGTTTGCCCCTTCCGATTTTCATTGCTGAAAACCAACATCTAAATCTAAACCATAGTATTTGCCCTAGAACTACCAGGTTCAACATCTCGCAACATAAACCCATACAACCATACGCCAAGGAGGTACGTAGTACTATGAATTCCATTTTCGCTCCATACCAATCGTTCTAAAAACTACTTAGTACTTATAACGCGCCATTGAAAATCGGAACTCTTAACCCCGCTAAAAAATGATATTTTAAACGTGGCTACTCGATCTGTGGCAACTGGCGAGCCACCGCCTCCAAGTCGTTCACCTGTGGTCCCGACCATCAACTCCTACGGATCAAATTATCACGCGAGCTGACTATTCCTACAAAGGTGCGCTCCACCACGTACCCGGTACCCGCGAATGCAGCAATCGTGCACCTAGGGTTTTAGGGTTTATTTGTTAACGTTGCCTTTACGTAACACTCATGTGTGCGAGACAGCGAGAGACCGACTGCGTGCGTGCGCCTCTTCTCTTCGTATATGTACTCCACCGTTTGTCTGGTGTCCAAAAAATTATAATAACTACTAGCAATGTGCCAATGCGTTGCCACACGATCAGAGTAGATTAATACATATTCACCGATTTGATAGAAAAAAGTCTAGTTTTGAAATACGTATATCACTAAAAATATGTTATGTTTCACTCAAAATATATTCCTTTGGCGGTTTTGATGAGATAAGGGAGGAATGTTGTTGGTTTCAAGATTCGAGAAGTGGTATATGTCTAATTTCTACTCTTACTAGCAAGATGCCCGTGCGTTGCACGGAACATCAAGATCTTGTGGGAGAAAAGGATGAACGAGGGAAGGCCTTATCTGCAAATGTGGAGAGGAGTGCGGGTAAATTGCCATAGTTTCCTTCCTATCCGTCAGATATAAATCGGACGGCCTATATTGCAGGATGGCAGGCCCACCATCATCACCAACTCTGTTTTTTATCCCTACTCTTATAAAAAGCATAGTCGGTGATGATCGTGTGCCTGCCATCCTGCAATATAGGCCGTCCGATCTATATCTGACGGATAGGAAGGAAACTATGGCAATTTTGCAAAAAGATACCCACACCCCTCTCCACACTTGCAAATAAGGCCTTCCCTTGTTCATCCTTTTCTCCCACAAGATAAACTACTCATACAAATGCATCTTGATGTTCCGTGCAACGCATGGGCATCTTGCTAGTTGTTGCAAAAAGCCCATGTGTGTGAGAGAGAGAGGGAGAGAGGAGGAGGACGGAGTGCATGTGTGACAAAGACACAAAGAGTGTGTGTGCGAGAGGTATCAGCTTAAAATGAGGCGATAGTGTGTGTGTGCACGATCGAGAGGGCGTGTCTCAAGAAGGGAAGAAAAATCTACATAGATACAAGGAGCGGGAGAGAGACATGTATGCGATAGTGGAAGCACGAGTGTGCGGGTGTATAAACCTATCTAGAGGCTAGTCGATAAATGTTTGTGAGAGAAATACGAGTCGGGGGTGCGAAAGCGAGAGTTTTGTGTGTGTGAGAGAGAGACGGTAGTCGGGAAGGGGAGTGGAAGCAGGAGTTTGTGTGTGTGTGAGAGAGAGAGGGGGGAGTTTGTCTGATCGGTAAACAAATGAATAATGTCAGTCTGGGATGGAGACGAAAAGGAGACCGCAACAAATGTTGTGTCTACAGGAGAGAGAGAGTAATTTTAGTGGTATGATTCATATCTAGAGACATATAGGGTGTGTGAGAGAATCCCATAGAGAGAAAGACAAAGTGAAAGACGAGTGGAGACTGTGTGTGTGGCGGTGAAAAAGAAAGCTTAGGTACCTAGTGATACGAGAGAACGGTAGAGACGTGAGAGATAATGAAAACCGTGTAATGTATAATGATAGGGAGAGTGTGACACTTCTCAAGGGAGACGTCGAGAGACCATGTTTGCGAGGATAGGAGAAACATGAAGTGAGCGTGCGGGTGAGCTGGAGAAAAGAGAGTGATAGCTACATGAAGGAGCATGCATGCGAGAGAGATGGGCGTGAAAGGAGTGAACATAAAAGGGATTCAAATATTTGAATTCGAGATGATGATACATGTAATCCATACTCGAACCAAAATTGATCTATCAAACATGCATACTCATATGAATTCACGCGCATCTATGTTATTTAATATGTAGATATTACTGATCCATACATTTTAGTAGAACATAATTTGGTTTAATTTTTTGAATTCAACCTTATGATTTTGAGATCATTGTATTTGTAAATCATATTATACATATAAAGGAGCAGAATTCTTTGTTGTGCTTTTGAAAGTATATATAAAAAATGATGTATATAGAATTTTATTCCAATCGAAAATGGATCCCGCCCGAAAAAATAGAATACAAACGGGATTCGAATTGAGTTGGCACGGTAAACGTGCACTCTACAAATTTGAACGAAGCGGGGAAAGTCGCAGTAACCGCCCGAAACCAAAATCTGCGAGATGGAAATTACTACTCGCTATCCCTGCCACACAAAGCCTATGTGCTCGATTTCTATAGGTTTCGATAAGGGTAGGTTTGTAATTTCACTCAAACATGACATAACCGCCTCTCACCCGGATTCATACACGGTGGGCGCCAAAACACAGTGTGTCCTCGGCCGAAATCGACTCCCTCCCCGATTCATACACGGTGGGCGCCAAAAACAAACTCTCATCAGCAAATATTCGGTGCATGCGAGATTACCGTCCTATCCCCAACCGACTAATATTGCTGTGATGTAGAAAATTTGAAACGCGGGCTAAGTTTGTAAATTTCCTCGCATTTGAGACAAGCGTGCCCTGAAGACATGGTTCCCCCCTTCCTCTCCACCTACATTTCCCCATTCGTACTCCATGGGTGCCAAAACACCCTCTCCACCCCAGCCTCCTCCGTCTGCCACCCCATCCACCGCCGTCCTCCTCCACCATGCCAGAGCTGATACCCCGACGCCGCCGTCCATTACAAGAGATCGACCTCTCTCATCCACGGCTTCGGACCGGGATCCTTGCATCCCATCCTATCGCTTCATCCCCATCGTCTTCCACCTTGCCGGCGCCGCTCCTACGACTGTCTCGTCCACCGCGCCCTGCTGCCGCCATCTAGCCTCCTAGATCTGCTTCCACACCGCCGACAGCCATCGCTACTGCAGCACCGTAAAATTCTCAACAGATGCATACACGGCGCCGCACCAAAGGCGGTACTCTTTCGTATCTTCTCAACTTATTTATTGCAGCAAGAAAATAGATCGCCACTGCTTTACTCTGATTTCTTGTCCATCACTTACATGCTAGTTGAAAGCAAACACGGGTTGCGAAGTTGCCTTTGTCCGGTTTGCACCTTCAGATCCTCCATGGCACGCTCAACACTATACTCCCAATGCTTATGGTTTTCCCCTTTTATATTCCACACTAGTTAAATCACAGTAGACTAAATTTCAAAATTGGGTCAGTCGATTTTTCAAAGCTCGCCGGAGTTCGCCGGTGCGAACGAAGGGGCTCGGGTGGGGACTTGGTTGTGGGGGGTGGTGGGGCCTCGCCGAACGAAGAAAACTCGACGCGGGTGGGGGCGGGGTGGGGTGGGGGTGGCGGAGGAACACAGCGGTGGGGGCCGGTGGTCCGGCCGGCGGCCCGTGCGGTGTTCTGTATGGGAAGAATCAGAGACGAGGAAGAAGAAGGGTTAGGAGACGTAGGATCTTCATCCAACCGCCTGAAATGGTCGACTGACCCAAATGACAAAAGTCACGCGACTTGCATGCAGACATGCCTTTATATTCAGTACCATCATCGTACCTGCTTAGCACTGCTCCTGAATCCATCAAGCTAAACAACGTGCCACTCATAATTCCAAACTTGTTGCTCAAGTACGAATCTGATATGATGCTGATATTACTAAAACAGATAACATTTAATTGGTCAGCTAATGTTCCTACTTTACTTTCGAAAAAGCACGTGCACCACATATAGAGAGACAACAGGGAGTTGCTTTCTTAATGCGCTCTGGTTCATCATGTGTGGGCACTGCGCAACGAACATTTTATTATCCAAAATCTGCTTGCTCTTCTTTAGCATGTTCCTCTTCCGTTCTTCTTTAATAAGTACTCTCTCCGTTCCTAAATACAAGTCTTTGTATAGATTCCACCATGGACTACATATGGAGCAAAATGAGTGAATCTACACTCTAAAATGTATCTGGATACATCTGTATGTGATCCATAGTGGAAATCTCTACCAAGACTTATATTTTGGAACGGAGGGAGTATGATAGTAGTACAGTATGTTCCTTGTAGTGAAGATGAGCAGGGACATTTGCAGTGTAGAGGTCTATACGGTCGGTTGTGATGGACACTTTGAACTCTTCGGGCCTCTTTGATTCGTAGGATTTTGTAAACATGGGAATAGGATTTGTAGTGGCCTGCCCACTTGAATCCTATAAGAATAGCAAGGAAATGCGGGGAGCTGTGTCGCCTTTGAGAGTTACACTGATATTAACAGTACCGCACCTTCAGTTGAAGAGAGCTGGTATCCGAAGCCTTTCTAGCCGTACCGGCAATACTAGCACATATATTCCAGCAAGTTCCACTTTGCTGATTTTACTCTGATGCTTACGGTTTTCCCGTTATATCTACACTATGATCTGTGTAGCTGCTTTGTGTCGCACTAGCAGCAGTCCACTCTTGAAGCTAAACACTGCAATGACTTACAAAATTGGCACCAAGGCATTGAGTGCCATTCTGGATGCAATGAAACTCATACGCTCCCCACCTGTTGATTCTTGTTTAGAATATGATCCTAATGACTATTCTAACCCCGAGGAGTCAAAGGCAGATGGCCTGTCCTGTTCACCCATCAAGGTGCCTGTTCTAATTTGGCAAGGTTTTATTGATTGCGCGTATCTTGCATATGTTGTCTTGCATTTCTTCTACTTTGTTGCACCGCCATCTGCTTAGTTTACTCATCATATATGTCGAGATGCCATGCCCATCCATTATCAATACATATTCCATCTGTCATCATACCATGTTTTTCCACTCAAATGTTGTTCTTGTGCATCAGACATCAAAAAGGAAGAGGGTGATTGCCGAACCTGAAGGAGCACCAGCAAAGTCCTTGAAAAACATGGTTGTGCCGGAGAAATCAGACAGCACCCCACTTATATTGGTTGTACAACCAGTGACACAAAACGTAGGACCGACTCCAGCAGACTGTACCCATACTTCACTGGCCACACCACTAGCCCCACCACACAGGACCTGCACTCCAGCAAAAGGTATGCCGATTTCAGTTGCCATAGCACCAGCCGTACCACAGAAAAATCCCACTCCAGCAAAAAGTACAGCAAGTCCACCGGCCGAAGACCTATCCCAACTGCAGAGACGGCCAATTCCTGCAGATTGGAACCCCATTCCAGTTATTCCCAGTTTAAAAGACAATGCTTTCAATGTTGTTAGGGACTACGTGCATATATTCCCATCATGGGAAGATTATAGTGAAGACAAACACCATTTTCACATCTTCCTATCCCACTTACGTGTAAGTGCTATTATTCATGGTGATTATTTTCCTGTTTTCTGTTGATTGAACACGTCAATGATTTACATTACATTGTTGTAAGTAGGCGAGGGTCAATCTGGATAATCATGACGAGCAAAGCTTGCTTGCGCTTTTCAAGGAAGCATTGCAGCAGTATCGGTGTTACCTGAGGAAATTACACTTTGATGGCAAGTCTATAAATGAATTTCTGGTGAAGTCTCCTATGCTAAATTTAGAAGACATTGAATGGAAAAACCTTGTTATGCACTGGTCTCGTTCCGAGGATGAGGTATTGTCTATGATATCGCATGACAATTTGAACTTCTACTTTTCCGCATGTGCCTTACGGATCTTTTTTGCAGGAAATCTGCTCAAAAAAGGAATTCCGGTTTGAAAAGAACGACGGGATATCGCAAATATGCTGCACGCTGCTTTGCTCTTGTTAGTACCCGTTGTCCTGTATCACTGTACTTGCATACATACCTGGTTCATTATGTGATAGCAGTATGCATGATATCTTGCTTATCAATTGTTTGCTCCAAATTATCTCATCTGTATGAATGGTTACATTAGTGTAGAATATATCCAATGCCAATGAATTTTTTTAGCTCAGCATTGTTCTTGTAAAGTACCTGTTGTCCTTTATTAGTGTACTTATATTGACAGGTAGTTGTTCAGGTACCATCACTCTGTAGCTTATTTTTCTTTGCCCTCCATTTTCTACACATAAGATCTATATTTACTCTTACCATAAGGTTGGACAACACCGATGGTACTGAAGAAGTTTAGCTCTGCTGTCACACCCTAGCTAGTTCAAGCATTAGAGTGTGCATCATGTTTAAATTTCTTTTAAGTTTGAAATGGGGAAGGCAGAAACCCCCAACACCCCCTGGAAACAACTAGGGTTTACTAAAATTATTTTCAATGAACCGGAAATGCCCTTCTAAAAAGTTCACCCTCTTTGTCTTGGGTTAAAACCTCTGGCAAAAATTGGTGCACATTTTTCTAGGTCAACAGAAGGTCATTGAATTAAATCATAAGTATTTGAATTTGGGCATTTAAATGCTATAAAATAATTTAAATGCCCAAATAATTCTGGAAATAAATGTTTGCTGTTGGAAATAATCTAAACAGAGCCCACAATTATTTTCAGGATTTTTGGAAACGTTTTAGTATTTTTAATAAAGCTAAACAGTTGCAGTTTAATAGAAAACAAAAACTAAATCAAAAAAGGAGAAAGAAGCCCACCTGGGCCTTACCTGGCTCGGCCCAGCCTACTGGCTCGGCCAGTCACCCCCTACCTCGCGCCAGGAGGCAGGGGCGCGTGCTCGCCGCGCGCCGGCCACGCGCCGGCCACCTCCTGCTTTTGCCGACGCCGGGAGACGCCCAGAGGACACCACGCGACCCCCACGTCTCCCTCTCATCCTCTCTCATTCTCCCCCTCGTCTCCCTCATCCTCTCCCGCGATGGTCGAGCGCGTCCCTCGCCGCCGATCGCCGTAGTTTCCACCACAGCCACTCCCTCGCCCCTCCGACGAGCCCATTAGCTCCGCCTCGACTCCCTCGTCCTCCCCACCGAGCCACGCATCGCCGCCTTCGCCCTCGTCTTCAACCTCGGGCACCCGAGCCATCTCCGGTCGATTCGCTGCCGCCAGGACCTCCCCGAGCTCGCTGACCCCCTCTCCGACTCCGCTGTGAGCTCCTCTTCCTCTTCCCCTAGCTCCCGTGCTCGTTTGGCCCCTGTAGCCGCCGTTTCCACCGCACCCGAGAGCTCCCCGCCGCCGGCCATGGCACCGTCGTGGCCAGAGCCACTGTGGCTCGAAGCCAAGCTCGCAGTTGTGCTTAGTGCAGCACCAGGAACCCGTAGCCACCACCAGCTCCTTCTCCCGTGCACCGTAGCCTCGAAACCGTCCTCACCCGACTCCGGCGACCGCCAAGCTCGTCGCCGGCGACGTTTCCGGCCACCCCGAGCCCAACTACCGCTACCAAACGCTGCGGCTTGTTCCCAGCCACCCGTAGATGGTCTCCGCCGTCGATTTGGTCGCCTGAGGGCGTTTTCCGAAGCCCTCCGCCGTCTCGGCCTCGCCGGCGACTCAACGCCGGCGGGATTAGCCCTGTTGACCGGTGGTTTGACCATTGACGTGGACTGGGTGGGCCCAGGTTGACTCCTTTGAGTCAATGACAAGTGGGCCCCCCTGCTAATTATCTAGATTAGTTTCTAACTAAAATTAGTTAGTTTAATTAGTATAGTCACTGACTAGTGGGCCCCGCCCAGTAATTAGGCTAACTAAATGTAGTTAGTGCATAGAGTCACTGACCAGTGGGCCCCACCAGTCAGGTTTGACCTGGGCTAGCGCCTTTGACTCGCTGACGTCACAGTGACGCAGTGCTGACGCAATTATTCATTTACTGGAATTATATTTATTCAGGAAATTCCAAAAAATGTTTAAAACTTCTAAAAATCATAGAAATTCAACCATAACTCTAAATGAAACAATTTATATATGAAAAATTATCAGAAAAATTCAATCTATCCATCTGTAATGGTTTCATGCATGACAAAGCAAGTTTACCTTGCTGTTTAAGCAGAATAAGGAAATGCACTATTAAGGCCATGTTTAATGAGCTAATATTTGAATCTTTGATTCAAATGAGTTCATTTCTTTCTGTTATAGCTTGCATTAGGCCAAGACACATTCATATTGCCATGTCATAGCATGCATCATATTGTTGCATATCGTCATGTGTTGATTGTGTTCCGACGTGTTCTTCGTGGTAGGTTCTGCCTCCGAGGATATTCACGAGTATCCAACCGAAGGGCAGTATCACACTACCACTCCATCAGGCAAGCAACCATTGATCATTCCGATACAAACCCATGTTCTCGCTTCTGCTCTTGTTTACTGCATTAAGACAACGCGATTCAAACTGTTGTGTGCTACGGTAGTTGAACCCTTATCCTCTGCATGACCTATCATTGCCACAGTAACTAGATGAAACCCACTAGCATGTGTAGGAGTTGATTGAGCCATGTATGTGATTCCTATCTTGCTATGCCTGCTATTCTTAGAGTTGTGTCAGGTCTGGTTCATCTGGGTGATGGGCTAGAGTGAAATGCTTATGTCGGTAATGTGAGGGAGGTGTTGAACATGTTTTGGTAAAGGTATTGATGAGAGGCCATGTAGGAGTACATGGTGGGTTGTTTCATTGAGGCCGTCCCTAAGAACTGAGATCTGTATGTGTGATTTAAGATGCAGTTACTACCGTACATTGGGCCCGAAACAAATGGACCCTCTCGGCTTCTTAACCACCCTAGTACTCTGTCCAGGAGTTGCAAGTAGTTTCTGGTGTTTGTAGGTTATGTGTTGGCGGCCGTGCGTAGCGCTGACCCTAGGGGTGGGCTATGTTGCGGTAGATACACCGTGGCACGGTGTACCGAGTCACCCGTTTGGTGTCTCGGGAACCCTGTTCACATCGTTCGGGGCCGTATGTGGAAACCTCGGCCGGACTCCCTGCGGATGGAACCTGGATAGGCGATAAACCTGGACTAGAGACTTAAGTGTTTAGGTAGGCCGTGGCCAACACCCTCGCTGGGCTTCCGCTTGAAGGTTGCCGAGTACATGTCGTGTAAGCGGCGGTAAGTGGTGAAAGCGTGTATGAAGAAGTACACCCCTGCAGGGTATAAAACTATTCGAATAGCCGCGTCCGCGGTAAAGGACTACTTGGTTGCCTATACAGTTCATAGACAAGTTAATGGACACTACTAAAAGACTCAAGATAAGTGTGAGTATCGAGGATGGCCCTCTCGTAGGATGACGAGGGAGGATCCACGGTGGAGTATTGTGTTGGTGAGTAGTGGACTCGTGTGCGAAAACTATTTTACTGGTGGAGTTCCGTAGGATAGCTTAGCCAAGAGTCAAAGCTGGCTTGCTGCATTAACCCCACCACCTTCTTGAGGATAAGCATGTATAGTAGGTTCTGATGTAAGACTTGCTGAGTACCTTTGTACTCATGTTTGCTTAATTACTGTTTCAGACGACACCGCCCACTCCGATGGGTTCTACGTAGACCTTGACGTCGACGAGTGACTAGCCACCCAGGTGGTGATCCTGGCCATGGAGGGCCTTATGTAGATAGACAGGCTTCGAGAAGCCTTCTTACTTTCTAGAGTCTGTACTCAGACTAGTTGCTTCCGCATGTGCTTGTATGTTTGTATGACTTGAGTGTCGGGTCATGTGACCCCTATCTGTGTGAACATGTTATGTATGGCTCTCTGTAGCCTTTAAATAAAGTACTTGAGTTGTAGAGTTTTGTTGTGATGCCATGTTGTATGTACTCATATCGGGCATATTGTGTGTATGATTGAAATGCTTGGTATGAGTGGGATCCGACAATCTAGTTGTTTATCCTTGGCAGCCTTTCTTATGGGGAAATGTAGTCTAGTGTTCCTCGAGCCATAGTAGTCCGCTACAGCCCGGTTCACCGGAGTCCTGCTAGCCCGACACTACTGTTCAGGACACTTGACTGGCCGGCATGTGTTTCACTTCGTTCCTATGTCTGTCCCTTCGGGGAAATGTGACGCGGTGATTTTCGGAGTCCTGCCTAGCCTGCTACAGCCCGGGTCCCCCGGAGTCCTGTTAGCCCAGTGCTATAGCCCGGAATCACTCGCTGATGACCGACATGCTCGATGTGATACATGTATGCCTGTCTCCATAGGTCTGTGCCGCTTTGGGTTCACGACTAGCCATGTCGGCCCGGGTTCTCTGTCATATGGATGCTAGCGACACTATCATATACGTGAGCCAAAAGGCGCAAACGGTCCCGGGCCATGGTAAGACGACACCTGTGGGATACCGTGCGTGAGGCCGCAAAGTGATATGAGGTGTTACCGGCTAGATCGATGTGACTTGGAATCGGGGTCCTGACATCTGCATTGCTCTTGGCTGTGCCTTTTGCCTGTATCGCTATAGTTACATTTATAGCTACTTGGTTATGTAGCATCACTCTTCATCTTATCTTAAATATTCTCCATTTTTTCTTATATTGTCACATCTATATTTGCTCTTAACAAAATGTAGAATAAAGGCAATGGTTATGAAGAAGATTCGGTGATAAACTTCTTGAATTGCCCCCCATCAGCATGGACAAGGGATTTATAGAGCCTGCCTTCACCAATAATGTAAGTTTGTCCTTCTCAAGCCTTCAAATTTTGTTGTGTATATTTGGTTAGGCATGACTGCAACAGCTGTTTATTTTTGGTGTTTGCATCAAATTGCATGTTTAAAGTTTATTATGTACTTCATAAACAAAATTTTGTCCTTCTCAATTTAAGTTTTCAGTTGTACAACCAAGTTCCTTCTTCATACCATGTAAATTAAACTATACAGAGCAAGTGATCTTATTTTGCCAATATGAAATGGGATAAATTGGCAGTGCACTAACCATTGATACTTATGAGTTCTTGATCTGTAATCCAGTGGTGTCGTGAAGCTGCCAACTCCTTCATAATGTCATTTCCTGCCATGTCTTGACCTGAACAATACCATATTGTGTCAATGCTATTTTAAACTGTCTCACTTTATTCGTTAGTAAGAAATGTGATGAATTGTCAGCACTGATACTTATATGTGCAAAACCTGTCATCTGTCTGCTTGTTTATCTTTCAGAGTGAGGAGGATATAAGTGGCAAACAAGTGCAGTCTCATCAGCTTGCTTAGCTGCTTGCGCTGCAGCTCCCGAGTAGGGCTAACCTTTCTTGATCTCTATTGAAGTTCTGTCGGTTTTGTATATTATTTTTTCGGCGTGTTTAATTGCACTGGTGGCGATCTTTGATGCCCGGTGTATGTAATTTGTTGTCTTCTTGTACTTTATTATCATAGTGGCGAACTTTGATGCCCAGTGGATGTAATATGTCGTAATTTCTTTACTGTATAGTCTAGGTTTTTTTTCTTATTCACGATGTTGTAGTTATTTTATTGTATATATATATCCTGTCTTCGCAGTAAACCGGCCAAACCGTAAAATTACGGTACATAATTGGGCCGTCATGCAAATCACTATGTATGATCCGCATCATGGGCCCTGTCATCTTGGTCCATTAATAGGCCTAAATGTAAACTGACCCACTAGTAGATTCGGGCCTTTAATAGGCTGAGTAAACCGCCGACCCTATTTTCCCAAGAAAACTCAATGGGCTTTTAGGAGGCTGAAAAGTAGGTTGGGCCTGGAAAGTGTCGAACAGCTCACGGGCCGGCAGCAGGCCGAAATAGACCCCGGCCCATGATTGTGCCAATCAAATCATGGGATTATAACAGGCTAAAATTGTCTCGGTCCTTGTTTGGCCCAATCAGATTATCGTCTGTGAGCAGGTCGGATGCAAACGGGGCCGTAGTTAGGCCCAACTATATGACGGGCTTTTAACAGGCCAAAATATATATAGGGCCGAAATGTTAAACGGGCCTTTAACAGGCCGAAACTAATATCAGGCCAAATTACTAAATGGGCCTTTATCAGGTGGGCCCAAAAGCATAGCGTCTAGTTAACGGGTCGAATTGGATATGGGCCATAATTTAGCCCAAAGCCTCTCAATGGGCCGGACCTGATCTGGGCCGTAATTTGGCCCAGAACATGGTAGGCTTTTAACGGGCTGGATCTCATATGGGCCTTTATTAGGCCTGGAACATCACAGACTATTAATGGACCGGATCAAATATGGGCTGGCATTTGGCCCAAAACATGGCAGCCTGTTAATGGGCCGGCCTACTAGTGTCATCAAAATCTTTTGGGCCTTCAGCTGGGCCGGCCCATTATGGTCGGCGGAATCTCGTGGGCCTTTAGCTTGGCCGGCCCATTATGGTCCGTAAAATCTTGTGGGCCTTTAGCTGGGCCGGCCCATTATGGTCCGCAAAATCTCGCGGGCCTTTAGCTGGGCCGGCCCATTATGGCCCACAAAATCTTGTGGGCCTTTAGCTGGGCCAACCCATTATGGTCCGCAAAATCTCGTGGGCCTTTTGTTGGGCCGGCCCATTATGGACGGCAAAATCTTGTGGGCCTTTAGTTGGGCCGGCCCATTTAAACTTTATGGGCCACTTTTGGGCCGGTCCACGTGTCAACATTTCATAAGCGCATCTCGCCCATTGGATGAGTGACAGCTGTGCCAACGGGGAGCTGACACGTGTTTCCTCCAGCCAATGATGATTTTACACATGGAAAAGCGCCATTGGTCCGGGCTGTTAACGGGTTATCGGATCCAAAACCGAACCAGATAGCTTAACGGCGTTCCGTTACGGTGGATGCCACCTATCGGTCACCCTTGACGAAAGCACTTCTGTGACGCACGATTTTTCGTCATGGAAGTGGGCACTTCTGTGATGATAATTTTGGTAATGTCATGGAACACTTCTACGATAGCACATGTATGACTATCTTGATTCTGTCATAAAATTGTCATGGATGTACATGCATGACATAAAACATGACCTACTGTGGCAAACATGTATCATCACGGAAGTGTATTTTTTTGTAGTGAAGGTACATCTTCCCGTGGCAAGAAAAATCAATCTAGTTGGCCAAACGAAACCAAAATTTGGGAGAAGAAATACGGCGCTATAATAATCATGCATGTAAGAGTTGAGCAAAGACTCAAATAATATTCATGGATAGAACTGATCATAAACTCACAATTCATCGGATCCCAACAAACACACCGCAAAAAAGAGTTACATCAAATAGATCTACAAGAACATCGAGGAGAACATTGTATTGAAGATCAAAAAGAGAGAAGAAGCCATCTAGCTACTAGCTACGGACCCGTAGGTCCTTGGTAAACTACTCACGCATCATCGAAGGGGCAACAAGGATGATGAACAACCCCTTCGTGATCATTGCCCCCTCCGGCAAAGCGCTGGAAAGGCCTCTAGATTGGATCTCGTGGTTCTGGAACTTGCGGCGGCGAAAACTGTATTTCCTCGACTACCATAGGGTTTTCGAGATTTTCGAGTATTTATAGAGGCGGGGGTAGGTCAAAAGGGTGTCTGTGGGCTCCACTACCCACTAGGGCGCGCCCGGGACCCCTGGAGCACCCTGGTGCCTAGTGGGCCCCACAGGTCTCCTCCCGTGTGCTCCTTTGGCTCCCTGGGTGTCCTCTGGGCAGAAAAAAATCTCCAAAATGTTTCGTGTCATTTGGACTTCGTTTGGTATTCATACTCTGCAAAGTAGAAAACAAGCAAAAACAACAACTGGTACTGGGTACTATGTCAATAGGTCAGTCCCAAAAAATGATATAAATTTGCTAGTAAATGTATATAAAACATCCAAGATTGATAATATAAAAGCATGCAACAATCAAAAAAACATAGATACGTTGAAGACGTATCAAGGAGTTAGTGGCATGCATGGCAATGGCGGTCGTGCCCACATGGTCATCATCACCATCATCTTCATCTCCGGACATGTATTCTTCATGGGCAAGTTAGAGCCTTGTCATCTTTCCTCTTTGTGAACTTGGTGAAATTCTTTTTCTTGAGCATAAGCTTCTCGGACACGTCTTCACGTCTCTCAGACGGACAATAATGCACAAAGTGTCTTGGGCTATCAAAATTGTAGCATTTTCTTCGTCTGAACAATCTTCCTTGAAGACTGTTCCCGTTGTTTGCCATGGTCCTGGAGTACTTTTTCACTAAGAGAGCCAAGTCTTCCGCAAAGTCATTTGTCGGGCATGAAGTGTCAACATCTTACTCACAAGTCTCTTCAACCACTTCTTCGTCCCTTGAAGGTTGACTAACAAGTTTCTTGGCCTTCAAAGCAAGATTGGAGTTCTTGGTTGCTTGAGCAATTGCAAAGGTCTTCTAGGACTTGGTCTCCAAAAGAACATGAGTTGAGAAGGTGGAGACAACTTCAGCCACGGTTAAAGCATTGGTGAATCATCATGACCAAGGTATGTTTCGTGAACCATAGCATCTAGGAACTTGTCCTTAATGAAATCATCATTTTACCAAGTGCACCCAAAGGTTCTTAAGTTGAGCACATGAGACTTCAACCTTTGGTACACCTCTTTTGTGGACTCACCCCCATTTCTCACAAATAGATTGACTTCTTGCTTGAGCAAGGTTAGCCATACAAGATTCATCATTTAACTCCACATGAGGTATGAAAGTAAGGGCCTTGATGCTTGTAGCTTGAAGCTGAGCGCAAGACTCGGTGCGGGCAATGAGGCCACCTTTGACAACCTTGGAACTAGTCACAAGGAACTCATGTTCCTCACCAAGTCTCGTGTGATCAACTAGAAGCTTTTCAACCCTAACATTAAGGGCATCCTTGTTCTCAAGAGCAAGTTACAAAGCATCATTGGTTTTTAACAAAGCCAATTTGATGAGCCGACAAGTCTTCCTCAACTGATGGTCTCATGACACTCTCTTCATGTAGTTTGTGCTCGAGGAGTTTGACTCTCTCTTTTTCCTCTATGAGGAGGTTTTCAACGTTCTCAATAAAATCATTGTGTTCGGCGAGTGACTTAAGGAGATCACCAAATTGAGCACGAGCTTCACCATGAAGAGTTTCCATGAAAGCCATCAAGGATTCATCATCATTCTCCACGCCCTCTTCACACTCATCGTCCACTATCTCACATGAGACATTGGGAGTGTAGATGGCGGGTTTTGAGATTTGGACTTTGTTTTTACCTCTTTGGCCATAAGGCAGCGATGATTGAAAGGTATGTCCTTATTTGGAGAGTCTAAGAGGCTAGTGGTGGAGGAGGTGTGATTGCTTGTGATCTGTGTTGGTATTTACCCAAAGAGGAGAGGATTATGCAGCACAACAAACGTAAGTATCTCCCTCAGCTATGATACCAAGGTTATCAATCCAGTAGGAGAACAAAGCAACACTACGTAAATAGCACCTGCACACAAACAACAAATACTTGCAACCCAATGCATAACGGGGGTGTCAATCCCTCCACGGTATTGAGATAGATTATATTGTATAGGTTTTGCTAAATAGATCTAGCAAAAACACAAAATAAAATAAAGAAGGAAAAATCACAGCAAGGTATTTTTGGTTAAATATGATAGGAAAATAGACCCGGGGGCCGTAGTTTTCGCTAGAGGTTTCTCTCAAGAAAATAGCATACGGTGGGTAAAAAATTTACTGTTGGGCAATTGACAGAAAAGTAAATAATTATGACGATATCCAAGGCAATGATCATGTATATAGGCATCACGTCCAAGATTAGTATACCGAACCGTGCCTGGATCTACTACTATTACTCCACACATCGACCGCTAACTAGCATGCATCTAGTGTATTAAGTTCTTGGAAAACGTAGTAATGCAATAAGAACAATGACATGATGTAGAAAAGATAAACCCACGTATGAATAAACCATGTCTCGTTGCCCTTAATAGCAACGATACATGCGTGTCATGTCTCTTTCTATCACTGAGATTGAGCACTGCAAGATCAAACCCATCACAAAGCACCTCTTCCCATGGCAAGAAAAATCAATCTAGTTGGCCAAACCAAACCAAAATTTCGGAGAAGAGATACGAGGCTATAACAATCATGCATATAAGAGTGTAGCAAAGACTTAAATAATATTCATGGATAGAACTGATCATAAACTCACAATTCATCGGATCCCAACAAACACACCGCAAAAAAGAGTTACATCAAATAGATCTCCAAGAACATCGAGGAGAACATTGTATTGAAGATCAAAAAGAGAGAAGAAGCCATCTAGCTACTAGCTATGGACCCATAGGTCTGTGGTAAACTACTCACGCATCATCGGAGGGGCAACAAGGATGATGAAGAACCCCTCCGTGATCATTGCCCCCTCCGGCAAAGCGTTGGAAAAGGCCTTTAGATTGGATCTCATGGTTTTGGAACTTGCAGCAGCGAAAACTGTATTTCCTGAACTCACATAGGGTTTTCGGGATTTTAGAGTATTTATAGAGGCGAGGGTAGGTCAAAAGGGTGTCTGTGGGCTCCACTACCCACCAGGGAGCACTGGGGGCCGTTGGAGCGCCCTCGTGCCTAGTGGGTCCCACGGGCCTCCTCCAGTGTGCTCCTTTCGCTCCCTGGGTGTCTTCTGGGCAGAAAAATTCTCAAAAATGTTTCGTGGCGTTTGGACTTCATTTGGTATTCATATTCTGCAAAGTAAAAAACAAGCAAAAAACAACAACTAGCACTGGGCACTATGTCAATAGGGTAGTGCCAAAAAATGATATAAATTTGCTAGTAAATATATATATATAACATCCAAGATTGATAATATAACAGCATGGAATAATCAAAAGTTATAGATACGTTGAAGACGTATCAAGGAGGTAGTGGCGTGCATAGCAATGGCGGTCGTGCCCACATGGTCATCATCACCATCATCTTCATCTCTGGACATGTATTCTTCATGGACTAGCTAGAGCCTTGTCATCTTTCCTCTTTGTGAACTTGGTGAACTTCTTCTTCTTCTTCAGCACAAGCTTCTCAGACATGTCTTCACGTCTCTCATACAGACAATCATGCACAAAGTGTCTCGGGCTATCACAATTTTAGCATTTTCTTCGTCTGAACAATCTTCCTTGAAGATTCTTCATGTTGTTTGCTATGGTCCTGGAGTACTTTTTCACTAAGATAGCCAAGTGTTCCGCAAAGTCATTTATCGGGCATGAAGTGTCGACATCTTCCTCACAAGTCTCTTCAACCACTTCTTCGTCCCTTGAAGGTTGACTAACAACTTTCTTGGCCTTCAAAGCAAGATTGGAGTTCTTGGTTGCTTGAGCAATTGCAAAGGTCTTATTGGACTTGGTATCCAAAAGAGCATGAGTTGAGAAGGTGGAGACAACTTGAGCCACGATCAACTTGTGATAATTCAAGTGTTGGTGAATCATCATGACCATGGTATGTTTCGTGAGAACCATAGCATCTACGAACTTGTCCTCAATGAAATCATCATTTTCCCAAGTGCACCCAAAGGTTCTTAAGTTGAGCATAGGAGACTTCAACCTTTGGTACACCTCTTCCATGGACTCATCCTCATTTCTCACAAATAGATTGACTTCTTGCTTGAGAAAAGCCAACCAAGATCTTTGAATTGCTTCATCTCTTTCGAGAGCCTACTCAAGGCAATCCCAAATTTCCTTGGCGGTCTTGAGATGAGCAATGGAGTAACTATAGTCATCGGTCACTGCGGTGCGCAAGATGTTGTGGGAAGTTGCATTGAGTTGATCATCAACAGCTTCCCTTGTAGTGATATTGATTGGGTCCTTGGGATTGAATCCATTGACCAGAATCCACCATAGTTGAGTAGACACACTGTGAATATGAGACTCCATATCTAGCTTCCACTTAGCAAACGCATTAGCTTTCAAAGGGGGCGGAGGCCCAAGAGGATTAATGTGAGGGCGTTGCAAGGGTGGGGGTGAGTAAAAAGGTTCCATGGCATTGTACTTAGGAACTTGGGTGCGAGTAGGAGATGCAAGGGGTTCTCTAGAATCATCCGCATCATGGATGGCATTTGGTTCAAATGAGTTTGATGCGGATGTCGAGGGATTTAAGCGAGCATCAATTTCCTCCTCGACCGAGGAACGAACTTCTTTCAACATGGCGGTTTTGAGGTCCACGAATATTGAAAGAATGTTGGCCGTATTTAAGGGGGCACCCAGGTCAATGGGGGCGGCAGGGGCAATGACAAGGGCAACAAGTGCATTGAGCATGGTGGGGGTAGGTTTTCACCAACCTCCACAAGGGGTGCGACAACTCCCACATTCCCTGGGTCGTACATGTCCTCTAAGGTTGTAAAACCTTATATTGGAGCACGAGGCTCTGATACCAATTGAAAGGATCGATATGGTCGACTAGATGGGGAGTGAATAGGAGACTACAAATTTTAATGTTTCTTGTCAATTTTAAGGTTTAGAGGATAAATAGGGTTCACTAGATATGCAACTAGGTGAACACAACCTATATGACAAGCAAGATTGAAGCTAAATATGCTAGGAAACAATCTAATTAGCAAGCCAACAAGCATACAAAGCAAAGTAAAGTGCGGGAAAGGATTAACCACAACTGAGACGAGGATGCAGATTTTATCCCGAAGTTCACTCTTCCTTGGGGAAGAGCTACTCTCCGTTGAGAGCGGTGTTGGAGCCAAAGCTTGCGAAATGCCACCAAAGGCTCGCCGTAATATCTTTTGAGTCACCCCAATGGACGAGCCTCGAATCACTCAGGGTTGGTCTTGAAGGCGACCACCACACCTTTACAAACTTCTCTAGAGCACACCACAAGCAAGGAAGCTTTCGGACGAACCTCTAACCACCTAGGAGCCCAAGCTCCAAGAGTAACAAGTCAATGGTGGAGAAATGTTGCGGGGAATGCGATTTGGTTTGGTGAAAGCGTAGACCGGGTCTTGCTCTCCAATCCCCAAAGTTTCGACAAGTTTGGGTGTAGGGATTGAGAGTATTGAGCAAAATGAGGTGTGGCAATGGTGGAGCTCAACAAGACATTAGGGTTAGCGATGGAGGAGGAAGAAGGTGGGTATTTATAGTGTTCTTTGCTAGGTACCTTTTCTGCCCATTGGACCCCATGCGCACGGGGTGTCCAGGAACTTACATAGGTACCCAGAGAGTTTACATAGTACCCTGTGCACATGGGGGACAACAGACCCCATGCGCACGGGGTACCTAGAAAGTCCTGACTACCCCGTGCGCACGGGATCAAAAGACCCCGTGCACACGGGGTACCCAGAAACCTTCTGTGGCAAACTTTCTCGGTACCATAGCTAGCACACTACAGATATTTGGTGGTAGGAGTGAGAAGGTGATAACCCAAAAGTATAGGGGATCGCAACAGTTTTTGAGGGTAGAGTATTCAACCCAAATTTATTGATTCGACAGAAGGGGGGCCAAAGAATATTCTCAAGTATTAGAAGCTGAGTTGCCAATTCAACCACACCTGGAAACTTAAAATCTGCAGCAAGGTATTTAGTAGCAAAGTAATATGATAATAATGGTAATGGTGGCAAAAAAGTAACGGTGGCGAAAGTAATATTTTTGGGTTTTACAGTGATTGTAACAATAGCAACGGAAAAGTAAATAAGCGAAGAAAAATATATGAAAAGCTCGTAGTCAATGGATCGGTGATGGAGAATTATGACGGATGCGATCGATCATGTAATAGTCATAACATAGGGTGACACAGAACTAGCTCCAATTCATCAATGTAATGTAGGCATGTATTCTGAATATAGTCATACGTGCTTATGGAAAAGAACTTGCATGACATCTTTTGTCCTACCCTCCCGTGGCAGCGGGGTCCTATTGGAAACTAAGGGATATTAAGGCCTCCTTTTAATAGAGTACCGGACCAAAGCATTAACACATAGTGAATACATGAACTCCTCAAACTACGGTCATCACCGGTAATGGTCCCTATTATTGTCACTTCGGGGTTAACAGATCATAACACATAATAGGTGACTATAGACTTGCAAGATAGGATCATGAACTCACATATATTCATGAAAAAATAATAGGTTCAGATCTGAAATCATGGCACTCGGGCCCTAGTGACAAGCATTAAGCATAGCAAAGTCACAGCAACATCAATCTCAGAACATAGTGGATACTAGCGATCAAACCCTAACAAAACTAACTCGATTACATGATAAATCTCATCCAGCCCATCACCGTCCAGCAAGCCTACAATGGAATTACTCACGCACAGCGGTGAGCATCATGAAATTGGTGATGGAGGAAGGTTGATGATGACGATGGCAACGGATTCCCCTCTCCGGAGCCCCGAACGAACTCCAGATCAGCCCTCCCGAGAGAGATTAGGGCTTGGGGGCGGCTCCATATCGTAAAACGCGATGAATCCTTCTCTCTGATTTTTCTCTCCCCGAAAGTGAATATATGGAGTTGGAGTTGAGGTCGGTGGAGCGTCAGGGGGGCCACGAGGCAGGGGGCACGCCCCCACCCTCGTGGACAGGGTGTGGGCCCCCTAACGTGGATCTTTCTTCCACTATTTTTTATATATTCCAAAAATAATCTCCGTTGATTTTCAGGTCATTCCGAGAACTTTTATTTCTGCATAAAAATAACACCATGGCAATTCTGTTGAAAACAGCGTCAGTCCGGGTTAGTTCCATTCAAATCATGCAAGTTAGAGTCCAAAAAAGGGTAAAATTGTTTGGAAAGGTAGATAAGACGGAGACGTATCAGAAGGCTGGTGTATAAGTTTTGGCAATGGCATTCCCACATGACATAAATCCACAATGACCCCTTTTAATAGCGTGATCTTTCCTAGGACTCGAATCGAACCAAAAAGAAAACCTTTGAGCCGTCGGTAAACCACGCCTTTAATCCTTTTGAATTGGGGGGTCGCACACCTCCATCAAGGATAACTTGGAACCAATATCCTGAGATAAACTTTAGCAACCTATATTAGTTCCACTGACCATATTGTCATGACACCAAAATATAATATAAGTGACACAGACACTTCCACATGTCAATCATTGATCTTCTCTGAAATCTATTATCAATGTGCATTAGATCAATGACATATATGTTGTTACTAATTACCAAAATGACCTAGGGATTAATTGCACTTTCACTAAGCATTACATCCGTGACAAGTAGACCGTTAAACTTACTACGTCTACTACTATTACCCCGCTTCAAGAGCACTTCTATGCTTGCCTCTCTACGTATTAAGTTCATGACAAACAGAGTAATGCAAGAAGTATGATGACATAATGTAGACAAAAGAAAACCAGGCAATATGATTAAACCCCGTCGTTTTCCCATTAGTAGCAACAATCCAAACACGCGCCTCGCTACCCCTCTGTCATAGAGAGAGGACACCGCAAGATTGAACCTAATACAAAGCACCTCTTCTGCTGAAGATAAATCAATCTAGTTGGCCAAACCAAGTGGATAGATAGGGAAGAAATAGAAAGTTATAATAATCACACATAATAAAGTTCGAAGAAGACTCAATTACTTTCAATGAATAACCCAATCATAAACCCACAATTAATCGGATCCCAACAAACGCACCACAAAAGATTACATCGAATCGATCTCCGAAGAGAACATTGAATTGAAGACGAGAGAGAGAGAGAGAGAGAGAGAGAGAGAGATCTAGCTAATAACTATATATGGACCCATAGATCCTGTTGGAACTATTCGTAGATCATCGGAGGTGTAGCAAGGTTGATGTAGAAGCCCTCCTTGACAGATTCCCCCTTTGGGAGAGTACCGGCGAAGGCCTCCATATGGGATCGAGGAAGAATAGGGACTTGCGGCGGTGGAAAAGTTGTTTGGTTGGTGCTTCTCGGGGTTTTCCAATATTTGGGAGTTTATACGCTGGAATTAGGTCAGACAGAGCCACGATGGGTCCACAAGACATCATGGTGTGCCCACCCCCACCCCCACCCCAGGCGCGCCCTATTGTCTTGTCGTCTCCTCATTTCTCTTCTAGATTCCCTCGAAAGCTTCCAGTGTCTCTTTTGGTCCAGAAAAAATCGTAAAAAAGTTTCATCATGTTTGCACTCCATTTGGTATGGATTTTCTGTAAAACCGAAAACAAGCAGAAAACAACCACTGGCACTAGGTGAATAGGTTAGTTCCCAAAAATGATATGAAATTGCATATATAATATAAAAGATTGATAATATAAGAGCATGAAATAATAAAAAAATAATAGATACGTCGAAGACGTATCAATTACATCTTGTAGTTGATGTTAATTGGTTTATTTGGTGGAAGATCATATGTTTAGATTGTTAATCATATATTTTTCTCCTCTAATCATGAACATGAGTATGATTTGTGAGTAGTTCCATTTGTTCTTGAGGACATGGGAGAAGTCTTGTTATAAGTAATCATGTGAAGTTGGTATTCATTCAATATTTTGATGAAGTGTATGTTGTTCTTCCTCTATTTTTTTCAAAAAGGGGGGTCTCCCCGGCCTCTGCATCAGAACGATGCATACAGCCAACTTAATAAAATAGCAAATAGGTTCAACAAAGGTCTGAAAGTCTCAATGAAAGTAGAGAAAAGGTCACAGTGAGCCAATAAAAAAGTAGCCATAAAGACACAACCGGCTGGCATAAGAAAGATAGGGAAACTAATTGCCTATCCTATTACATGACAGCCATCCAAACCGGTTGAAAATATCCCGTGCTACCATCTCCCACCCAATAGATCCAGTAACCAAACGCTCCCTGGCCTTCGTCGGAGTGAGTAGCGACCACATACGGATCAACGCAGTGGCTCGGAAGATAAACTGCAAAAAATGAATATTTGTTGTTTTGTTAAAAACCAAATCATTTCTGTAGTTCCAGACTGCCCACAATAAAGCACATACTCCTACGCGAATGTGTCTCACTGTTTCGTACTCTATCCTGTAAAGCCACGTCCCAAATAACGTGCTGACAGAATTCGGAGGAGTAATGTTAAAGGCTATGTGTACCGTCCGCCATAGAACTTTTGCCAGCGGGCAGTCAAGAAAAAGGTGTTTGATAGTTTCACCCTGATCACAAAAACTACATCTAGTAGGTCCTGTCCAGTTACACTTTGCCAGATTGTCTTTAGTTAAAATGACTTGTTTATGTAAAAACCACATAAACACTTTAATTTTCAAAGGAACTTTGACTTTCCAAACATATTTGGAACTAGGAATGGAGTTAGAATTGATAACATCAACATACATGGATTTAATTGTAAACTCTCCAGTCCTAGTAAGCTTCCAGTGCAACTGATTGGGCTGTTGAGACAGCTGAACCTCCATCAGTCTACTCACTAAATGGAGCCAAGCTTCCCAATGATTTCCAGCTAGCGTCCTCCTGAATTGAATATTGAGGGGGTGGACTAAAGTACTGTTGCAACGTAAGTGCCTCGTCGTCGAACAATACTATAAAGAGACGGGTATTGAAGCGCGAGGGGTGTTTCCCCTAGACAAGTATCCTCCCAGAATCGCGTGTTGGTGCCATTTCCGATTATAAACTTTGTCCTATTGAAAAAAACTGATTTGACTCTCATCAGCCCTTTCCAAAAAGGCGAGTCCGTCAGCCTCGCTGTCACCTGGGACAAAGTTTTGGAGTGAAGATACTTACTACGGATAACTTAGACAGCCACTTGCTGAGAAGACATATGTTCTTGACTTCAAGATTTTCAATGCTAAGACTCCCTTGGTCTTTTGGTCTACAAATAATATCCCGTTTGGAGAGTCTGTATTTTCTTTTTAGTTCATCACTCTGCCAGAAGAATCGGGATCAATAGAAGTCTAGCCTTTTCCTAACTCCAACTGGAACCTCTAAAAAAGACAAGAGAAACATAGGCATACTCGTGAGAACCGAATTAATAAAAATTAATCAGCCTCCGTATGACATGAGCTTGCCCTTCCAGCAGATCAGTTTCTTCTGAAATCGATCCTCAATGCACTTCCATTCTCTGTTTGTCAGCTTACGATGGTGAATTGGTATACCCAAATACGTAAAAGGTAAAGCCCCCAATTCGCACCCAAACAATGGCCTATAAGCCTCTTGTTCCTCATTGGCTCTTCCAAAATAGAATAATTCGCTTTTATGAAAGTTAATCTTTAAACCGGTCAATTGTTCAAATAAGCATAACACCAGCTTCATGTTTCTCGCTTTTGCCAAGTCATGCGCCATAAAGATGATAGTATCAATGGCGTACTGTAGAACAGACACACCTCCATCAACTAGATGAGGCACCAAGCCACCTACCTGACCAGCCTCCTTAGCCCTTCCTATTAGAATTTCCTACATATCGACTACAATGTTGAACAAAATAGGAGACATCGGATCACCTTGTCTCAGGCCCTTATGTATCTGGAAATAATGACCTATGTCATCATTCACTTTAATTCCAACACTCCCTTTTTGCGTGAAAGATTCTACCTGGCGTCGCCAGGCTTCATCAAAACCTTTCATACGCAAGGCCTGTTGAAGAAAAGGCCATTTGACATTATCATACGCTTTCTCGAAATCCACCTTGAAAACAACTCCATCTAGTTTTTTGTGTGAACTTCATGCAGCATTTCATGAAGGACCACAACCCCTTCTAGGATGCTTCTGTCCGGCATGAAAGCAGTTTGGGAATGTTGCACCACAGAATGCGCAATCTGCGTGAGCCTATTAGTCCCTACCTTGGTGAAAATTTTGAAACTAACGTTAAGAAGACAGATCAGTCTGAACTGCTCAATTCTCACAGCCTCTGTTTTCTTAGGAAGCAGAGTTATCGTTCCAAAATTCAGGTGAAATAACTTAAGCTATCCGGAGAATAAATCATGGAACATCGGTATCAAATCCCCCTTAATAATATGCCAGCACTTTTTATAAAACTCTGCCGGAAATCCATCCGGCCCTCGAGCCTTATTATTTTTCATCTGTGAAATGGCTTCAAATACCTCTTTCTTCGAAAATGGGGCAGTCAAAATATCATTCTCATCGGCAGCAAGTTGAGGAACATCCTCAATCCTAGACTCATCCAGGGATACACAATTATCCTCCGGAGGCCCAAACAACTGCTTGTTGTATTCGGTTATGTATAATTTTAGGTTTTCCTGTCCTAAAATCGTTCCTTCATCTTGCTCAAGCTGAAAGATTCTTTTCTTTCTGTGCTTGTAATTGGTGATCATGTGAAAGAATTGAGTGTTTGCATCCCCCTGGACAACTTTGCGAACCTTAGCTCGCAGCGCCCACTTCAATTCTTCTTCACGGAGAAGTTCTTTCAATCTCATCTCCGCATCAAGTTTAGCATGAAGCTCCATGGTCTATAGAATTGTGGACTCGGCTTTTAAATCTAGGGACTGAATAAGTGTAAGGAGCCTTTCCTTTTCAACCTTATAAATCCAACTAAGATGCTTAGCCCACCCACGCAAGAAACTTCTCGAGTGCCTTATCTTATTCTACCAACGCTCAACTGAAGTCCTACCTCCTACATCCTTAGCCCATTCCCTGGCTATCAGATCCAAGAAGCCTTCTCTTTCAAACCATGCCAATTCGAAGGAAAAGGAATTTTTGTTCCCCATGTGGGTTGCCTCACTAGAGTCCAGTAAAGGTGTGTGGTCAGATATTCCGCGTGATAGCGCCTGGACCGTTACCAAGGGAAATTTCTATTCCCATTCGACGCTCGCAAGGACTCGATCCAGCTTCTCAAACGTCGGGTTTGGAAAGGTATTAGCCCAGGTGAATTTTCTACCCGAAAGCTCTATCTCTCTCAGATCCAAGCTTTCAATAATGGTATTAAACATGAACGACCACCTGCCGTCGAAATTATCATTGTTCTTTTCCTCTCTCCTTTTAATAACGTTGAAATCACCCCCAACCAAGATTGGAAGCTGCTCGGAACCGCAAATTCGAACAAGATCTGCCAAAAACTCTGGTTTGAGTTCGGGATGTGCGGCCCCATATACTGCCACCAGTGCCTAATTAAACCCATCGGCCTTCGACCTAACCCAAAACTTAACTATGAAATCTCCCATCACTACGCTTCGGACTTCCAGCGATTCGCATCTAACTCTAAGTAAGATCCCACCCGATCTTCCTCTTGGATGATGGCAGTGCTAATCAAAATCGACACCTCGTGATAAAGTACTGAGAAACTGGGGAGAAAAATTATCTCTACCAGTTTCTGAGAGAGCAATAAAATCCAACCTATGCTCGATAGAAGCATCTGCAAGAAACCTTCTTTTAGCCAAGTCTTTCAGACCTCTGCTATTCCAAAAGATTCCTCTCATATTTCATCATGATTTTTTTAGTAGTACAGATCCTAGCACTTCTACGCACCGCCGAAGCAGGGTAAATCTTCCGCTTCCACTTGCGTTTAGGTTTGTTTTGATCCTCCACCCAGTCCTCACAACCGGGCTCCATGGACCTAACTACCTCAGCTTCGAAAGTATCATCCTCTTCCTCTGTCTCAGAAAGGGATGGTGCAAGATCCGCACAAAAATTATCGAGCACCCTGACTCCCAACACATCTACGTCAGAATCATTCATGGGTTTGACCGCTGCTAAGTTTCGAATCATTTCTAAAGCATGTTCCGCTTCCAAATCCAGGATATCATTTACGGAGTTAGAGATTTCACTATCATTACTACCTAGTGAAACTTCTAATTGATTTGCATTATTAATAATCTCACTATTAGAAAAATGCAAAATGGAATTAGAGTGTTGACCGACATACCAGTAGTGACCTCAATGTCACGAAGCTTGGCCGCCCTCATGGCGCACCGCTGCTGCATGTCATCAACCTCCGAATGATCCTGGAGGCGGCAGCTCATCCGTCGCCCCTCAGATACTGGATACGGAATCCCTCCATAAGCGACGACCTCCTCCCAAGTTGCCCCGCTCGAGGTAAGGCGTCCAGCCTCACCCCCAACACACTACGGGGCTGCACCACTCGAAGAAGCGGCATGTGCTACAGCTAGCAGCAGTGAGGAGCTCCGTGGCCCCGTCGACGTCAGCCTCGAGCCGTCTCCCTAGGACGCAGGCACGCAAGGGGAGGGGAGTGCGTGGGCCGCCTGCCCGTACTCCCCGACCGACCCGACCCTCTGGCTAGAGGGAGCCGCGAGCACCACAGCAGGTGCGACCACCCTAGCTGCCAGAGCAGAAGAACGGGCCGATGAGGGAGTCCTGGACTAAGGGGTCCTCGGGCATTCGGCCTATTGGATATGGGACGGACTGATGGGCCGTGAAGATACAAAGCCGAAGAATCTACCCGTGTTTGGATGGGACTCTCCTTGGCGTGGAGGGCAAGCTTGGCGATCAGATATGAAGATTCCTTTCTCTGTAACCGACCCTATGTAACCATAGATTCCCCCGGTGTTTATATAAACCGAAGGGCCTGGTCCGTAGAGGGGAATCCTGATAATCATAGTCAGGCTAGACTTTTAGGGTTTAGCCATTATGATCTCGTGGTAGATCAACTCTTGTAATACTCATATTCATCGAGATCAATCAAGAAGGAAGTAGGGTATTACCTCCATAGAGAGGGCCCAAACCTGGGTAAACATTGTGTCCCCCGTCTCCTGTTACCACCGATCCTAGATGCACAGTTCAGGACCCCCTACCCGAGATCCGCTGGTTTTGAGATCGACATTGGTGCTTTCATTGAGAGTTACACTGTGACATCGTCAAAAGGTTTGATGGCTCCTTCAATCATTTACAATGACACTGTCCAAGGGGAAGTCTTCCTCCCCGGACAGATCTCCGTGTTCGGCGGCTTCACACTGTGGGCTAACTCACTTGGCCATCTGGAGCAGATTGAAAGCTACGTCCCTGGCCATCATGTCAGATTTGGAAGCTTGAACTACGTCATGGATATTCGTGGAGACTTAATCTTCAACGGATTCGAGACCACTGCAGCCGCTCCCTGCCACCACGATGAACATGATGTAAATCTGTCATCGGTCCATGCACAGGAGATAGTACATGTAGCTGCTCTGGCCATAGATCCGGAGCAGATCACGCCATCCGAAGACGGGAAGCTCAACCCCGCCGCAGAAGCCGCAGACTCAGCAGCGTTGGAGCCGCACACATACTTAACTTCAAGTGACATCTATTTCACGGGAACTACGGACTCGTCTCTGGCTACAGGTTCCGAACCTTATGCGTCCGCATACGTCAAGCTTGATCGGTCATTGATCGTCGAATTCAGCTCCACGGACATCTTCCGACACTCTCCCTTGGGCGACGTGTTAAACTTGTTAAGAGCACTATCCTTAGCAGGGGGCTCACAGCCGAACTGTATCTGGTTCGAACTGGAGGCTGACAACGGAGAATTTTGCTTCCCACCCACCGCCCACTTCATACACACTATCAAAGACTTAACCAACACGCCCGATTACGGCTCCGAAGACATTGATGGTATGGATGATGATGCCGATGAGGAGCCGGGCCAAGGCCCGCCGTTTACCGGACTCTAGACGGCCACCTCTTCCTACAACGTGTACATGGTGGATACACCTAAAAGAACTAACGACGATGACAAAGAAGATCCAGTTGAGGACGAACCTCCTGTGATACAACCAAAATGCCGGCGTCAGTGGTGCCGCTCTAAGTCGCGTCATGGAATAGATGGTGATACTGGAACAGGGGAAAATGACACTCCGAAAGGTGCCGAAGACAACAAAGACCCCGTTGATGCAACTGTCGTACAAAACGAACGGGAAGACGGGCAAGTTAGCCCTGATGGACAGGCCACCCACGAAGACTCAGAGGACAGTAATTATCTTCCGCTCTCCAAGGATGAGGCGAGCCTCGACAGCGAGGATTTCATCGTGCCTGAGGAACCTCAGGAGCAGGAGCGCTTTAAACGCCGACTAATAGCCACTGCAAGGAGCCTGAAAAAGAAGCAGCAGCAGCTTCAAGCTGACCAAGATCTGCTCAACGACAGATGGACTGATGTCCTAGCAGCCGACGAACACGGCCTCAAGCGCCCAGCCAAAAGCTACCCGGAGCGCAAATTACTACCTCAGATCGATGACGAGGCGCCGGAGCACATACCATCATCTCGCAATGCAGCTGAACGACCACCACGTGGTCGGGATAAAGCGGCAACTCAAGCCGAACACCGGCCCGCCCTGCCTCATCATAAAGGTAGAAGCAAAACAGCTCGAGGTCATACATATGACCTTCGGCAAGACCTGGACAACATAACTGGACATACCAGATCGATCTAAGGATCACGAGGACGTGCCCCGACACGTGACGACGGCTATCTATTCGGACGTGACAAGCCTAGTCACTCCCGGGCCGAAAACCATAGACTGACTCCATTGGAGCTACATCGCAATGTGGCCCAACATAGAGGCGCCACACACCCTCTTTGCTTCACAGACGAAGTAATGGAGCACGAATTCCCAGAAGGGTTTAAACCCGTAAATATCAAATTATATGATGGAACAACTGATCCCGTGGTATGGATTGAGGATTTCCTTCTCCATATCCACATGGCCTGCGGCGATGACCTTCATGCCATCAAATCCCTCTTGTTAAAACTCAAAGGTCTAGCTCGGCACTGGTTAAACAGTCTGCCCGAAAATTCTATTGGCAGCTGGGAGGATTTGGAAGACGCCTTCCGCGACAACTTCCAAGGCACATATGTCCGGCCACCAGACACCGATGACTTAAGCCATATAGTTCAACAGCCCAGAGAATCAGCTAGGAAGCTCTGGACTAGGTTCTTAGTTAAAAAGAACCAAATCGTCGACTGTCCAAACGTGGAAGCCCTAGCAGCCTTCAAACACAGTGTGCGGGACGAGTGGCTCGCCCGCCACATCGGTCAAGAAAAACCAAAATCCATGCCAGCCCTTACCGCTCTGATGACCCGCTTTTGCGTGGGAGAAGACAACTGGCTCGCTCATAGAAGCAACAGTGCCAACGATCTGGGCACTTCCAAAGTCTGAAACGGCAATGGCAAACCTTGACGCAGCAAACATAAATGTCGCAATGATAATGAAAGAACACGCGACAAAGCGGTCAATGCCGGATTCAGCGGCCCCAAACCCGGTCAACGGAAAAAACCATTCAAGGCAAACAGAGACGAACCATCCAATTTAGACAAAATATTGGATCGGCCTTGCCAGATTCATGGCAACCCCGATAAACCAGCTAATCACACCAACAGAAGTTGTTGGGTCTTCAAGCAGGCAGGTAAGCTCAACGCCGAACACAAGGGGAAAAGGCCGCCCAGTGATAGCGATGACGAAGAGATTCACCAACCAAATACCGGGGGTCAGAAGCAATTTCCCCTGAGGTAAAAACGGTGAACATAGTATACATGACACACGCCCCTATAGAGGAGCATGAGACGTACTCCCTCCAGATTGAGGGTCATACTGCGTTTCCTCCAGCCGGAGTACAAGTCGGTCTTATTAAACCGCATACCTTGTCGGCCATTAAGCTGCCGGTCTCCATTCAGCAGGACCGACCAATTATGAATCTGGACTAGCAGTTCGGCCTCCGCTGTCCGCATCATACACTCGCGAAATCTATACCGCGCATACATAACTATGCACTTAAAATACCATGGGCATCGGCGGAGGCACAATACGGACGGGCCTACAAGTACTTCCAGAACCCCCTTCTTTTCTTTTCTTTTCTGGCCACTTTTTCTTTTTTCATTATCCTTTATCACAGGTTACTCGTAGGTTGGTCATCTCACCGACTCTATCGGAGTTCCGGTATGTACATTCATCCAAAAGTTACTCCCTTTAAGGAGCCCCTTCATCGAGGAAAGGCGGCGCAGACGTGCGACAGGAGGTCCAAAACAACTTTTTGTAGACCACACTCTCTATTTTGCGAGCCTTTAAAGTGCCTTGTACATCAGCCGTCGACCCTTGGCATGTCAAATAGCTAGGGTCGTGGCATTATTATATACATAGAGAGTTCTAGTGAATATAATATATATCCAGTATTCACTTTTCTCTTAAAAACTATATTTTGCTCCTTGTGTTATTTCACACGCCCCGCCATGGGCTCGATATGGGAACAAACTAAATTGCCAACAAGTCCGAACAGCTTTATAGCATACTTCGGCGTCGCGAGTTTGGCCTTATATGCATCAGCTTCGAATCATGTCTTGGGTCAATAGTTGGGTTGCGGATCATGTGCTTGCTACCGTCCGTTCCGCTCTATCGGCTAAGGTAGTAAAGGGAGAACTACTGTGATTGTGCCCTGGTTTACCCAGATGAGCACCTCAGTAGGGAAAGCCGAAAACTAACTGTCATGATGCGGCGAGAGCTGGTCAACCACTCGACGACTTATCGGAATCTTTCGTGATTCCCTCTATATCACATGAAGGACCTTTCTTTAGGTCACACATGTAAACGCACCACATTGGGATAACAGCGTACATACCAGGGTTTATATCGTAGACCCACCATAAAACTCATATGGCTAAGTGAAAGTGTTAACACCCTATAGTGCGATTGCCTCATTCACCGCATTGACACCTCCTTCATGGACCAAGACGTTGGGTTAAGAGTGATCATGTGCTTTTCCGAACACCCCTGTATTTTCCACGTGGGGGCTGAAGCCGACGACTGGAAAACCTTCAGATTATGTAAAAATGGCCACACAGGAGGAACCAAAAGCTTTCAAGCAAAAATCATAATATTGTCATCATATTATCTGTTACAATTCAATACATTTCATCCAAATATCATATCTTTCGAGCACTAACCCTCTATCAAGCGGGCACCCTCTAAGACGCCCTTGAAATAGTGTTCGGGTGCGTGATGGTCCTTACCCTTGAGGGGACTCCTCGCTGCAACATCAGTGGCCTTCATCTTGGCCCAGTATGTTTTGACATAGGCAAAGGCCATCCGTGCACCTTCAATGCACGTGGAACGCTTAACGGCGTCGATACGCGGCAGCGCATCCACAAGCCGCTGCACCAAACCGAAGTAACTATTCAGAATGGGCTCAGTAGGCCACTGCCGGACTATGATGTCCTTCATGGCGGAACCAGATATCCTGTGGAGCTCGGCCCACTGGGCCATCTGTTCATTTAGTAACAACTGATGCATTGGCGTGCCGAACTGTGACCAAAAAAGCTTCTCCATGGCACACCCTTCCTACACTTGGTAAAATTGCGCCGCATTGTAGGCACTCTTTGGTGGGTCCAAAAATATGTTCGGAGAGCTCCACATTTGATTAAGCGGGGAATACTTCGGACCGTTGAACTTCGTCTGTAATAAGAAAGGCTTACCAGCCGATATCTCCCCAGCTTGTCGGATCTCTTCCCGAGCCGCTCTAGACTCAGATCGTGCTTCTTTCGCCTCTTGTAAGGCCTTGTTGAGATCGGCCGCTTTGGCCTTGTTATCCTTCTTGAGGAATTCACACTGGACGGCGGTTTCCTCCAGCTTGCGCGCCATGGTAGAAATTCTTTCCTCACACTAGCGCCGAGCAGCCTGTTTGGTTTTTTACTCTTTAGCCACCTTATGGGCAGCCAAATTACTCGTCCAGGCTTGCTCCTTGGCAAGGACAAGCTCAACCCGAAGGGCCTCGACCGCAGCAGCACCATTTGTAGTTATGCGTGTCTCTGTATACAATTCTAGCTTCATGCTCATGTTATCATGCATACATATACTGACTGACCAAAAAGCATACCTTGCGCCTCGTCAAGACGCCTGTTGATCAGCATGATGTCATCATCCGCCTCATCAATCTTCCGCTGCAGATCCACAACCTCTGCGGATCGGGCAGTAACAGGGGAGGTAACAGCCTGTGTTCCAAGTAGTGAAATTATTTCCTCGATAAATACTTTTGATCCTCTGATTGCCTCCCTTGGGAAGCCTATCAGAGTCTCAGGGGCTACTATCTATACACAGGAGTATTTTGTGAATAAAACACAATTGAAAGCATTACAACACAAACCTCGAAGCCTCTTAGCAAGCTCGTGAAGGCCTCATTCAATCCGCTTTTTGCGGACAGGACCTTTTCAACCACCATACCCATCAAGGTACGATGGTCTTCAGAGACGGACGCCTGTCGCAGCATGTTCGTCAATATATCCGACGCTTCTAGATCTCCGGAAGTTGTCGTAGCAGCACGGCCCCCCTTCAAAGGGATCCGTTCATTCGCCCCTAGAGTTGTCTCCGGCTGAAAGCCGGACAGTCCGGGGCCTTTATTGTTGGTCCACCGGACCCTGGGCTACCGAAGTATCACCTTCCGTTCGTGTTTTCGTCATCCCTCGCATCACTTGTGGATTAGGAGAGACCCTCCGGGACGACACCTCGAAGTCATCCTCCTTATTGGGCGAGGAGACTGGTGGAGGCGTCTCGCTTTCCATCATCTCTAGGAGAAGATCTCATGAGGAAGATGATTGTTGAGGAAGACTGTGCGCCGGGCTACAAAAACATACATTCTAGATGTTACCCTCGTCACAGGAGAGGAACAGGGTATGTGTAAAACACCCTTGTTCGCTTACGATTTAGGCTTGTCCTCGCTGGGGGACTGCGCAATAACGTCGTCCTTCAAGCCCGAGCTTCCCGACAGGGGCATCTTGCCTTGCTTGGGAGCCTTTTCCTCCCAATCTTCGGAGACGGCCCTTTTCTTACCATGGGGAGAATGAATGTTGGCTTCTCCTTTACTTTTGTCTTTGGGCGATGGGATTTTCATCTCCCCGGACATGTCATCTAATATATCTTCGGGATGGAGGCCACCTTTGGTCCTCCCGCTCTTCGTCTTGTCCTCCTTCGTAGGCATATGGTATGGTGCCGGGGCCAGCATCCTTGTTAATACGGAATCCGCTGAGTCTCCGGGAAGGGGGGCCGAACACCTGATTCGCTCTGCTTTCTTTATCCAACCCTGGAAGAGGATGGTATGGTCAGTATTGCACTATGGCATACATTGCTGAAAAATTGTTCGGAAATAGAGCGCTTATCGAGGTATCCGGATGGTTGCGGTCGAGATCGATGTCTTCGGTGGTGTCCGGCCACTATTTTCGTTTCCCAAAAATAGCTTCCACATTCCTTTGTGTGAAATACCGAAGAAGTCTTGGAGGGTCCGTGGTCCTTCCGGGTTAAACTCCCACATACGGAGAGGCCGCTGCTGGCACCGCAGAACCCGGCGGACTAGCATTACTTGAACCACATTGATAAGACCGACGTCCTTCTCAAGGAGGCTTCGGATGCGGCTCTATAGAGTCTGCACTTCGTCAATTGATCCCCAGTCCAGTCCTTTATTAATCCAGGACGCAAGATGTAACGGAGGGCCAGATCGAAACGCATGTATAGCTGCCCACTTGGCACCGCGGGGTTCAGTGACATAAAACCACTCCCACTGCCATAGGTCAGGAGTTTCAGAGAAAGAGCCTTTCGGCCAGGGAGCATTGATAAGTTTGCTCACTATAGCACCTCCGCACTCCGCTTGTTCCCCGTCGATTACCTTTGGCTTCACACTGAAGGTCTTGAGCCATAAGCCAAAGTGTGGGGGAATGCGGAGAAATACCTCGCACGTGACAATGAACATCGAGATGAAAAGAAAAGAATCTGGGGCTAGATCGTGAAAATCTAGTCCATAGTAAAATTAGAGCCCCCGGACGAAGGGGTGAAGAACGAATCCTAGCCCTCGTAGGAAGTGGGAGATGAATACAACCCTCTCGGCGGATCTGGGAGTAGGAATAACCTGTCCTTGAGTAGGGAGCCTGTGGGGAATCTCTGTGGTCAGGTATCTGGTCGTACGAAGCTTCGTGATGTCCTCCTCTGTAACAGAAGAGGCCACCCATCAGCCCTGAGGGCTGGATCCAGACATGATTGGGAAGCTTGAAGCGATGAAGTCGAGCCTTGGGTGCTAGAACTCGAAGTTGGAAGGGCTAAGGAAAAGGTTGGCGCAAAACTAGGCGGCCCTTGGCTCCTTTATAAAGGCAACGGATATCGAACGCCTCCACCTAAGCCTGAAAACCTGCCTTTTCTAAAGGAATCATACCAATGGAACGGTTGGGTTATCCATGTTCATATTGGTGAGAATCCCATGATAAGGGGACACGATCTCTGCTTCGACAAGACGTGCCATAAAAACCGCACCTCGAAACGTGGAACGGCGGGACAAGAAACAGTTCGAAATAATGACCGGGCAAACGTGATGTCACGTTACAAAAAGTTGTCAGCAGATTGGACTCGTGAAATATTATACTCTCTACAGCTGTGTGTGATACTTGTGTTGCAGATCCGGACACATTCGTTTCATCCGAAGACTATCTTGGAGTATTCCGAAAAGGGAACTCGCCTTGCAATGCCGAAGACAATCTGCGCACTGGACACCTTGTCATTAAAGTCTGGTTCAGGGGCTACTGAGGGAGTCCTGGACTAAGGGGTCCTCGGGCGTCCGACCTATTGGATATGGGCCGGACTGATGGGCCGTGAAGATACAAAACCGAAGACTCTACCCATGTCCGGATGGGACTCTCCTTGACATGGAGGGCAAGCTTGGCGACCAGATATGAAGATTCCTTTCTCTGTAACTGACCCTATGTAACCCTAGATTCCCCCAGTGTTTATATAAACCGGAGGGCCTGGTCCGTAGAGGGGGATCCTGATAATTATAGTCAGGCTAGACTTTTAGGGTTTAGCCATTATGATCTCATGGTAGATCAACTCTTGTAATACTCATATTCATCGAGATCAATCAAGCAGGAAGTAGGGTATTACCTCCATAGAGAGGGCCCGAACCTGGGTAAACATTGTGTCCCCTGTCTCATGTTACCATCGATCCTAGATGCAAAGTTCAGGACCCCCTACCCAAGATCCACTGGTTTTGACACCGACAGCCGAGGCGACCTGCCCAGGACCCCCTCCCCTAGCCACAGCCGCCACCGTCAGCTCCCTCGCCCGGGATGAGACAACGGTCAGAGTGGGAGAACAAGGGGCCACCTACCCAATATCCTCCCCCTCCCTCAACCGAGGTCATCTCAGAGACAATCACCTCCAAGCCCCCGACCACGGGACCTTCAACAACATCAAAATCCAGGGTAGGTAGCGTGCGCTCAAGCACGTCATCAGACTCCATCTGATCACTCCAGAGTCAGGGAGGAGCAGAAGCTGGCTCAAACGACCCAAATCTCAGAGTGTTCATTGGCACCAAAGAGGATGGTGCCGTCCCGTCCCCGGGCGTCTGAGAAACGGACCCCGATCCGTTGGAAAACTCTCGTCCAACATCATCCACTGGCGCCTCCTTAGCACCCGAACTATCATCTCCCTCGTGCATGTCTACATCAGTCCCAGCGAGAGCCTCAGCGAAAAGATCGATATCCTCAAACTCAATCTCGAGGTTGTATATCTGGCCCCTATATGTCAACTTAACCACATCAAGCACAAACTCAATATCCAGAACACTCACCAGCAGTCGGGCCACCCCGTTAGCTCGGGTAAAGGCCATATCCACTCTCTCAGTTTTCCCAACCAAAATTCCCAAGCTAGCAACGACCTGAGCATCCTGCGGCGGCTTCGAGGGAGCCCCACAAAAACGTAACCATACCTGAGTAAGAGGCTTGCCCTGTGGCTCAACCTTCTTCCACTCATGAAACTCTAGGATGCATTTTGTGCCAGGCACTCTGCACAACCCGAAACTCATAAGTCGTTGCAAGTCCTCAACAGAAGGGAATTCAACCTTATACATGTTGGCCTCGAGACTGATAAGCTCCCACTGGAAGTCACCTAGAGCTAACTCCTTAAGCCTCTGCAAAATCTGAGTCTCATACACATCACCTTTAGTGATTTTCACAACCCCAATGGTCGTGCTCTGGGTCTCCTCTAGGATCTCCCTTGCACTAGGAGACTGAAAGAACATCAACTCAGCACAATACACACCATAAATGGTAATAGTCGGCATCTGTTCATGCAAAATCGGGCATTCCCCCGCATCATGTGCTGGCTTGAGGCAGGTATCACAAAGCTCAGTCACGCATTCAGCAATAAAGTGGCCCTTCTTGCCACAACGATAGCACATCACCTTCTCCTTTTTGCGAGCCCACTTGGACGCTCTATCCGAATCTGCCCTGTCTGTAGCCTCGACCAAACCTGTCGCAGTGGTCTCAGTCCCATGTATCTCAGCATTAGCCACCGGAGTCACCACATCCATAGCCTGACCGGACAGTTCCGGCGTCTGACCAGGATCAGCCGCCTCTACGGAGGCCGTCGGCTTGACGATGATAGGTGGAGGAGGTTGATGGTTACGATACCGACCACCTCGACCACCACGATGACCACGGTATCCATCTCGCTGCGGATAGTCTGGGCCAGATGCCCCCCCCCCCCCGACAAAGCCACCCAGAGGGCCGAAAAAAGGTCTCTCAACTGTACCATTGCGCTGCCAAACATATCCACGGCCACCGCCCGTCGACGACGAACCATGGTGTTGGCCATCACCATGCGCATTGTAACCATCGTCACCCCATTGTGCCCGGGGCGGTCCATTAGCCCCACTGTTAGCCGGGCCACAAGGCATACCCGCACCTTCAGCTCCCACATTGTCAGGTTGAGGCAGCGGTGCATGCATCTGCCCCAGCCCAGGCCATTTTTGCGGCGGCCTCACAATGTAGTGGGGCGGCGGCGCAGCCCGAGGCTAATGCCCGTGCGTCTGAACCTGGTTCCCGGGCGGAGGCGGCCTCGGTCCTTGTGGAACACTGCCCCACCCCGTAGCAGCCACCGCAACCGGGCCCTGCGCCAGCGTCCGAGGTCCTTGAGCAGCCTTGCCCCGACCTGCAGCAGCCACCGCTACCGGGCCCTACGCCGGTGGCCGAGGCCCGAGCTGGCCACCTCCGCGACCCGTAGCGGCCGGCGCTGCCCCGGCGACCACTGGTGGTCTAGGGCCTGGCGGTGTCGCGGCACCACGCCCGGCGCTAGAAGCCGGTGGCGGTGCAACACCAGCGCGTCCAGCTCCAGCCGCCACCGTCGGCTTCTTTCCCGGCGGCGCACCAGCCCCTGGCCAGCCATGGCCACGAGGAGAGGGATGCGTTTCGCGCGCCCAGGACCACACGAAGGGAAACTCGGCTTCGCACAGCGCCAAGTAACCCTAGCTAGCAGCAAAGATGAATGAGAGGAGCAGAGATTGATCGATCTCCTGCATGAGTCGGTGCAACCAACATGGGTGGGAGCCGGTTTAGCCTGGGCCTCATACCCAGCTAACCCCGGTGTCGGTGTCAAAACCGGCGGATCTCGGGTAGGGGGTCCCAAACTGTGCGTCTGAGGTTGATGGTAACAGGAGGCGGGGAACACAATGTTTACCCAGGTTCGGGCCCTCTCTATGGAGGTAATACACTACTTCCTACTTGATTGATCTTAATGAATATGAGTATTACAAGAGTTGATCTACCATGAGATCGTAATGGCTAAACCCTAAAAGTCTAGCCTGTCTGACTATAATTATCAGGATGTATACGGACCTAGCCCTCCGGTTTATATAGACACAGGAGGGATCTAGGGTTACATAAGGTCGGTTATATAGACACAGGAGGGACCAAGCTTGCCTTCCACGCCAAGGAGAGTCCCATCCGGACACAGGTAGAGTCTTCGGCCTTTGTATCTTCACGGCCCATCAATCCGGCCCATATCCAATAGGCCGGACGCCCGAGGACCCCTTAGTCTAGGACTCCCTCAGTAGCCCCTGAAACAGGCTTCAATGACAAGGTGTCCAGCGCGCAGATTGTCTTCGGCATTGCAAGGCGGGTTCCCCTTTCCGAATACTCCAAGACAATCTTGGGACATAATGAATGTGTCTGGATCTGTAATATAAGCACCACATATAACCGCAGAGAATATAATATTGCACGAATCCAATCCGTTGACAACTTTTTGTAATGTGACATCATGTCTGCTAGGTCATCATTTCGAACTGTTTTCCGCCTGGTGCTCCATGTTTCGAGACGCGGTTTTAATATGCACGTCTTGTCGAAGCAGAGATCATGTCCCCTTATTGCGGGATCCTCATCAATACGGGTGTGGGTAATAAAATCATGCCGTTTACACAGCCCTTGGGAATAGGCAAGTTTTAAGGCAGGTGGGGAGGTGCTTGATATTTGCTGCCTTTATAAGGAGATTTGGATTCCCTTTCTTCAACCATGCCTTCTCTCTTTCTCTGTCCTTCCATTCTTGAGCTCCAGCGCCCAAGTCCTCATTATTTCCATCTCAAGGAAGCACTCAGTGATGTCCGGATCCGGAGGTCAAGGCAAGTGGATGGCCTCCTCCGTTAGGGAGAAGGACATCATGAAGCTTAGGGAGGCCGGGTATCTAACGAAAGAAATCGCCCACCGGCTTCCAGCAAGGGGGTAAATCGTCCCCACCCCGAAGCCCAACGAGAGGGTGGCGTTCATCCCTCATTTCATCTGTGGGTTAGGGTTTCCTCTCCACCCTTTCGTCCGCGGGCTTATGTTCTATTACAGGCTAGATTTCCATGACCTAGCCCCGAACTCATTCCTCAACATCTCGACATTCATTGTCGTGTGTGAGGCCTTCCTCCGCATCCAACTCCACTTCGAACTGTGGCTCAATATTTTCAACATGAAGCCTAAGGTGGTCGATGGCCAACACGCGGAGTGCGGAGGCGCCATGGTGAGCAAGCTGCCCAATGTCACATGGCCCAAGGGTACTTTTGTGGAGACCATCAAGGAGTGGCAGAAACTGTGGTTTTACATCACAGAGCCCCGCGACGCCACTTGGGCCGCGGCTCCCGAATTCAACTCTGGAGCTCCAATGCGGCTCACCTCCTGGATAGAGAAGGGCCCAAATTGGCCTTCGTCGGACGAACTTATAGCGCTACAAACGCGCATCCAAAGCATGGTGGATAAAAACATCAAGCTCGTCGACGTCATCCAGGTGATGCTAGTACACCGGATCCTCCCATGCCAAAGCCAAACCTGCCCCTTATGGGAATTTGATTCGAAGAAGCACCAAACCTTGGAAAGGCTCTTCGGAACCACACATGAAGATGCCTGGAAGTTGCTCTTCAAAGGCAACGAGACGCCGTCAGCCATGGACTCGGACCGCGGGCACGATATTACCCATCATGCCAATGCGGTAAGTCTTTCACGTCTCAAGGCGCATCCTTGACTTGCTTGTTTCAAGGAGTATATCTAAACTTTATTATTATTGTTTTTTCAGGTATGGGTGGAGAGGGCGCAGCGGATTCACTGTTCGGCTCCGGTGCCCGAAGAACCAGTCATCCTGCTCCTAGCAAAGATGCTGGTGTCGGCGCCCTATAAGGTGCTGGAGAAGAAGGCCAAGAAGAACGCCAAGGGGGTCCGGAGTGGTCTCCGCCGCAAGGGAGCTTCAGACATGTCGTCCGAAGACAAGACTCTCTCCTCTGTCGCCGAAGACGATGAAGAGGAGGAGGAAGAAAGCACCTCTCCCCCTGATGGGGGAGGAAGAAGAGGGCGGCCTCCACAAATCTGGAGGTGGAAGCGCCCAAGAGGGGGAAGGTCCCCCTTGCAGATAACTCTGCGTGGGACGTCGACAGCAGCCCGGAGCGACGCCCCCGAAACAAGCCTCTCGTCGCGTCGTAAGTACTAAAAACCCGCATACGTCCATACATCCGGCCTCTCTTTCTTCATGATATTAATATGTTTAAATGAAGTCGTTGCAGTCCGGCCCACGACAGCTCCCAGCGATCCTATTCAAGAGGTTCATTGGATTTGAAGGTGATGGCCAGCGAGTCACCGCCGGCCGCTCACTCTCCCACGGCCAAAGACGACGACGAGGTGTTGTCCCAAAGGACCTTCCCTGGCCAGGGAGAGGTTTAGGAGGCCGCCAGGGTGGCACCAGAGGGCGAAGCCTCGGCTATCGGACACATGGGGGAGCAGACTCCCATGGCGACTGGGGATGGGTGCCTTGCTCAATTTGTCCCCCAGCCGAATACAAGTCCGGAGACCTATACAGCTCCGGAATCCAGCGAGCAACCTCCTTCGAAAGAAGGGGCTATGCATGTTCCGCCGGTGACCTCTGTACAACCAGAGGCACCGGATAATCTGCTGGAAGCACTTCCATTGTGGATGAACACCGTAACCTTATGGGTGTGGTGATTGAGAGGGTTCAATCCATCAAGAGCAGACTAACCGAAGCCTGCAGCAGCCTGCTGATAGGTTTTGAGGTAAGCGACACAAAAGAGAAAATCCCCATATGGACAGTAGCCCCTGAGACACTGTCCGGTGTTCAGAAAGAAAAGTCGGACAAAGGATCAATTTATTTTTGCAGGAGACTAACTAAATATGTCTTATATGAATAAGCAGGCATCATTGCTGGTCGCGACCTCACACACTGCCAAAGTCTCCAGACTGAAGCGGAGACTAGAGCGGGCCGAGGAGGAGCTCGGCCAAGTGAGGAAGCAGCTAGAAGACAAGCAAGGTATGTACTGACTGGTTGTATATGCGGATAGGATAAATAATGTGTATTGACCATAGTGCCAAGGTATGTGTAGGAGCGGCGACCAAGGTCGAGGTCCTTAAACAGGCCTTGGCCCAGGCCGAGGAGAAAGCTGCCAAGGAAAAAACCGCTCGAGAGAAGCAAGAGGCCAGGCTTGATGAGGTCCAACAAGAGCTCCAAGATGCAGTGAAGAAATGTGAATCCTTGGGGTGCAACATTTCGGCTTGAGAGACCGAACTCGCTAAGGCCCACCAAAGCGCGGAAGAGGCCCGGGTTGAGGCCCAGGGCGCCCTCTAGGAGATCCAAGAGGCCAAGAAAATCGCGGCGCGTAAGGTGTTTAGTATGCAAAGCAAGTATGTGAAGAAGAAGTATTTCTTACTAACCCGGATTCAGAGTTCTCTAGGGACATTCGCAGATCTGCCGCGTAGTGTGTCTGACGCTGCACAGTTCTTCCGAGCCGAAGAAGGGAGCTCCGCCGAGAAGCTGTTCTGGTCGCAATATTGCGCGCTAGAACATCCGGTGCCCTTCAGCGATCGGCTAAAATAGATGGTCGAGCTGCACAGGGTGGCCAAACTGGCCATGAAGGATATGATAGTCTGGTTGTGGCCAGCCGAAGCTATTCCAAGCAGCTACTTCGGCCTCGTGAAGAAGCTGGTGGATGCATGTCCTCGGCTGGATGTCATCAAGAGGTCCGTCTACATCGAGGGCGCACGTCTGGCCTTCTCTTATTGCAAGGTCTGGTGGGCGAACCTGGACGTTGTCAAGCTAGCGACCGGGGGGCGGTGCAGGGCAAGGAGCACTGCATGCCTGAGCGATACTTCGGTGATGTCTTAGAGGGGTCCCGCATTGTTGCGGATCATTGTGCGAAGGACACCATCTTTGAATGAATGTATTCGAGCTCCCTCTGCCTTGTATGATGAAACAAAATGTTTATGCAATAAAATGCTTGTTATGTTTTTAAATTTTTACTTCCTGTGCGGCCGTGTTGTATAAAATCTGAGGGTTAACTAGTCGTCGGCTTCTGCCCCCATGTAGGTAGTACGGGGGTGTTCGGGATGGAATCTAAACAATCCTGATCCAATTAGATGGTCCTTAAAGGACTTGTTTAGCGCAACGAACCAGGCAACCAGACTATGCGGATGTAACGCCCTCACTTAGCCATAGGAGTGCGACAATAAAAACATGGGCGCAGCCCCTAGTATCCGAACTAGAGTGCTATAAGCGTCTGATCAGGAAGTACCAATCCTTCGCGTAATGCGGAAGAAATCTCCAACGATTTGCATCCTCCGAACAGCTGACCGGCTCGCACCGCATCATGACAGTCAGTTTTCGTCTTTCTCTACTGAGGTGCTCCTTTGGATAAACCAAAGCACAATCGCAGTAGTTCTCCCTTTACTACCTTAGCCGATATAGCGGAACGTAAGGTAGCAAGCACAGGAGCCGGGCAACCCAACTTTTGACCAAAGACATGATTCAGAGCCAATGCATATAATGCTAAATTCGGGGTGCCGAACTGTACTTATAAAAAGTGTTTGGACTTTTGTTGCCATAATGTGGGGTGCTATGAAGCCCCTGGCAAAAATCAAGCGTACCAAAGTGTACAGGTGCTACCTGATAGGATTATCCACAGGGGAGCTGAAAAACAAGGAAAGAAAATAGATAACGTACGAAGGTAAAAAGCTGGAGTCCTATAGCTCCAGCCGCAAACTGTTCTCATTGTAATTTAATTAGTATGTAAAAGCGCATTGATACAGGTAGTGCGATAAGCAACAGGCTATTTGACATGCCGAAACCAAGGGAGAGATGCATGTGGGTCCTGAAAAATAGGAAAGTTATCGTTACCGGAATCACCTAAAATGCCCCCCATATGTCTGCGTTTCTCGCCGTCTTGGTGTGTTTATCTTTCAAGAGGACCGATGACCAGGCCATCAGATGGTGCCTGTGGGATTGAGACCTGAAAAGGAAACAAGTAAAAGTGAAAGTATATGTGTATCTGACGTCGGTTGAGCCGTACTATGGACCACAGGCTAGTTGTGCCTCCGCCGATGCCCATGGGATTTTGAGTGCGTAGTTATGTACGCGTGGCACGAATGCCGCTACTTGATCGGAACTGCGATGGAGGCCTGATTGTCAGTCGAGGTCCTGACGAGCTGAGCTCTCCTGCTGCAGAGTAGTTCGGACCCTCTTAACGGTGTCCGTGGGCTCGGCAGCCGAGTTAAGGTTCTGCTTGAGAAGGCCGCTCTATACTTCTGCTGCTAAGGCAGCTGTGTGCTCTTCTATACGGAGGGAGCGTTCCATATTTCTGTTGACTATTATGACGCTGCGTGGACCGGGCATCTTGAGCTTGAGATAAGCATAGTGTGGTACTACGTTGAATCGAGCGAACGCAGTTCGTCTGAGCAATGCGTGATAGCCGCTGCGAAAGGGGACGATATCAAAGATTAACTCCTCGCTTCGGTAGTTGTCCGGAGATCCGAAGACAACCTCGAGTGTGATTGAGCCCGTATAGCGGGCCTCTACACCTGGTATGACTCCTTTGAAGGTAGTCCTGGTGGGCTTGATCTGAGATGGGTTAATGCCCATTTTTCGTGATGTATCCTAATAGAGCAGATTAAGGCTGCTACCTCCGTCCATAAGGACGCGAGTCAGGTGGAACCCATCAATTATTGGGTCTAGGACCAGTGCGGCTGAGCCGCCGTGACAGATACTGGACGGATGATCCCGGCAATCAAAGGTGATCGGGCATGATGACCATGGGTTAAATTTTGGGGCGACTGGCTCTATCGTGTATACGTCCCTGAGCGCACACTTGCGCTCCCTCTTGGGGATGTGGGTAGCGTATATCGTATTCACCGTTTTAACCTGAGGGGGAAACTTCTTCTGTCCCCCTGTGTTCGGTTCCTGGGGCTCTTCGTCATCGTCCTCGCTTTGCAATCCCTTTTCACTATTCTCGGCGTTCAATTTGCCAGCCTGTTTAGAAACCCAAAAATCTCTATTTGTATGATTGGGTGGCTTGTCTGGGGAGTCATGAATCTGGCACAGACGATCAAGTATGCGGTCCAAGATGGATGGACCTGAATTGTTCTTTTGGAATGGCTTCTTCCGCTGACCGGACTTAGAGCCCCTGAATCCGGCATTGACTGTCATGTCCTCGGTGTTATCACTGTTGTTTCGGCGCTTGTATCTATTGCGTCGAGACTTGTCTTTGCTAGTTTTAACTTCAGGGCTGCCGGCGTCGCTTGCATTGTTTTTGCTACGGGCCAACCAACTGTCCTCACCCGCACAAAAGCGGGTCATGAGTGCCGTGAGGGCTGCCATGGATTTTGGCTTTTCTTGGCCGAGGTGGCGAGCGAGCCATTCGTCGTGGATGCTGTGTTTGAAGGCTGCTAGGGCTTCGGCATCCAGATAATTGACGATTTGGTTCTTTTTAGTTAAGAACCTAGTCCAGAATTTCCTGGCGGACTCTCCGGGCTGTTGAACTATATGGCTTAAGTCATCAGCGTTCGGAGGTCGAACATATGTACCTTGGAAGTTATCGAGGAAGGCCTCTTCCAAGTCCTCCCAGCTGCCAATAGAATTTGCAGGCAGACTATTGAGCCAGTGCCGAGCTGGCCCTTTGAGTTTTAAAGGGAGGTGTTTGATGGCGTGGAGGTCATCGCCGCGAGCCATATCAATGTGGAGAATGAAGTCTTCGATCCACACCGCAGGGTCCGTGGTTCCATCGTATGATTATATATTCACGGGTTTGAACCCTTCTAGGAATTCATGATCCAGGACCTCATCAGTGAAGCAATGAGGGTGTGCGGCGCCTCTATAACAAGTCGTATCGCGATATAGCTCTGATGGAGTCCGTCTACGGTTTTCGGCCCGCGCATGACTAAGTTTGTCACGTCCGAATAGGTGGGCATCGTCGCGTGTCGAGGCACGCCCTCGCGGTCCGTAGATTTATCTAGTATGTCCTACTTTATTGGTCAGGTTTTGCTGGAGGTCATATGTATGACCATGGGCTAATTTACCTCTGCCTATGCGCTGAGGCGGGGCCGGCTGGTGTTCGGCGTGAGTTGTCGTTTTGTCTCGACCACGTGGTGGTCGGTCAGCCGCATTACACGATGGAGGTATGTAGTTCGGCGCCTCCTCGTCAAACTGAGGTAGCAATTTGTGCTTTGGGTAGCTTTTGGTTGGGCGCTTGAGGTCGTACTCTTTGGCTGCTAGGACATCCATCCATTTATCATTGAGCAGATCTTGGTCAGCTTGAAGCTGCTGCTGCTTCTTTTTCAGGCTCCTTGCCATGGCGATTAGATGGCGCTCGAAGCGCTCCTGCTCCAAAGGTTCCTCAGGCACGATGAAATCGTCAGTGCCGAGACTCACCTCATCCTCGGAGAGCATAAGATAACTTCCGTCCTCTGAGTCTTCGTGCATGGCCTGCTTGCCAGGGCTAGCCTGCCCAACTTCCCGTTCATCTTGTTCATTAGCTGTTTTAATGGGGTCTTCATTGTCTTCGGCACCTTCTGGAGTATTATCTTCTCACGTGCCGGTGTTGCTATCTTTACTGCAGCGTGACTTAGAGCGGCGCCGCTGACGCTGGCGCTTGGATTGTATTTCGGAAGGTTTATCTTAGCTGGATCTTCCTTGTCATTGCTGCTATTATCCTTTGGTGCATCCACCATGTATACATCATACGAGGAAGTGGTCGTTCAGCATCCGGTGAACGGCGGGTTCTAGGCCTCTTCTTCTCCAGCATCGTTGTCCATACCGTCGATGTCTTCGGGGTCATAATCAAGTGTGTCAGTCAAATCCTCGACCGCGGCGATGAAGTGGGTGGCGGGTGGGAAGCAAAATTCTCCACCGTCAGCCCCTAGTTCGAACAGGATATAGTTCGGCTATGACTCCTTTGCCAAGGATAGATTCCTTAACGAGTTTACGGCACCTCCAAGTTCAGCACACGTTTAGCTCGATGACGTCCCATGAACTCCGATCCAGCAGAGCTTCACAGGAGAGTTCCGTCAGCACGACGGCGTGATGATGGTGATGATGTTGCTACTAACGCAGGGCTTCGCCTAAGCACCGCTACGATATGATTGAGGTGGATTATGGTGGAGGGGGCACCGCACACGGTTTGGAACAATCAACCTGTGTGTCCTAGGGTGCCCCCCCTGCCCCCGTATATAAAGGAGCAAGGGAGAGGCTGGGCTGCCCTTACAGGGCGCGCCAGGAGGAGGAGTCCTCCTCCTAGTAGGAGTAGGACTCCCCTTTCCTACTCCTACTAGGAGGGGGAAAGGAAGGAGGAGAGGGAGAAGGAAAGGGGCGCCGCCTGTCGGTGTCAAAACCGGCGGATCTCGGGTAGGGGGTCCCGAACTGTGTGTCCAAGGTCGATGGTAACAGGAGACAAGGGACACGATGTTTACCTAGGTTCGGGCCCTCTCTATGGAGGTAATACCCTACGTCCTGCTTGAATATTGATGAATATGAGTATTACAAAAGTTGATCTACCTCGAGATCGTAATGGCTAAACCCTAGAGGTCTAGCTTGTATGGCTATGATAATGAGTCCCCTATCCGGACTAAGTCCTCCGGTTTATATAGACACCAGGAAGATCTAGGGTTACACAAGGTCAGTTACAAAGAAAGGAATCTACATATCCGGTTGTCAAGCTTGCCTTCCACTCCAATGAGAGTCCCATCCGGACACGTGTGCAGTCTTCGATCTTCGTATCTTCACAACCCATCAGTCCGACCCATGGCTAACAGGCTGGACGCCCGAGGATCCCTTAGTCCAGGACTCCCTCACCGCCCCCACTTCCCTAGTCCAATTCGGACCAGAGGGGGAGGGGCCACGCGGCCTGCCCTGACTGACCGTCTCTCTCCACTAAGGCCCATATGGCCCATTACTTCTCTCGGGGGGTTCCGGTTACCCTCCGGCACTCCGGTTTTCTCCGAAATCACCCGGAACACTTTCGGTATCCGAATATACTCGTCCAATATATCAATCTTAATGTCTCGACCATTTTGAGACTCCTCGTCATGTCCGTGGTCACATCTGGGACTCTGAACTACCTTCAGTACATCAAATCACATAAACTCATAATACCGATCGTCACCGAACATTAAGCGTGCGGACCCTACGGGTTCAAGAACTATGTAGACATGACCGAGACACATCTCCGGTCAATAACCAATAGCGGAACCTGGATGCTCATATTGGCTCCAACATATTCTACGAAGATCTTTATCGGTCAAACCGCATAACAACATACGTTGTTCCCTTTGTCATCGGTATGTTACTTGCCCGAGATTCGATTGTTGGTATCTCAATACCTAGCTCAATCTCGTTACCGGCAAGTCTCTTTACTTGTTCTGTAATGCACCATCCCGCAACTAACTCATTAGTCACATTGCTTGCAAGGCTTATAGTGATGTGCATTACCGAGAGGGCCCAGAGATACCTCTCCGACAATCGGAGTGATAAATCCTAATCTCGATCAATGCCAACTCAACAAGTACCATCGGAGACACCTATAGAGCACCTTTATAATCACCCAGTTACGTTGTGACGTTTGGTAGCACACAAAGTCTTTCTCCGGTATTTGGGAGTTGCATAATCTCATAGTCATAGGAACATGTATAAGTCATGAAGAAAGCAATAGCAATATACTAAATGATCAAATGCTAAGCTAACGGAATGGGTCAAGTCAATCACATCATTCTCTAATGATGTGATCCCGTTAATCAAATGACAACTCATGTATATGGTTAGGAAACTTAACCATCTTTGATTCAACGAGCTAGTCAAGTAGAGGCATACTAGTGACACTCTGTTTGTCTATGTATTCACACATGTACTAAGTTTCCGGTTAATACAATTCTAGAATGAATAATAAACATTTATCATGATATAAGGAAATAAATAATAACTTTATTATTGCCTCTACGGCATATTTCCTTCAGTCTCCCACTTGCACTAGAGTCAATAATCTAGTTCACATCCTTATGTGATTAGTTCACATCTCCATGTGACTAATACCCGAAGGGTTTACTAGAGTCAATAATCTAGATCACATCGCTATGTGATTAACACCCAAAGGGTGATCATGTTTTGCTTGTGACAGAAGTTTAGTCTATGGGTTTGCAACATTCAGATCTGTATGTATTTCGCAAATTTCTATGTCTACAATGCTCTGCACGTAGCTATTCTAGCTAATTGCTCCCACTTTTAATATGTATCTAGATCGAGACTTAGAGTCATCTAGATCGCTGTAAAAAGCTTGCATCGACGTAACTTTTTATGATGAACTCTTTTTATCACCTCCATAACCGAGAAATATTTCCTTAGTCCTCTAAGGATAATTTTGACTGATATCCAGTGATCTACTCCTAGATCACTATTGTACTCCCTTGCCAGAATCACGCTAAGGTATACAATAGGACTGGTAAACAGCATAGCATACTTTATAGAACCTATGACTGAGGCATAGGGAATGACTTTCATTCTCTTTCTATTTTCTGATGTGGTCGGGATTTGAGTCTTTACTCAACTTCACACCTTGCAACACAGGCAAGAATTCCTTCTTTGACTTTTCCATTTTGAACTACTTCAAAATCTTGTCAAGGCATGTACTCATTGAAAAAAACTTAGCAAGCGTCTTTATCTATCTCTATAGATCTTGATGCTCAATGTGTAAGCATCTTCATCGAGGTCTTTCTTTGAAACACTCTTTTCAAACACTCCTTTATGCTTTCCAGAAAATTCTACATTATTTCCGATCAACAATATGTCATTCACATATACTTATCAGAAATGTTGTAGTGCTCCCACTCACTTTCTTGCAAATACAGGCTTCACCGCAAGTCTGTATAAAACCATATGCTTTGATCACTTTATCAAAGCATATATTCCAACTCTGAGATGCTTGCACCAGTCCATAGATGGATCGCTGGAGCTTGCTCACTTTGTTGGCACCTTTAGGATCGACAAAACCTTCTGGTTGCATCATATACAACTATTCTTTTAAGAAATCCATGAAGGAATACAGTTTTGACATCTATTTGCCAGATTTCATAAAATGCGGCAATTGCTAACATGATTCGAACAAACTTTTAAGCATCGATACGAGTGAGAAAATCTCATCGTAGTCAACACCTTGAACTTGTCGAAAATATTTTGCGACAATTCGAGCTTTGTAGATAGTAACACTACTATCAGCGTCTGTCTTCCTCTTGAAGATCCATTTATTCTTAATGACCCACCGATCATCCGGCAAGTCAATCAAAGTCCATACTTTGTTCTCATACATGGATCCCATCTCAGATTTCATGGCCTCAAGCCATTTCGTGGAATCTGCGCTCATCATCGCTTCCTCACAGTTCGTAGGTTAGTCATGGTCTAGTAACATGACTTCCAGAAAGGATTACCGTAACACTCTGGTGCGGACCATACTCTAGTTGTCCTACGAGGTTTGGTAGTAACTTGATCCGAAGTTTCATGATGATCATCATTAGCTTCCTCACTAACTAGTGTAGAGATCACTAGAACTGATTTTTGTGATGAACTACTTTCCAATTTGGGAGAAGGTACAATTACCTCATCAAGTTCTACATTCCTCCCACTCACTTCTTTCAAGAGCAACTCCTTCTCTAGAAAGGATCCATTCTTAGCAACGAATGTCTTTCCTTCGGATCTGTGATAGAAGGTATACCCAACTGTCTCCTTTGGGTATCCTATGAAGACACATTTCTCCTATTTGGGTTTGAGCTTATCAGGATGAAACTTTTTCACATAAGCATCGCAACTCCAAACTTTAAGAAACGACAGCTTAGGTTTCTTGTCAAACCATAGTTCATACGATGTCGTCTCAACGTATTTAGATGGTACCCTATTTAACGTGAATGCAGTTGTCTCTAATGCATAACCCCAAAATGATAGTGGTAAATTGGTAAGAGACATCATAGATCGCACCGTATCCAATAAAGTACGATTACAACGTTCGGACACACCATTATGCTGTAGTGTTCCAGGTGGCGTGAGTTGCGAAACTATTCCACATTGTTTCAAATGAAGACCAAACTCGTAACTCAAATATTCTCCTCCACGATCAGATCATAGAAACTTTATATTCTTGTTATGATGATTTTCCACTTCACTCTGAAATTATTTGAACTTTTCAAATGTTTCAGAATTATGTTCCATCAATAAGATGTACCCATATCTTACTCAAATCATCTGTGAAGGTCAGAAAATAACGATACCCGCTGCGAGCCTCAACACTTATCGGATCGCATACATTAGTATGTATTATTTCCAATAAGTCAGTTGCTCGCTCCATTGTTCTGGAGCACAGAGTCTTAGTCATCTTGCCCATGAGGCATGGTTCACAAGCATCAACTGATTCATAATCAAGTGATTCCAAAAGCCCATCAACATGGATTTTCTTCATGCGCTTTACACCAATATGACCTAAACGGCAGTGCCACAAATATGTTGCACTATCATTATTAACTTTGCATCTTTTGGCTTCAATATTATGAATATGTGTATCACTACGAACGAGATTCAATAAACCATTCACCTTGGGTGTATGACCATAGAAGGTTTTATTCATGTAAACAGAATAACAATTATTCTTTGACTTAAATGAATAACCGTATTGCAATAAACATGCTCCAATCATATTATGTTCAACGCGAACACCAAATAACATTTATTTTAGGTTCAACACTAATCCCAAAGGTAAAGGGAGTGTGCGATGGTGATCTTATCAACCTTGGAATCATTTCCAACACACATCGTCACTTCGTCCTCAACTAGTCTTTCTTTATTTTGCAACTCCTGTTTCGAGTTACTACTCTTAGCAAATGAACTATTATCAAATACCGAGGGGTTTGCTATAAACACTAGTAAAGTACACATCAACAACATGTATATCAAATATACCTTTGTTCATTTTGCCATCCTTCTTATCCGTCAAGTATCTAGGGCAGTTCCACTTCCAGTGACCATTTCCTTTGCAGTAGAAGCGCTCAGTTCCAGGCTTGGGTCTAGCTTTGAGCTTCTTCATGGGAGTAGCAACTTGCTTGCTATTCTTCTTTGAAGTTCCTCTTTCTTTCCCTTTGCCCTTTTTCTTGAAACTACTGGTCTTGTTAACCATCAACACTTGATGCTATTTCTTGATTTCTACCTTCGCCGATTTCAGCATCGCGAAGAGCTTGGGAATTACTTTCGTTATCCCTCGCATATTGTAGTTCATCACTAAGTTCTGGTAACTTGGAGATAGTGACTAGAGAACTTTTTCAATTACTATCTTATCTGGAAGATTAACTCCCACTTGATTCAAGCAATTGTAGTACCCGGACAATATGAGCACATGCTCACTAGTTGAGCTATTCTCCTCCATCTTGTAGGCAAAGTACTGTCAGAGGTATTCTACCTCTCGACATGGGAATGAGTATGAAATACCAATTTCAACTCTTAGAACATCTTATATGCTCCGTGGCGTTCAAAACGTTTTTGACGTCCCGGTTCTAAGACGTAAAGCATGGTGCACTAAACTATCAAGTAGTCATCACACCGAGCTCGTCAAACGTTCATTACGTCTGCATCTGCTCCTGCAATAGGTCTGTCACCTAGCGGTGCATCAAGGACATAATTCTTCTGTGCAGCAACGAGGATAATCCTCAGATCACGGATCCAATCTGCATCATTGCTACTATCATCTTTCAATATAGTTTTCTCTAGGAACATATCATAAATAAAACAGGGAAGCTATACGCGAGCAATTGATCTACAACATAGATATGAAAATACTATCAGGACTAAGTTCATGATAAATTAAAGTTCAGTTAATCATATTACTTAAGAACTCCCACTTAGATAGACATCCCTCTAGTCATCTAAGTGATCACGTGATCCATATCAACTAAACCATGTCCGATCATCACATGAGATGGAGTAGTTCTCAATGGTGAACATCACTATGTTAATCATATCTACTATATGATTCACGCTCGGCCTTTCGGTCTGAGTGTTCTGAGGCCATATCTGCATATGCTAGGCTCGTCAAGTTTAACCCGAGTATTTCTGCGTGTGCAAAACTGGCTTGCACCCGTTGTATGTGAACGTAGAGCTTATCACACCCGATCATCACGTGGTGTCTCGGCACGACGAACTTTGGCAACGGTGCATACTCAGGGAGAACACTTGTGCCTTGAAATTTAGTGAGACATCTCTTATAATGCTACCGTCAATCAAGCAGAATAAGGTGCATAAAAGATAAACATCACATGCAATCAATATAAGTGACATGATATGGCCATGATCATCTTGCGCCTTTGATGTCCATCTCCAAAGTACCGTCATGATCTCTATCGTCACCGGCATGACACCATGATCTCCATCAACTTGATCTCTATCAACGTGTCATCACATGGTCGTCTCGCCAACTATTGCTCTTGCAACTATTGTTATCGCACAGCGATAAAGTAAAGCAATTATTTGGCGCTTGCATCTTATGCAATAAAGAGACAACCATAAGGCTTCTGTCAGTTGCCGATAACTTCAACAAAAACATGATCATCTCATACAACAACTTATATCTCATCACATATTGACCATATCACATCACAACAAGCCCTGCAAAAACAAGTTAGACGTCCTCTAGTTTGTTATTGCAAGTTTTACGTGGCTACTACGGGCTGAGCAAGAACCGTTCTTACCTACGCATAAAAAACCACAATGCGGTATAGTGATTGCTTTTTGATCTTCAGAAAGAACCATGTTCATTGAATCCGATTCAACTAAAGCTGGACAAACAGACACCCACTAGCCACCTGTGTGCGAAGCACGTCCGTAGAACTAGTCTCACGTAAGCGTACGCGTAATGTCGGTCTAGGCCGCTTCATTCAACAATGTCGCTGAATCAAGAATCAACTAGTGACAATAAGAAATATGTATATACCCACGCCCACAACTCCTTTGTGTTCTACTCATGCATATAACATATACGCATAAACCTGCCTCTGATATAATTTCAAAAAAATTCCTACGCACACGCAAGATCATGGTAACGCATAGCAATGAGAGAGGAGAGTTTCGTCCATGTACCCTCGTAGACCGTAAGCGGAAGCGTTATGAGAATGCGGTTGATGTAGTCGTACGTCTTCACGATCCGACCGATCCAAGTACCGAACGTATGGCACCTCCGAGTTCAGCACACGTTTAGCTCGATGACATCCCACGAACTCCAATCCAGCAGAGCTTCACAGGAGAGTTCCGTCAGCACGGCAGCGTGATAACAGTGATGATGTTGCTACCGACGCAGGACTTCGCCTAAGCACCGCTGCGATATGATCGAGGTGGGTTATGGTGGAGGGGGCACCGCATACGGCTTGGAACAATCAACTTGTGTGTCCTAGGGTGCCCCCTGCCCTCGTATATAAAGGAGCAAGGGGGAAGGATGGCCGGCCCTTGCAGGGCATGCCAGGAGGAGGAGTCCTCCTCCTAGTAGGAGTAGGACTCCCCTTTCCTACTCCTACTAGGAGGGGGAAAGGAAGGAGGAGAGGGAGAAGGAAAGGGGGGCGTCGCCCCCCTTGCCTAGTCCAATTCAGACCAGAAGGGGAGGGGGCACGCGGCCTGCCCTAACATGACCTCTCTCTCCACTAAGGCCCATATGGCCCATTACTTTTCCCGGGGGGGTCCGGTAACCCTCCGGCACTCCGGTTTTCTCCGAAATCACCCGGAACACTTCCGGTATCTGAATATAGTCGTCCAATATATCAATCTTTATGTCTTGACCATTTCGAGACTCCTCATCATGTCCTTGATCATATCCGGGACTCCGAACTACCTTCGGTACATCAAATCACGTAAACTCATAATAGCAAACGTTAAGCGTGCGGACCCTACGGGTTCGAGAACTATGTAGACATGACCGAGACACATCTCCGGTCAATAACCAATAGCGGAACCTGGATTCTCATATTGGATCCTACATATTCTATGAAGATCTTTATCTGTCAAACCACATAACAACATACGTTGTTCCCTTTGTCATCGGTATGTTACTTTCCCGAGATTCAATCGTCGGTATCTCAATACCTGGCTCAATCTCATTACCGGCAAGTCTCTTTACTTGTTCCGTAATGCATCATCCTGCAACTAACTCATTAGTCACATTGCTTGCAAGGCTTATATTGATGTGCATTATCGAGAGGGCCCAGAGATACCTCTCCGACAATCGGAGTGACAAATCCTAATCTCGATCTATGCCAACTCAACAAGTACCATCAGAGACACCTGTAGAGCACCTTTATAATCACCCAGTTACGTTGTGACGTTTGGTAGCACACAAAGTGTTCCTCCGGTATTCGGGAGTTTCATAATCTCATAGTCATAGGAACATGTATAAGTCATGAAGAAAGCAATAGCAATATACTAAACGATCAAATGCTAAGCTAACGGAATGGTTCAAGTCAATCACATCATTCTCTAATGATGTGATTCCATTAATCAAATGAAAACTCATGTCTATGGTTAGGAAACTTAACCGTCTTTGATTCAACGAGCTAGTCAAGTAGAGGCATACTAGTGACACTCTGTTTGTCTATGTATTCACACATGTACTAAGTTTCCGGTTAATACAATTCTAGCATGAATAATAAACATTTATCATGATATACGGAAATAAATAATAACTTTATTATTGCCTCTAGGGCATATTTCCTTCAGGATACTGGTCGGGTGATCCCAACGATCAAAGGTGATCGGGCATGACGACCATGGATTAAATTTTGGGGCGACTGGCTCTATCGTGTAGATGTCCCTGAGCGCGCACTTGCGCTCCCTCTTGGGGATGTGGGTAGCATATATCATGTTGACCGTTTTGACCTGAGGGGGAAACTTCTTATGTCCCCCTGTGTTCGATGGTCGGGGCTCCTCATCGTCGCCCTCGCTCTGTGATCCCTTCTCCTTGCTTTCGGCATTTAACTTGCCGGCCTGTTGGAAAACCCAACAATCTCTGTTGGTATGATTGGGTGGTTTGTCTGGGGTGCCTTGAATCTCGCACGGACAATCTAGTATGTAGTCCAAGCTGGATGAGCCCGAAGTGTTCTTTTGGAATGGCTTCTTCCGCTGACCGGACTTGGAGCCACTGAATCCGGCATTGACCGCCGTATCATTGGTGTTGTCATTGTTGTTTCGACGCTTGTGTCTGTTGCGTCGGGACTTGTCGTTGCTATTTCTGGCTTCAGGGGTGCCGGCATCGCTTGCATTGTTTTCGCTATGGGCCAGCCAACTATCCTCACCCGCGCAAAAGCGGGTCATGAGTGCCGTGAGGGCTGCCATGGACTTCGGATTTTCTTGGCCGAGGAGGCGGGCAAGCCATTCATCGTGAATGTTGTGTTTAAAGGCCGCTAGGGCTTCGGCATCCGGACAGTCGATGATCTGGTTCTTTTTAGTTAGGAACCTAGTCCAGAATTTCCTGGCTGACTCTCTAGGCTATTGAACTATATGGCTCAAGTCATCAGCGTCCGGAGGTCGAACATATGTACCTTGGAAGTTGTTAAGGAAGGCTTCTTCCAAGTCCTCCCCGCTGCCGATGGAATTTTTGGGCAGGCTATTCAGCCAGTGCCGAGCTGGTCCTTTGAGTTTTAGCGGGGATATTTAATGGCATGAAGGTCATCGCCGCGGGCCATATGAATATGGAGAATGAAGTTTTCGATCCATACCACGGGATCTGTGGTTCCATCGTATGATTCGATATTCACGGGTTTGAACCCTTCTGGGAATTCATGTTCCATGACTTCGTCAGTGAAGCAAAGAGGGTGTGCGGCGCCTCTATATCGGGCCGCATCGCGAGTAGCTCCGATGGAGTCCGTCTGCGGCTTTTGGCCCGTGCATGACTAGGTTTGTCACGTCCGAATAGATAGCCGTCGTCACGTGTCGAGGCACGTCCTCGCGATCCGTAGATCAATCTGGTATGTCATGCTCTATTGGTCAGGTCCCGCCGAAGTTCATATGTATGACCGCGAGCTGTTTTACCTCTGCATTTGCGATGAGGCGGGGCGGGCTGGTGTTCGGCTTGAGTTGCTGTATTATCCCGACCACGTGGTGGTCGGTCAGCCGCATTGCGCGATGGTGGTATGTGCTTTGGTGCCTCGTCATCGAACTAAGGTAGCAATTTGCGCTTCGGGTAGCTTTTGGCTGGGCGCTTGAGGCCGTATTCTTCGGCTGCTAGGACATCGGTCCATTTATCGTTGAGCAGATCTTGGTCAGCTTGAAGTTGTTGGTGCTTCTTTTTCAGGCTCCTTGCAGTGGCTATTAGGTAGCGCTTGAAGCGCTCCTGCTCAAGAGGTTCCTCAGGGACGATGAAATCCTCAGTGCCGAGGCTCGCCTCATCCTCGGGAGCGGAAGATAATTACTGTCCTCCGAGTCTTCGTGCATGGCCTGTTTACTAGGGCTAACTTGCCCATCTTCCCATTCATCCTGTTTGGCAGTTGCATCAACGGGGTCTTCGTTGTCTTCGGCACTTTCCGAAGTGTTATCTTCTCATGTGCCGATGTTGCTGTCTTTGCTGTGGCATGACTTAGAGTGGCACCGCTGACGTCGGCGCTTTGATTGTATCTCGAGAGGTTTATCCTCAACTGCATATTCCTTGTCATCGCCTCTATTCTCTTTTGGTGCATCCATCATGTATACATCATACGAGGAAGTGGCCGTCCAGCATCTGGTAAACGGCGGGTTTTGAGCCTCTTCTTCTCCGGCATCCTCGTCCATATCGTCGATGTCATTGGAGCCGTAATCGAGCATGTCGATTAAATCTTCGACAGTGGCTATGAAGTGGGCGGTGAGTGGGAAGCGAAATTCTCTGTCATTAGCCTCTGGTTCGAACCGGATACAATTCGGCTATGCCCCCCCCCCCCCGCTAAGGATAGTGCTCTTAACGAGTTTAACACGTCGCCCAAGGGCGAGTGTCGGAAGATGTCCGCGGAGCTGAATTCGACGATCGATGACCGATCAAGCTCGACATACGCGGACGCACAAGGTTCGGAACCTGTAGCCGGAGACGAGTCCATGGTTCCGATGACATAGATGTCACTCAAAGTTGAGTCTGTGTGCGGCTCCAATGCCGTTGAGTTTGCGGCTTCCGCAGCGGGGTTGAGCTTCCCGTCTTCGGATGGCGCGATCTGCTCTGGATCTAGGGCCAGAGCAACTACAGGTACTATCTCCTGCGTATGGATCGATGATAGATTTACGCCATGTTCACCGTGGTGGCAGGGAGCAGCTGGCGTGGTCTCGAATCCGTCAAAGATCAAGTCTCCACGGATATCTGAAACGTAGTTCAAGCTTCCAAATCTGACCTGGTGGCCAAGGGCGTAGTTTTCGATCTGCTCCAGATGGCCAAGAGAGTTGGCCCGCAGTGCGAAGCCGCCGAACATGAAGATCTGTCCGGGGAGGAAGACTTCCCCTTGGACAGCGTCGTTGTAGATGATTGAAGGAGCCATCAAACCTTTTGATGACGACATAGTGGAACTCTCAATGAAAGCACGAATGTCGGTGTCAAAACCGGCGGATCTCGGGTAGGGAGTCCCAAACTGTGCGTCTGAGGTTGATGGTAATAGGAGGCGGGGGACACAATATTTACCCAGGTTCGTGCCCTCTCTATGGAGGTAATACCCTACTTCCTGCTTGATTGATCTTGATGAATATGAGTATTACAAGAGTTGATCTACCACGAGATCGTAATGGCTAAACCCTAAAAGTCTAGCATATCTGACTATGATTATCAGGATGTCTACGGACCTAGCCCTCCAGTTTATATAGACACATGAGGGATCTAGGGTTACATAAGGTCGGTTACAGAGAAAGGAATCTTCATATTTGGTCGCCAAGCTTGCCTTCCACGCCAAGGAGAGTCCCATCCGGACACGGGTAGAGTCTTCGGCCTTTGTATCTTCACGGCCCTTCAGTCCGGCCCATATCCAATAGGTCGGGCTCTCGAGGACCCCTTAGTCCAGGACTCCCTCACCCGACCCACCCAATTGCGGCCCATACTTACTCAGAACCGGCTCGTTTCAGCCAAGGAGGAAATTCAAACGGATCGCACGAGCCGCCGTGATCCCGATCGCCGGCATTCCCGGCTTGGAAGCCGCGGTCGCCGCCGGCGCCGGTCTAGCCACCGCCCGACGAGCGTTCTTTCTCCTCTTAATGACTATCCACGAATTCGGGCGAATCATATCAAAAAGCGTTAGGTTTGGAAGACTTGCCTTAGGGAGGGGGCCCTTCCATGGCCTGATCGCCGTCTTCGCCGTTCTCCGATGAACCATACGGCAAATCATCTCCTTCTTCTCTCCCGCGTGAAGTCCTATCCTGGTCGAATCATCAGGGGCAAGACCTTGTCGACCGTCGTCGCCACTTCCTCTTCGTCGTAGCCGGAGTTGAAAAACTCGCAAATGAGGTTCGACGGTGTCGGTGACGGCGGAGATGCCGCCGAGAACGCATTTGCCTCCCGGTCCGCATCGTCCTCGTCGGCGTCGGCTAAGGCCCAGAACCGGCCCCGACTCGCCTTCGATCGCCGGAGGATTGGGGCGGCGCACCCATTGTCGCCACACTGGTCGCCCCCGCAGTCGCCATTGGCATCAATTGATTTTTTTGCTAGCTCCAAGTGCAGCCTCAGTCGGATCTGAGTGTATCTACGCAGTGTCGTGCGAACGTCGACTACATGAAACTTCGCCATGTTTGGGCCTAGGGTAAGGCATTATGGAGTAGTAATTAGATGATGGGTTGTGAGGGTGAAGCTTAAACCCTAATTTATGTGTTATTCCGTAAGAGAATGATTTGGATCCATATGTTTCATGTTATGGTTAGATTTATCTTAATTCGTATTCCGTAGTTGCGGATGCTTGCGGGAGGGGGTAATCATAAGTGGGTTGCTTGTTCAAATAAAAACAACACCCTAGTACCGGTCCACCCACATATCAATTTATCAAAGTAGTGAACGCGAATCAACTAAACATGATGAATATGACTAGATGAAATTCCCATGTATGCTCGAGAACACTTTGCTTAATATAAGAAGTACTCCCGGCTTGTCCTTTGCAATAAAAGGATTGGGTCATTTTGCTGCACCTTATTATTTTGGTTACTTGTTACTTGCTAACAATTATCTTGCTATCAAACTATCTGTCACTACTCATTTACAGCACATGTAGAGAATAACTTGTTGACACCGCTTATCAAATCTTGCTGCTCCTCGTTGGATTCGATACTCTTACTTATCGCAAGAGCTACGATTCATCCCCTATTTTTGTGGGCCATCAACGATCTAAAGACATTGCCATTGCCCGTCGTCATCAGATCAAGCCAGGATCTAGATTTCACCCCGAAGAACCAGTCCGAGCATATGCAGGCAATGCCTTCAACAACATAACTACATAAAAATATCACCATTGACAGGTATAACCAACTCGGGTTTGACCTAGGCTTTCACCTCTGAGCCCTAGACCGGGTGCTCGAGTAGCACCGCCGTCGACATCTCTCTTGTGTTGTCACCACCGCTATTCTGCGATCGCATCAACTACATGTGATATGCGGCCGTCTTTGATGCAGGAACATCCCTCTACGTCAAGCCACCGTTCATAGTTTGCATCTCACTATCAAAGCCAACCACCATATCTCGAGCGAGGAACCCTCACGAAGACCTTTCTGTGGCCACCACAATCTGTAGTGAGGTTGCTGCCGCGGGAACACCGAAGACAGAGCACACCACTATCGATTATCACCTTGTGGAAGAGAGCTCTGCCCAGACCCATCGACCGAGGGGCCGATATAGCTAGAACAGGAGCACGAAAGGCAGATCACCATCGCTAAACCACGAGGTGCACATCCACCAGATCGGCGCCGCGCGTCCCGACCGAAGCCCTGCCTTGCGTCCCGACGACCGTCGCTTGGGAGATGCCGTAAAGCACACCCGAAGCCGTGCCACCTGGAAGCCACCGCCTGGAACAAGAGGCCGCCGATGGCCTAGGCCACTTTGTCGTTTGAGCGACACCATACCTCGCTGGACTGACCTATCCCGACGACCACGTGAAAGAGGAAATCCTGCCACCGCCAATCACCGACGAGCTTTGTGTGACGCCCCCGATTCAATCGTACACTAATCATGCACGCAAATGTGTACGATCAAGATCAGGGACTCACGGGAAGATATCACAACACAACTCTACAAATAAAATAAGTCATACAAGCATCATAATACAAGCCAGGGGCCTCGAGGGCTCGAATACAAGTGCTCGATCATAGACGAGTCAGCGGAAGCAACAATATCTGAGTACAGACATAAGTTAAACAAGTTTGCCTTAAGAAGGCTAGCACAAACTGGGATACAGATCGAAAGAGGCGCAGGCCTCCTGCCTGGGATCCTCCTAACTACTCCTGGTCGTCGTCAGCGGGCTGCACGTAGTAGTAGGCACCTCCGGTCTAGTAGGGGTCGTCATCGACGGTGGCGTCTGGCTCCTGGACTCCAGCATCTGGTTGCGACAACCAGAAAGAAAGGAAAGGGGAAAAAGGGGGGAGAAAGCAACCGTGAGTACTCATCCAAAGTACTCGCAAGCAAGGAACTACACTACATATGCATGGGTATATGGTAAGGGGCCATATCAGTGGACTGAACTGCAGAATGCCAGAATAAGAGGGGGATAGCTAGTCTTATCGAAGACTACGCTTCTCGCCGCCACCGTCTTGCATCAAGTAGAAGAGAGTAGATTGAAGTCCTCCAAGTAGCATCTCCAAGTAGCATCTCATAGCATAATCCTACCCGGCGATCCCGTCCTCATATCCCTGAGGGAGAGCGACCACCGGTTGTATCTGGCACTTGGAAGGGTGTGTTTTATTAAGTATCCGGTTCTAGTTGTCATAAGGTCAAGGTACAACTCCAAGTCGTCCTGTTACCGAAGATCACGGCTATTCGAATAGATTAACTTCCCTGCAGGGGTGCACCACATAACCCAACACGCTTGATCCCATTTGGCCGGACACACTTTCCTGGGTCATGCCCGGCCTCGGGAGATCAACACGTCGCAGCCCCACCTAGGCACAACAGAGAGGCCAGCACGCCGGTCTAAACCTAAGCGCGCAGGGGTCTGGGCCCATCGCCCTGAGCACACCTGCACGTTGCGTGGGCGGCCGGAAGCAGAACTAGCCCCCTTAATACAAGAGCAGGCTTACGTTCCAATCCGGCGCGCGCCGCTCCGTCGCTGACGTCTGAAGTGCTTCGGCTGATACCACGACGTCGGGATACCCATAACTACTCCCACGTAGATGGTTAGTGCGTATAGGCTCGTAGCCAGACTCAGATCAAATACCAAGATCTCGTTAAGCGTGTTAAGTATCCGCGAACGCCGAACAGGACCAGGCCCACCTATCTCCTAGGTGGTCTCAACCTGCCCTGTCGCTCCGCCACAAAGTAACAGTCGGGGGCCGTCGGGAACCCAGGCCCACCTCTACCGGGATGGAGCCACCTGCCCCTTCAGCCCCCAACTCCGAACAGTATCACAGGTAATGTAACAGTGTAAAGTATATAGTATATGCCCGTGATCACCTCCCGAAGTGATCACAGCCCAGTAGTATAGCATGGCAGACGGACAAGAGTGTAGGGCCACTGATGGAACACTAGCATCCTATACTAAGCATTTAGGATTGCGGGTAAGGTATCAATGACTGTAGCAGCAATGACAGGCTATGCATCAGAATAGGATTAACGGAAAGCAGTAACATGCTACACTACTCTAATGCAAGCAGTATAGAGTAGAATAGGCGATATCTGGTGATCAAGGGGGGGGGCTTGCCTGGTTGCTCTGGCAAGAGAGAGGGGTCGTCAACTCC